>NC_137331.1:50587134-51154634 GCF_965287045.1 Carcharhinus amblyrhynchos
TCATGACTTTCCTATGAGGCAAGTTTTTTTTAAGATTATTTATTAGTGTCACAAGTAGACTAACATTAACACTGCAGTGAAGTCACTGTGAAAATCCCCTATCGCCACACTCTGGTGCCTGTTTGGGTACACTGAGGAAGAATTTAGTATTGCCCCCCTCCCCCACAACACAGGGAGAATGTGCAAACACCACATAGACAGTGGGAGAATTGTGTAGCTAAATTTAGGGTGGCATGGTGGCACAGTGGTTATCATTGTGTCTCACTGTGCCAGGAGCCTGGGTTCAATTCCAGCTTTGGGTCACTGTCTGTAGAGTTTGCACATTCTCCCCATGTCTGCATAGGTTTCCTCCGGCTTTCCTCCCACAGTCCAATGATGTGCAGGTTAGGTTGATTGGCCATGCTACATTGCCCCTTAGTGTCGGGGGAGCTAGCAGGGTAAATACATGGAGTCATGGGGATAAGGTCCGAGAGGGATTGCTGTCAGTACAGGGTCAATAGGCTGAATCGTCTTTTTCTGCATTGTTGGAATTCTATGAATCTAAAATCTCCCAATCCTGGAAACATTCTGGTAAATCTCCTTTGCTCCCTCTCAAGGGCCCTCACATCCTGCCTGAAATGTACTAGCCAGAAGTGAACACAATGCTCTTTGTTGTCTCGCCAGAGCTTTATAAAGGTTCAGCACAACCTCCTTGCCCTTGTACTCAAAGCCTCAATTTATGAAGCCCAATACTTTGTTAGTCACTCTCTCAATAAGTCCTGCCACCTTCAAAAATCTGTTGACATGCAACTCTCAGCCCCTTTGTTCCTGCACACTCTTTAGAATTGTGCCATGAAGTCTATATTGCCTCTCACGTTCACTTCTGCCAAAATGCATCACACTTCTGTTAAATTCCATCTGTCACATGTTTGCTGGCCTATGTCCTGTTGCAGTCAGTTAATATCAACCTCACTGGTTCCTCCAAGTTTGGGATCATCAGCAAAGTTTGGAACATAAGGAATAGGAGCAGGAGTAGGCCATTTGGCTCCTCGATCCTGTTTCAGCATTCAATAAGATCCTGACTGATATGATTGTGGTCTTAATTTCACCTTTCTTCCTGCCTGCAGCCCAGCACCATAAACCCTGGTAGATCGAAAAGGTATCCAATTCTGCCCTGAATATATTCAATGCCTCAGTCTCACATTGCTGTCAGGGACAGAGAATCACATAGATTAAGGATTAATTGTTGATTTACATGGATAGTGTGCAAACTGTGGATTTAACCTCACTTGAAGTGTGGTTAAAATTTGTGTGGAACCTGATTTAAATACTTCATTAATCTGGATAAGACCTGAGTATGCCACATGAATGGCAAAATGTGATGTACAATGCACGGAGCGCCTCAGATTTCAATTTGTCGACAGTTCCCTTCTACTAGTGAAGCCTTGTAAAACTTGCTCGATCGTGTTTACAATACAGTTTAAAATTGATCAAATTTTCCCTATAAAAAAAATTCAGGGGCAGTAATTCATGCTATTAGATTTGACAAGGAGTAATTTAATTAAGGGTCATATTGTTAATAGGCCTGTACAAGGATTTTTAGCCTTAATCACTCAGAAACAATTAATGGCTCAATTGTGCTAATTAAACAATGGCTTCAATGGGCTTTAACAGCTGCTGTAAAACAGGACAGGATTATTCAGCAGGCAGAGAAATCCTAACACTAATGAGATGAACACACGTAAAGAAATAATACAGCAAGAACTTACAAACCAAGACAAAAGTGATTTTGATGCACATCGGTGAAGGGAACATGCAATTGAATATTCTAGCATAGTCAAGGTTCACGCCCGAGGAATGGCCACCTGTCTGAGGTGCAAGAGAGTAAACATAAGTTAGTGCCCTGCAGTGGAGCAGGAGGGCAGAAAATTGGCAAAGAGAAAAAGTAAATAATTGACTATTCACATGCTTCAGTAAAAATGTAACAGATTACTTGCTCACAGGTCTGTATGTGCAACTCCCCACATAGTGTATTCCTAATCTGAACGATTTTGTCAGTAGAAGGGAACAAATCAAGGTCTGAGGAAGGCCAACATAGCTGGTACACTGCATGTTGTTTACATTCACAAATTCCCTCAGGACACATTCTGGCTCTCACTATTGTTGGAATTGTGTACACCTTACCAATTACTCACAAAGATTTTTGACAGACAGGGCGTAATTTTCTGGCTGCACTCGCTCCAAGACCAGAAAATCCAGCTTGAGGTCAACAGACCTTTGCATAGTCTAGCCCAGCCCGCTACAGTTCCTGTGGCGGGCAGAACAGGAAGATTCAGAGTTTTACAGCGCAAAAAGAGACCCTTCAGCCCATCATGTTGATGCTGGCCAACAAACGCCACTCTGTTCTAGTCCCGTTTTCCAGCACTTAGTCCATAGCCTTGTATGCTATGGTGTTTCAAATACTCAGCTAAATTCTTCTGATGCTGCAGTGACTTCCAGATTCCTACCACCGCCTGGGTGAAAAGCTTTTTTCTCAAATCCCCTATCTTACTTTAAATCTATGCCCCCTGGTTATCAACCTCTCTCCTAATGGGGAATGTTTCTTCCTATCTATCTTATTTATATCCCTCATGATTTTGTACACCTTGATCAGGTCCCTCCTCAGCCTTCTCTGCTCTAAGGAAAACAACCCCAGCCTAACTAGTCGCTCTTTGTAGCTGAAACGTTCCAGCCCAGGTGAATCTCCCTTGCCCCCTTTTGAGTGCAATTACATCTTTCCTATAGCCTGGCAACCAGAAACTGTGCACAATACTCCAGCTGTGACCTAACAAGAAATTTATACAGCCCCATCATTACCTCCCTGCTCTTATACTCATTTCCTCAGCTAACAAAGGCAATTCCATCTACCTACTTAACCACCTTATCCACCTGTCCTGCTGGCTTCAGGGATCGTCAGACACGTTCTCCAAGGTCCCTCTGGTCCTCGCTTCCTACTGTTCATTGTATATTCTCTTGCCTTGTTAGTCCTCCCAAAATGCATCACATCATATGTTTCAGGGTTAAATTTCATTTGCCGCTATTCTGCCAATCAGAGCAGCCTACCTATATCATCTTGTAATTTAAGGCTTTCCATCTCGCTATTTACCAATCCATTTTCACATCATCTGCGAACTTATTAATGGTACCTCCCATATTTATATCTAGATCACTAATGTACACTACAGACAGCAAAGGACCCTACACCAATTCCTGAGGTACAAGAGTGGACGTAGGCTTCCAGCCACAAAAACAACCTTCAACCATCAGCCTCTGCCTCCTGCCACTAAGCCAATTTTGGATTCAACTTGCCAAATTTCCTTGGATCCCATGGGGTCTTACCTTCTTGACCAGTCTTCCATGTGGGACTTTATCAATAGTCTTATTGATGTCCACGTAGACTACATCAACTGCACTGCCCTCATCTACACATCTAGCTCCTTCTCAAAAAATTCAATTAAATTTGTTAGATATTATCTCCCCTTGACAAAACCATGCTGACTATCCTTGATCAATACTTGTCTCTCAGAACTTTTTCCAAATAATTTCCCTACAACTGATGGTAGATTCATTGGCCTATGACTTCCTGGTTTATGCCTACTTCCCTTCTTGAATAATGGTACCACATTAGTTGTCCTCCAGTACCCTGTGGCCAGAAAGGGTGTGAAAATTGTCAGAGTCCCGGCAATCTCTTCCCTCACTGCACATAGCAGCCTGGGATATATCTCACCTGGACCTGGGGATTTATCCATTTGTAAGCCCACTAAAACCATTAACAACACCTCTTCCCTCACAATGCCAATCTATTCAATTATATCAGTTTTCCGGCCCTGCTTACTAAACTTTCTATGCCATTGTCCTTCTTTATAGCGAACACAGATATAAATTTATAATTTAAAACCTCACCCACATCTTTCAGCTCCACACACAAATTGACACTTTAGTCCCTAATGGACTCTACTCTTTCCCTAGTTACCTTCTTACCCTTAAACATCAGGATTTTTCTTCATTTTTCCAACCAGTGATTTTTCAAGGCCCCCTCTCTTTGCTCTCCTGATTTCTTTTTTAAGTACTTCCTATACTCCTCATGGGGATCACTTTTTCGAGGCCACCCCCCCACACACACAATTCAGCCATGAGCTTCCATTTTTATAGTATCCAATGTTGTATATCCCTTGACATGCACGGTTCTCTGGACTTACTGTGTTGATTTGATTTATTATCGTCACATATATTAATATACAGTGAAAAGTATTGTTTCTTGTGTACTATACAGACAAAGCATACAGTGCATAGAGAAGAAAAAGGAGAAGGTGCAGAATGTAGTATAACAGTCATAGCTATGATGTAGAGAAAGCCCAACTTAATGCAAGGAGGTCCATTCAAAATCTGATGGCAACAGAGAAGAAACTGTTCTTCAGTCAGTTGGTACGTGTCCTCACACTTTTGTATCATTTACCCGATGGAAGAAGGTGGAAGAAAGTATGTCCGAGGTGCATGATGTCCTTAATTCTGCTGCCTGCTTTTCTGAGGCAGCAGGAAGAGAGTCAATGTAAGGGAGGCTGGTTTGCATGATGGACTGGGCTTCATCATGACCCTTTGTAGTTTTTTTGTGGTCTTGCATAGAGCAGGAGCCACAGCAAGGTGTGATACAAGCAGAAAGAAAGCTTTCTATGGTGCATCTTAAAAATTGGTGAGAGTCGTAACAGACATGCCAAATTCCCTTAGTCTCCTGAGAAAGTAAAGGTGTTGGTGGGCTTTCTTAACTATAGTGTCAGGATGGAGGGACCAGAACAGGTGATCTGGACACAAAAACTTGAAGCTCTTGACCATTTCTATTTCGTCCCCATTGATGTAAATAGGGGCATGGTCTCCACTACTCCATCACTGAAAGCGATGACTATCTCCTTCATTTTGTTGACATTGAGGGAGAGATTATTGTCGTCCTATCAGTTGACCAGATTCTCGATCTCTGTACTCCATCTCATCATTGTTTGAGATCTGGTGGTGGTGTTATCAGCAAACTTGAAAATTAAACTGGAGGGGAATTTGGCCACGCAGCCATAGGTGTATAAAAAAAATAAAGTAAGGGACCAGTGGTACTGGTACCATCTTTTACCTTTACAGGATCATATTGGCATTGTGCTCTCTCTATTTCCTTTTCAACTCTGAATTCTCTGATATTCTCTGAATTCAAGTAGCTGTTTCCAGTCCACTTTGGCCAGATCCAGAATTATCCTATTAAAATTGACCTTTCCCCAATTCAGAAACCTTGGAGGTGATTCTCCCATCCTGAGGCACATGTTGTTTGGTGCATTAGATTGGGACAATCATGTGTCGGCTGTTTCGCAGGATACGTACATGCGCTCCTGATGCACGTGCGTTTCCCAGAGCCGGAGAACAGGCGCAGTCGGGGCTGCGCTGGAAACTGGCAGGAAGAGAGTTAAGTGATCTTAATCTGTATTTCATGCATTTTAAATGCCATTATTAGGCCCAGGACTGGATTCTCTGAGCCCCATACAGCATCTCTCACCCTGCCAGGAGTATTTCACTCTAGCAGCATCTAGGGTAGTTCCTGACTTGTGGGGAACTAGAGGGAGACTCCACCGGCGTGAAGGTTTGGGGGGGGGGGGTGGTGGGGTGCAATCTGGGCCACCCATGGGGGTCAGGAGGCAGGGCGGGGTTCCCCCTGGGCATGGGCACCCAATCAGTGCCAGCCTGTGCCCCAGCACTGCCCAAGGCATAAAGTGTTCATGCCCAGGGGGCACCTTGGCACTGCCCATTGGGCATCAGGCAGTGCCAAGGGGACAGGGTGAAGGGTGCAGAGGGGGTAGGGTCAAGGGTGTGAGGCCAAAAGAGGAGGAGCATGGAGGCATGGCCAAGAGGTGGGACCTATTGTGAGTGGGGCCTAGGAGCAATCAGTGGGGTTGGAGGCTCCTGCTGCCATTTTGCATTAGGATTGGTCAGGGCTAGAGGGAGGCCAACGATTGGAGTGGGCTGGCGGGAGGAGTGGTCTGCTGGAGCAGGGTTTGCCTCACAGGGGGAAATCGCCATGCTGTGGGGGGTGGGGGAAAGGTGCTGGACATGGGGGCACTCTGTGACGGTGGGGGGAGGGTGTGAGTTCGGGGCTGGCCTGGGAATGCTTGTGCGGGCTGTGATGGGGCCATTGGAGGAAGGGGGGGGATGGAGGCTCGAGTGGCAGCAATACAGGGGTCCCGGGCTGGCCAGTGATCAAGCTGGCCACAAAACAAGGAGACTAGCAGATCGGGGCCACTGCACAGAGGAACTGTCAGGCTCCAGCATGAATATACCCCACTCCCCATTGTGATCTCTGCATTGCACAGAGTGTGAGAGATTTAGGTCTGAAGTTGAACGGAAAAAACAGTCATGATCTAGACCAGTTTTCTTGCTAATTCAGCACTTTTGGGAAAATCGCCCCTCTTATTTCCAGTCCATTTTTGTCCTTTTCCCATAGCTACCTTAAATCTTAAGGAGTTATAGTTACTGTCACCAAAATGCTTCCCCATTGACAACTCTATTACCTATGTAGCTTCATTTGCTCAAATTGGGTCACAGGACTATCCCTCTCTTGTATGACTTTCTACATCCTAGTTCAAAAAGCTCTCCTGGATGTACTTTAAGAATTCTGCCCCCTCTAAATCTTTCACACTTTGCCTATTCCAATTGATATTGGGAAAGATGAAATCCATGACTATTATTACCCTATTGCTTTTACACTTCTGAGACCTGACTACACACAGAAACATTGAAAATAGGTGCAGGAGTAGGCCATCCAGCCCTTCCACTCTGCACCACCATTCAGCACAATCATGGTTGATCACGCATTTTCAGTATTCCACTCCCACTTTCTCTCCACACGCCTTGATGCCTTTAGCCACAAGGGCCACATCCAGCTCTCTCTTGAACAGATGTAACGAACTGTCCCCAACAGCTTTCTGTGGTAGAGAACTCTACAGGTTCTCAGCTCTGAGTGAAGAAGTTCTTCCTCATCTTAGTCTTGAATGGCTTACCCCTTATTCCTAAACTGTAACCTCTAATTCTGGACTTCCTGCTCTTTTATCTCTCCCTGACTGTTTCCATGGAGTCTCTGCAGTGCGGGAAGAGGCCATTTGGCCCATCGGATCTGCACCAACTCTTCAAAAGAGCATCTTACCCAGGCCGAGCTCCCCACCCTATCCCATAGCCCACACATTTACCATGGCCAATCCATCTAACCTACACATCTTTTGACACTAAGGAGGAATTTAGCATGGCCAATCCACCTAACCTACACATCTTTGGACTGTGGAGGAAACTGGAGCACCCAGAGAAAGTCCACACATATGGGAAGAATGTGCAAAGTCCACATATACAGCGACCCAAGCTGGGAATCAAATCCAGGTCTCTGGCATGGTGAGACAGCACTACTAACCACTGTGTCTATAGTACATTCTCAGTAATGTGATTGTCCCCTTTAAGTTCTACCCATATTGTAATGTCCTAAGCATGTTCAGGGCTGTAGGTTTTAAACAAAAAAATGATGTGGTTTACACTCGTAGATTAAAATTAACAACAACAAATTTAATCTAACAACTTTTGCCTGTACAGTACAGTAACAAACTGTCCCCAACAGCTTTCTGTGGTAGAGAATTCCACAGGTTCACAACTCTCTGAGTGAAGAAGTTCTTCCTCATACTCAGTCCTGAATGGCTTACCCCTTATCCTTAGACTGTGACCTTCTAATCCTGGACTTCCTGTTCTTCTATCTCTCCCTGGCTGTTTCCATAGAATCTCTGCAGTGCAGAGGGAGGCTGCACTGAATTTAAACTGAAACAGCTGCCCCTGCAATAGCCTAATGATAGTGCCATAAAATCATGTGATCAACTCTTAAAGCAATCACACAACCATTTAAGTATATAACACATATAACCTAAATTGATGATCCTGCTAAAATAGCATCCCTCCTCACTGCAGTAATTGACTCCTTGATCAATATTGCAATACCATCTCCTCATTTACACTCCCCCATCTCATCTGAGGATTCTGTATGCCGGAATATTGAGCTATCAGTCCTGCCTCTCCCTCATCCGTGCCTCTGTGGTGGCAATAATATTATACTCCCATGTGCTAATCAACATCCTCAGTTCATCTCTGCCTGATCTATAAAATAAACGTCATCCAGCCATGCCATGTTTCCTTGTGTGTAACATACCTCACTTTGCATTGCCAGACTAACTTATTTTTTCTTCTATATTTAGCTGTGCATCACCTCCCCACTGGACCTCAACACTGCAACCCATCCCCCTGCCAAATTAGTTTAACCATCCTTCCCCGCCATCCCTCCTACTCTCCCGCCCACCCCTCAGCCAATAACACTGGCAAACCTCCCCACAAGGACATTGATCCTATTTCAGTTTAGGTGCAACCTGTCCAACTTATGTAGATCCCACCCTCCAATGATCCAGGAAACTAAAGCCCACTTATTTGCCTCTATTAGCTCATATCAGAATAGATCTTATTTTGCATTTTTAACAATTTAGGCCCAGTTACAAATGTTTCAATTAATTAAATTTATAATTGCCTACTTACTACCTGTTTCCCTTGTTCTGCTTATACTTAACTTCTTTCTTCTAGAATGAGGTTCAGAGTTCTTCATGTCCCTTTTATTGTGAACAATACAAGTAAACCACTATGGTATTCTTTCCAAAGAAAATGGATAACATTATTTGTGTATTTTCCCTTACCACTCATGTCTGATGGAAAACCCTATTATCTAATGTTTATTTTTTTGGTTTAAAATGTTGAGCTACACAGAGCAAAAATCAACTTTTCATACCAGAAAGACAATTAACAATTCTCTTTAGGGTTTGTTGCAATTTTGTATCCAGCATGGATTTTTATAACATATTGTACCTACATATTGTGCATAGTTTACCTATTATTCCTTTGCATATGCAATACGTTGAAGCTCCTTTTATTTAGTTTGTGTACAATGCATGATAAACTGGTGACAAAGATTTCCATTTTGCACCCCAGCACAAGTTTATTGTAAATCTGCAGCCTCTCTGTCAGGATGAATACTAACATTACAGGAGGGAAAACTCAAAGGGCATAAATCAAAGACTTTAGAACCATATATTGTCAGAAACTTCTGGGCTTGTAAATCAGAAATTCTGGATGACACATAGTTTTAAATCAAGATGTTGAAGAGATCGGGTTTCAGTACACTTTCAATATATGGTATGCCAGGTGAATTCTAAGAACTAGCTGTGTGGTTTGAAATGATTGGCATGATTGCCAGAAGCAAAGGCTTAATATGGGCAGCATAGCAGCAGAAACGGGATCTCATGTCAGCTGTGTGATCTTTGTCAGGAAAAGATGAGATCTAGGCATTTTTGAACACAGCAAATTTAGAATGAATCCTTGGGGGGTGTCAGGTTGACAGCTGCAATATCTTTTTTGCATAGCTAATGATGACAAATAAAGTAAAATTGATATTTAAAGCTGCAAAGTAGTTAAACACTTTAATCAGAACACAAGGAAATGAATCACTGGTGATTAAAGTATGTTTTTCTTTAGTATCAGTGCAATGGTAAGCAAATGCTGCATTGCAAAGGGGCTATAAGTTTTTTAAAGTTTATTTAATAGTGTCACAAGTAGGCTTACATTAATACTGCAATGAGGTTGCTGCGAAAATAATATAAATATGTGCCAGCTGTCTGTTCCAGTGGTTAAGGTAGATATTAATGACCCCGTGAGGTGATATGAAGAGCAGAATTCTCTTAGTGTTGACCATTGTTCCTGCCTGAACAATCACCATCAAACCAGATTTATTAATTATTATTTCATTGCACCTTGTGGATCTTTGTCATGTGGAATCTGGTTGCCATGTTTACCTACAGAACTATCGTGACTACATTTCAAACTCATTTATTCTCTTCAAAGCCATTTTTGAGAGAGATTTAAAGCTCTACATAAATAAAACGTCACTCTTGTTACATGTGCCATGGTTCATTCACTCAGTTTCATCATAGCTTTAGTGGGGCCGTTGGTATTATCTTGCTTCTTTGTCTCTCTTCAAGCCTCCCTCAGTTCATTCATGTTGTGGAGATGCCAGCATTAGACTGGGGTGGGCTCAGTAAGAAATCTCACAGCAGCAGGTTGAAGTCCAACAGGTTTATTTGGAATCATAAGCTTTCGGAGCACTGCCCCTTCATCAGGTGAGTCACTGTTGGACTTTAACCTGATGTTGTGAGACTTCTTACAGTTCATTCATGTCTCAATGTTATCCACCCATCCAATTTTTCTTCTTCCTATTCTGTTTTCCCCTTCAATTTCTCCTTCAACTGTTGCCAGGAAAAGGCTAATGGGACTGTATTTCCAATATCCTTAGCTGGCTATTTTTTTTTCTGTTCAAGTGTTAGACAAGTAGCTTTTTAAAAAAATGATGTAAATCTAGAATCCAAGATATTTATTAAAAGAATAAATCCACAGCATTTCACAGTTTAAAACTTAAAAATTTTTGCTCTACAAGTATCAAACAAATCAAATACCAAATATTATCATAGATAACCTCCAAAATGCCAACATCCAGAATCAACATTAGTTAAACATGCCTTAACAAGAACATTGCGATTGATTATAAATTATATATTACAACATAAATGGCAGCTAAAATAGAAAGATCTCATAAATTGGCTTGGCAGTCCACACAGCATATAGGTCATCAGTCTCATTTACAAAGTTGTTCAAAACACAGAAACATAGAAAATAGTGCGGGAGTAGGTCATTCAGCCCGTCGATTACCATCATTCAATATGATTATGGTTGATCATACACTTTCAGTATCGCACTCCCACTTTCTCTCCATACCCCTGATCTCTTTAGTCTCAAGGGTCACATCCACCTCCCTCTTGAATGTATCTAATGAACTGTCTCCAACAGCTTTCTGTGGTAGAGAATTCCTTGCCTTCCTCATGAATAATTTCAACACCTTGAAGGAGCCAGCCTGATCCCCAGCTGACTGCAACATATAACCAATTGGTGTTCTCTGAGCATGGCCTTCACACCTGCAGAACCTTGGTCTGGATGCTGAAGAACAATCAATATTATTTACAAGTCACAGAAATAGTTGCAGCAACTTTTGAATCCGGCTTTCGATCTGGGCTCTGTCTTCTTCAACTTGTCTGTATTGTACCACTGGACTCCCCAACTGCTACGGCAGAACTTGGGTGGCTCTGCTTCCCTTTATATTCCCACAAACATGATTTAGTCTGTCCAGAAGTTTTGGTTTCCAAATCACAATTTCACTTTTTGTTCTCTTAGAAAATGCAGGGTCTGTTTCCTCCTTCAGTTTCTCTTTCCAGCTTGGGTCTGCCTCAAAGAAAATGTACAACATTTGAATGCACAAATTCCATCCCACATGGTATTACTTCAATTGTTCCAATTAAACTTTTCAGAACTAAAACTGATTCTCACAAAGAAAATGTGTCTGTACGGAAGCTAATTGAGAATTAAAAGTCGAGTCGCATAGCTAAACTAAATTGTCCAGCTAATCCTCGCTCTGGGGTTATTTTCAACCTGCATGCTTTCTGACATTTTCATATTAAGAAAGATGGAGCCTGGGCAAAATAAAACGTGATGCAAATTATGTTGGTGGGGGTTTGCAGTTGGCTCAGTGACTAGACAGCTAGCATGTGGATCAGGTTAAAGCTGACAGCACGGGGTTTGATCCCCATTCTGTTGGAGGTGGACTCGGGGCCTGCCTCCTCAACTCTACCTGAAGTAAAAAATCAGGGCACTTTGGTATGGTTCAGCAAGTAATTGCCAAGTACCTGCCTTCAGGCAAAGAACTCAAGACGATATCGGCTGGAGCTTTAAGCGTCCATCCGCTGAAGCAGAATATTCTTATTTAATATCATTCTGAATGTTTACTGCCTGCTGTGAATATTTTGTTTTTATTTGGTATTTAACTTTGCGGTTTTCTTGGAATTATACAAGTGCACTTCTACCAATTAAAAACACTTCAGGTAATCCTATTTTAAATTGTTGATTATCTCTGTTATACAAGTTGTATTTCTTGTAGGAATCACAGAACCCCTCAATGACTCCCTGCTAAAATTATCCACCAGCCATGATAAAATTAAAAAATAATGAAAGCAATTAAACTGTTTTATTTTCATTTATTAACAAGGTGTTTTTAATGGCTTGTACGTGTTATTGTATGATACTCGTTATTTGATGTGAATTAGTGTAAACATCCAAGGGTTAAAATTCTTTAATGTTCAAAAATGCAAGTTGCTTCATCCAAAGAGAAACATAATTTAAATTACTTTACCCTCACTTTTTCAGAGCTTAACTGTTTGCTGTCGTGTGAAGAATATTCCACGTTAATAAACTTGCACCTGAAGCCTAATTGAGATAATACTGAATAACTAATGAGCTGGGGACAGTTTCTGAAATCATTTCATCCATAGAGGTTAGCAAATCCCTAACCAATACATTTTTAATAGGATTAAGCATTACTTAACTGATCTGGACACTTTGTAAAACAAACGCAAGCATTGCTTTGTTCTGACTATTCACTGTCATCTTTGCTGAACACCACCAATATATATCAAATGTTGGATTCTGCACTTCTTCACCTACCTGTGAGGCAGATGGAATATCAATCACCAACATTCTTCAGTGTCAACCCTTTGAAAGTGCTCACTTCACTTTTGCATAATTTCAAAAAGGCCAACCTGAGAATTTTCAGTTTGGAATTTTAGCGAATGTGGCTGAGGAAACATCATTTGCATTTATTATTTTCCAATATTCAGTTGTAAAATGTTTACAGAATTTCTTACCTGTGAGAAATGATGAACAATGTATGGTGTTTGCGGCTAAAGGATATCCAATACTCAAAAGATTAAGTATTCCTTCTTCTTGGCCTACCTAAGGCTGTAATTCAAAACAGACAAAATCAAATATTCATATATCTTATTAAAATTGTGCCTGGGAAAAAGTGTGATGTAGATTGTGTTAAAATTCAATTTGAATGTCGTGTTGTAATTTTGAACAAGCTCAAGTCACAGAAATGGATTCCTGCAGAACCATAAAGAATCTTTTTAAAAATCCTGGCAGGATTACACAAGGTTTTAAAATTCAACCTGGGAAGAACAATCACAGGAATGACAATGTCAATCCTTTAAAGTACATTGTTAGAATGTATCATGTGGAATTGGATATAATAACAATGTATCAAGGTGTTAGAAGATTGACATACAAGATTAAATGTATTTTCTTTCAGCTGATAACAATTTAACATTCCTGATCACAAACCTTTGAATTGTAATGAAATTTTTCACGTGTTTCAGTGCCTTCATCAGCAATGTAGTCTAATTGATATGAGCTAGGATTGTTCTGTGAAAGCTGCAAAGAAAGATGTTATGCATGCAATAGAAGTAACTTTATAAGAATACAATGTTGCTGGAAAGATGATTTTTTGTTTCCATAATCAACTAATCCTGCAGGCTAAAGAGCATATAGGCATTTGTAAGTGTAAATTGCGATAGATAAATGCTCTTCTAAATTTTAACATAATTTTAAAAATTCTTTCACAGGATGTGGATGAAGCTAGTTAGGCCAGCATTTATTGCCCATCTCTAATTGCTCTTGAGAAGGTGATGGTGAGCTGTCTTCTTGAACTATTGAAGCCCATGTTATGTAGGTGCACCCACAGAGCTGTTAGGATGGGAATTCCAGGATTTTGATTCAGTGACAGCAAAGGAACAGTGATATATTTCCAAGTCAGGATGGTGTGTGGCTTGGAGGAAAAACTTGCAAGTGATGGTGTTCACATGCATCTATTGCCCTTGTGCTCCAAGTTGGTTAATGTTGTGTGTTTGGAAGGTGCTGTTGAAGGAGCCTTGGTGAGTTGCTTTGGTGCATCCTGTAAATGGTACACACCACTGCCACTGTGCATCGGTGCTGGAGGGAGTGAATTTGAATAGGTTGCCAATCAAAAGTTGCTTTCTTCTGGATGGCACCGAGCTTCTTGATTGTTGTTGAAGCGGCACTCATCCAGACAACTGGGGAGAGTATTCCATCACTCCTCTGGTTTATGCCTTGTAAGTGGTGGCCAACCTTTGGGGAGTAAGGAGGTGAATTAATGGCTGCAGAATTTCCAGCCTTTGACCTGCTTTTGTAGCCACAGTATTTATATGGCTAATCCAGTTCAGGCTTGGGTCAATGGCAATCTTCAGATGTTGATTGCAGAGGGCTTAGCAATGTGAATACCACTGAATCTCAAGTAGTAACGATTGGATTCCCTCTTGTTGGAATTGATCATTATATGACACTAAGAGTCATGAATGTAACTTGCCACATATCAGCTGTGTGCTTGAATATTGCTCAGATTTTGTTGAAATTGGACATGGACTGCTTCAGCCTGGGGGTTGAGGTGCTGGGGGTTGGGGGGGGGGGGGGGGGGGTGGGTCACAAATAAACTGTCAGTGAATATCCCCACTTCTGACTTTAAAATGAAGGGAAGGTCATTGATAAAGCAGCTGAAGATAGTTCCACCTAAGACACTAAGCTCAGGAACATCTTTAGTTCCAGGGAGTTAAATAATTGACATCCAATATCTGTAACCATGTTCCATTGTGCTAATATGACTCAAATCAGTAGAAGAATTTCCCCCTGAGTCCCACTGACTTCAGGTTTGCCGTGGCTCCTCATTGCTATGTTATGTTATCTTGCTGTCAAGGACCGTCACTCTTACCTCACCTCTTGAACTCAGCTCTTTTGTCTATGTTTTTCCAACACCCAATATTATCAATACACATTACGTCAAACGGAGAAATTAGGCAGAATATTAAGAGGTAAACCTGTATTTACTGCATATTCCACACAACTGTGTGAAGTTCACAATGGACAATTTGGACTAGTGGTAAGGGTATAAGATCAGTGATATTGGATCAGCCACACACTCTACATACCCATTGATTTGAAATGAGAAACTGTAGAGATGTGGTTGATCTAATATTGCTCATTTTACACTGCTACTTGAATTCAAAGTGATCCATATTATGTCTGTAACTCAATTATTGTTATAATATATAGCAAAGGAATCAAACTTGCCTCACTCAACTAATCCTGCTGCCTAAAGAGCACATGGGCATTCTTCTTCATCATCTCAGGTTCCCTGCCCAAATGTAGGTCTGACCCACAGCACCACAAGCTTTGTCATTGGAAGGACAAGGAGGCAGGTCCCGAATCCATCTCAGCTGGAATGGGGATCACACCCCATGTTGGCACCAATGAAACTATGGATAGGACGGTAGGGGATCCAATTTCTTTCTATTACAAACTGACCAGAAATCTCTCCCACTCAACGCTTGCCATTGGAAGGATTTACAAGTTAATACTTAACCTCTCTGGCTGCATTATGAATGCACCTTCTTCGGCCATCAAGTCACAGTAGGGATTGAACTCTGAGCTTCTAGCTCAAAGGAAGAGAAACTACCCACTTTGCCACAAGGCCTCCTATACGGGGATTAATACCAATTCACAATGAAACACAGAAAATTATGGTTAGAGATGGAAAGACCAGGTAACTTTGGATGCAGTAATTACTTTTTCTTTCAGGTGCTGACTAACCAGTTATGTATTGCCACCAATATCATTTCATATTTGGATAAATAAGTAACAGATAGATCAGAGAATCATAGTATCCTACAGTGCAGAATGAGGCTATTTGGCCCAGCAAGTCTGCACTGACCACAATCCCACAGAGGCCCTGTCCCCATAACCCCATGCATTTACCCTAGCTAGTTCCCCTAACACTAAGGGGCAATTTAGCATGGCCGATCCAACTAACCAGCACATCTTTGAACTGTGGGAAGAAACCAGAGCATCTGGAGGAAACCCATGCAGACATGGGGAGAACGTGCAAACGCCACATAGACAGTGACACAAACCGGGAATCAAACCCGGGTCCCTGGCACTGTGAGGCAGCAGTGCTAACCACTGTGCCACCATGCCACCATTCATGTTTATGAAAGTTTTACGGTGGCCTAATTGGGCTCAAATGAGAAAGATATTCATTGACACTTAACTTATTAAGCTGAATAGTACAGGGGAACAGGGCTTGCCCAGCCCCCAGAATCAAAGACGGCAGGGTACCAGCATGCTACATACTGACACAGCCTACTGCCATAAAACATTGTAGGTGGGCTAAATAAGGCTCAAGTAGGACTTCTATCATTCACCAGGAAGGAAGTCCCACCTTCTGAAGCTGCCAACCAATCAGATTAGGACAAAACTAGCAAAGAAAGAAAAATGCGCATGGATCCCTTGAACATGGAGGGGTTGGGCATGGCAGGGGATGGGCGGAGTAGGTTAAAGGGTGTGTGTGGGTGGGAAGAAAAGCTTGGGGGGGATGGTGTTCCACTTTAGGGAGCCCACCCCCTGATTGGCAAAGGGCAGTCCCCAAAACTGAGTCCCCTCTTCCTTCCCGCACGTTGAAGAATAATCAGGCTGCCCACTTCTGCCTGATGCCCACCCAAACATTTTATGGTATGGGCAGCATCTTATCAAGGTCAAAATAAAAGCAAATCACTGTGCATGCTGGAATCTGAAACAAAAACAGAAAGGGCTGGAAAATCCCAGCAGTTCCAATAACTCACGGTAAATCTCATCCTATTTTCTATTGTCTTCAGCTCTGACGGAGCATCAGAAATGTTAGCTCTGTCTTCTCTTCATAGATGCTGACAGACCTGCTGAGATTTTGCAACATTTTGTGTTTTTATTATTAGGGTCAATTACAAAGACCAAAGAAAAGTACAGCACAGGGACAGGCACTTCGGCCAATCATGATGCTATTGGCGTGGTAACAAGCCTAATTGATCCTAGATTACTTATTTAAATTGTGGGCTGTCGATTTCAATGCCCAATCATTGATTGGGGTGAGCTCGAGAATGGGTAGGAAGGTGGCAGGGCAGGTACCTGCTCACTCACCTTAATTTACATGGCCCCCAACCCACAACATGCCTGGGTATACACATAATATAGCTCATTAATTGTATTTGTAACACGTGGAGAATTCACTTTTCGCATGGTACAGAGCATGCAGGTGTTCAAAGCACAAATCAAACTATAATTTTAAATTGAGAATACTCAAAATATGATGAGTAATTAAGCACAATAAAATGTTCTCACTGATCTCATCCTGATCTGCATCCAAAAAATAGACAGATTGCCTTGTGAGAACAATAGTTTCTGAGAGTGATCTTACAAAAAAAGGAAAATTGTATGCACACTACAGTGTTTAATGAAATCTGATTGATAAATATGTGAATATGTTGAAATAAATTCTTGATACAGGCTAGTTAACTTGAAACAAAATTACTTGATATGAATTTTCAACACCTACACTGAGGAATAATTAATGAATGCCCAGAGCTCTGAGCAAAGAAACAACTGACATATTTACAATCCCAGAGGTTTCAAGTGCTGGTTTAGAGATAAGAGAAATCTCTGAAACTCTCTGCAAAGCAAACATCTGAAGGGTAGGAAATGCACTCTTCCACACCATATGATACTTTATTTGCAAAATAAAGTGCCTGATAACACACAAACCATTCACCTTTATTCAATGGTAATATGACATTAACACATTTGTTTCAATATTTCCAATACTCTGAATCGTAAAATTATTCAGTGAATGTGAAGGTGGAAGCACTCACACAGTTCCTACTTCTTGTGAAATATTCTCTACTTCTTCATTCCTTTTCCAATGGGAAAAAAACATCTACGGGTATAGATAAAAATCATTGGGAGGATACCAACACCTATCAAAATTATTCCTTCTGATATATAGATTGCAACATATTTTTGAACTAAAAAACGCAACCATTAAATTTGTTGCATAAGTTTACACTGAAATGCTAAACCGAGAAGACGTGAGACTCCTGGGGTGAGATCATCTCACACACCTTGGATTTGATGCCACCAGGGGTATAACTCCAGAATAATGTCAAGCCAGATTTTAACAGTGCACAGAGGATCCCTTCAAGCTCTTGGACATTTTTCAGTCCACCTACAGTGAATTAAAATGTTTGTAGAGCACCACCTGCACTTTCTAAACATTTAAGTTGTAATTCCTGGAAGACAAATTCTGTTCATGCATACGACCACACTACAAAGAACTCTCTTCTGGACCGGAGATTTGCAGATGTAGCCAGACATGCAAAAGGGTCATTACCTGGCTGGAGCTCACTACAACCATCTAATTTAGGCTGGCAGAGTAAATAAAGCATTATATAAACATTGAGTTACATTCAGAGATGGTTTTTATCATGATAAAGGCTCATATTAAATGTTGTATTTTTTTCCCCCGAAAGACTGGTTAAATTTATTATCAACACAACTTTAAATTCAAGATGACTCAGGGTAATATCACTGCATGCTGACTCATTTCAAGGTATTATTTTTCAGTGTCTAAATTCTTTTGACAATGGCTGATGAATGAGTTATTCCAAAGTATTTAAGAAAACAGGGTAACAACCAAGTAACTGATGTATTAATCCTCAATTCAGCATGAATTGAATTATACATTTGGGGGAGCTGTAGGATTAATTCTACTAAGTCTGGTTGAACTGAGACATAAAGGATATCAGAATATCTTGTTCTTTGTTTAGAAGCATATTTAATCTACACTGTTAATTAACCATTTTTCTGGAAGTTATTATGTGATTGTTGTTCTACCCACAGGATGTCCTCATCAGGGCCCAAACACACTCATTATTTTAAAAGTACCGATATAGAATACAATACAATATGCTGTAAATCTAAAATATTTTCAGTTAGAAATTATTGAACCAAATGAAAAATGTGAAAAATGAAAGAATTTTAAAAACAATATATTTGAAACTCAACCAGAGAACTAGCAGCCACGCTGTGTGGATACATCAATTGCTTCATCAGTTCTTGGATGTTGTGGATTCATAATGATTCTGACTTCATTTTTCCTAAATGGAACCAGATGTTTGTCAAGTGCTTTGCTCATTCCCACATTACATAAAACCAGAAGTGAGAATGTTGTCTTGAGGCCACCTGATTCAAACTCTTGGGTGGGAGTGCAGTACAAAATTTGCATGGGACTTTAAAGATCTTAAATCTTAAAGCAAGTAAGTTAAAATGAGGAAGAGCAAGATGTTTTCCTGAATTTCTTTAGTGATTTATGAAAGGGAGGTACAATTAATAGAGCAGTATTCAACAAAAAATGTAAAACTCCTTTAAACATTACTGGAATAGTAACCTTGGTACCAGCTCTTTCAACTGAATACATAACGAATATTTTCCTTAAATTAGAAAGGAAAAGTAACCAGATGTCCAAACATTCTACTGAATGCTTCTTTTATTTCCATTTGGCAAACTTTCTAAAAATCTGGTGGACACAATTTGCCAGGAGTCTTTTTCCACTAGATTTGCATAATTTCATACATATTTTATACCCCCAGCATTGCATATTTTAAGTAAACCAGTCAGAATCAATGTTGCTATTCTACGAAAAGAAAATTGCATTTGTATTATGAATTATTCTATTACTGCATTGCTAATGAGAAACATTAGAAAATTAAAAGTAAATCTCACAGCTTATAAATATATCAAAGGGTATGAGATATCAGAAGGATATGACTATTATGTGGAGCTGTTAAGTGTTCTAGGCAGACTAATACAATTCTGTCTTTGCCTCATAAGCATTTTACAATACAGGTGGTGAATACATTTTATCACCATTTTAATTTCAAGATAATCATACTTAAATTATGTCTGAACTTAAGAATTTCTATGACTTTTAAGTAACCTTATATACCTTGATATACTTGGAAGTGAAAAAAAAGCTCAAATTGCACTTGCAGCATTTTATTGTTCCTTAAAGAGCTAATGATCATACGGTTCAAAAAGATAATGTAGGACTTCATAAGCAATCGTTTTTGCAATTATCTGACAGTGCAGTTAATCATCACCTAGAGTTCAGAGCCTTTTGGTACTCAGGAATCAACATGCTAGGTTATAATTAAATTCACAGTATTCAGCACATAGCTAACTGTAAATGTGGGACAATGCTGTTAAGCTGGAAACTAAATGCAGACAAGTTTGGGCAAAGTTGTGATTATGTCTGCCCACAGCGCAACCAAATCAAAGCAATGATGACAAGACAGCACAAGTGCCTAACAGCTCAATTCTGCATAATTTGTCAGCAAATCATCCCTAAATTACAATCCTGTGCCTGGAATTGTTAAATAAAACTCAAGTTTTTTTGGGAAAGCTTTTAATCAAAACAAACAGTTTCACTCTTTAATATTTTGGGGTTTTTTTGAGAAATTAATGGATTTATTGACAATGATTGCCAGCTTATTAAATCTCTGACTAAACAAAACTCAGTAATTAAGTTGGTCTTCAATTTTATGCGGCACTGCTAGCCTAGAATTAATTTCATTGCAGTTAGGACCAACAGTGAAAGCTTTAAAGTGCCATGTCATTAACAAAGTAGCATATTATTTTCCATAAAGAACAGATGTAGTGATCTACATTTTCATACTGTCTCGCTGGATGGACTCATGGGATATTATCTTATTCAGAAAGAACCTTTCAAGGTTGAATAAAAGAAATGATGCAAGGTCCCAGAGTGAAGGAAGTGATCATCATTTTCACCTTCAACTCTTCTTTGATGTGGCAGAGTCAATTTTTAATCAGCAGCCATCAGACTGAGCTTCATTTTTACTTACAAAGTCCTATTACTCTGCCACTTTCTGGAAGGAGATGATAAGGACAATACTCTTCTTCTACTTCACACAGCCCTGCATATGATGAGTCCCTTTGGAGAGGCTTGATAAAAATGACTGAGCATACAGGGATAAAGGTCACCTCCCCGCTAGGCTTAAAGTTCAAAATGCTACCAGGTATGGGATGAAAGTCTTAGCAGCGTTCCCTAGTTCATTACAACATTGAAATTACCACTTTCATGAACTACTTACACATTTGTGCAATGAAACAGAAAATTAAAGGTCTTCGAATCAGACAAAGAAGAAAATGAACAAAAAAAAACCTACTGTCCATTTAGGCTATTTTTTTCTTTGACACTGAAACAGTGCAAAATAGTCAGGAAGAAAATTCCTGTGAACTTCAAACCATTTGTTGTATTCGGGATCTTAATTGTCTTGCTGAAATGGATTTAAATTCGGTGAATTACACCATGAAATTATGTTACCAGCTCTTGGTGTTCACATTTCTTGTCAGGGGTTATAATCTCAATTAGAACATCAATCCTTTGGGTAAGAGGATATAAACTGATGCTGAAATGCATTTTGAGCAGCAGAGTCCATGATGACAGCCTAGTTATTACAGGACAAAGCAATGTCATGTGAATTTCAATATAGACCAAAAAAAATCCCGTTTTTCTCATGTGAATCTGAATGGGGACAATAAAAAGCGCTTGCAGCTTGCAGTCTGACAATTAAATAGCAATGGCTATAGGGTTTACAGCTACTTTACTGTAATGTTAACCAATTACTGATCACGAAACCTGTGTTTTCTTGCATAATTGGTCAGTGTTCGTAAAGGTGGTGTTAATGTTACAATTACTCTGAAAATGCCATTGCAAAAAAAATGCTTGGGGTAAACAAAGGCTAACGCTTGAAACAAAAAAGGAAGAAAGTACATTTTAGCATCTTTGTGAACCAAGCCCAAATGTCTAAACTCATCAGAAGAAAATCTTATTTATGTGGTTGGATAAAGACATATTGGATATTGGCTTTGCTTCATAAGAACATAAGAAACAGGAGCAGGAGTAGGCCATCATTTAGTCAAAAACTCTAAAATTATGCAGATCTAATGAAAAGAAACTGTTTGCCTCTGCACCTACTCAGTAATCTAAATGATTGAGTGACAGAATGCAGTGAATATCAAAATGGACAATGTCCAAACATCTTCCCTGAACAGTTTCTTTCTGCTTGGCTGGCATCTATCCATCCATCTAATTAAAGACTTGTGTATTGTTCTGCAGGGACTGGAGAAACTAAGTCGAAGCACTTATATATGTCTGTAATATTATAAAATTATTATAGACTTGCAAAATTGATAGTTGACAGATCACAGAATTGTTACTGTGCAGAAGCAGACCATTTTGCCCATTGTGTTTGCACCAGCTCTCCAAATGAGCAATTTGCTTAATGCCATTCTCCTGCCTTCTCCTGTAACCTTGCAAATTCTTCCTCTTCAGATAATACTCTAATTCCTATTTGAATGCTTGAATCTGTGTCCACACTTTCAGGCTGTGCATTCCAAACTTTAATCACTTGATGCATGAAAAAGTTTTTTCTCATATTGCTTTTGCTTCTTTTGCCAATTATTTTAAATCTGTACCTGTTTGTTCTTAACCTTTTCATGAGTTAGAACAGTTTCTCCTGATATGCTCTATCCAGACTCCTCATGATATTGAATCAAATCTCCTCCCCGCCTTCCTTTCTTCCAAGGAAAACAATGCCAACTTTGCCACTTTTATCTTCATAGTTGAAGTTTCTCATCCCTGGAACCATTCTCATGAATCTCTTTTGCACTCTCTCCAATGCTTTCATTAAAGTGCAGCACACAGAAATGAACACAATACTCCCACTCAGGCCAAGACAATGGTTTCAAAAGGTTCTTATAACTTCCTTGTTTTTGTAGTTTTTGCCTCTATTTAGAAAGCTCAGGATCCCATATGTTTTGCAGCTGCTTTCTCAACCTGCCCTGCTATCTTCCATGATTTGTACCCCAGGATTCTCTGCTCCTGAATCCCCTTTAGAATTGCTTATTTAATCCTTTGTTTAATATTGTTTTTCCTCATTCTTCCTACCAAAGAATCAATTCTGTAAGACTCTGTCTTGCTATGAGTGATCCAGCTTCACTGCCTCCCTCCAGCAGCCTGTACTCCCGATTAAAATGCCTACATAACCAATATTTTTTTGAATTCATTCATGGGCTGTGGATGTTGTTGGCTGGGCCAGCATTTATTGCCCATCCCTGAGGGCATTTAAGAGTCAACCACATTGCTGTAGCTCTGGAGTCACATGTAGGCCACACCAGGTAAGGATGGTAGATTTCCTTCCCTAAACATCGGTCCCATCCCTTTATTCCTGGCCCTTAATCTCCATTCCATTTCCTTACCGTCTGGTCTCAGACCTCGCACCTTATCGCACTTTATTCTTATTCTATTTTCAAACCCAGGAACCTATGTCACTCCTTTTCCTGCTCCAATCTCAAGGCCCAAGGTGGTCCCACTTCCTGCAGCTTTTGATTCAATTCCCTCTTTCAGCAACTGGGCCTTTTTTTTTCTATCCCTTCTGTACATACTGCAACAATTTTCAGGTTTAGGAGAAATGATCAACATTGGTACCCCGAAGCTACTGCAACATCAACCAGATTCACCATTCCTTCCTTGACCACCCTACCATTGTCACTCTTACAGTCCAGGCACCATTTTCCCCTGGACTCATTCAGCCAGGAGGCTGCCTATTGGAAAAATTAGTCTGAAAATCAAACAGAGAAAGAGAGGGGATGAGAAACAAACAGAAGGACAGAGAAAGAGCAAGATAAAAAGAGGGAGGCAATCACAGGAACTGAAATGTTTTATTTATGTCTGAAAGCAGCAAATATACTTCAAGAGAGAAAACATTAGAATCGGAATTTAATTCCCTCTCCTGTGGAAAGTTTGAGGTGGTTTAATCAGATGGGAGTACGCTGGATAGGGACCTTGCCACCTCCCCACCGCTGCCCACTTAAATATGGGGTAGGAATGCTTGTGGACTAATGCCCATCAAAGGGCTTCATCCCACTATTGCTGGTGATTATCCTACGGTGGGGGTGGGGGGGGCACTTGCCATGTGCTGTGTTTGGTTGTGTGCTTTCAGTGAGGGCCTCATTCAAAGGCACTCAGTGCCTGATCAGGAGATGCAGTATTAGGAACGGGGAAAGCCCACTGAGAGCCACCATTATAACCCTGCAGCAACAACCCCCCCCCCCCCCACCCACCTCTTGCCATCACTTACCTGTGGCCTGGAGCCCTCAGTGATCCTGGGCCTCAGATGGGGGCGTTGCCAGTAGCACAACCCAAGCGGTGATGCTTTCCAGCTGCGGCAGTCAGCTCTTGTGGTTTTGGTGTCTCTTTGTTCACCATCCAATTTCGAGCAAGGGCTGCGAAGGTAAGAAGGCCAATCAGGAACCAAAACATGGGATTGGCAGCCTTCACTGTGGCTGCAGTAGGAGCACAATTAGAGTTACTGGAAGAGAAAGCACCACAGAGAGTGAGGGAACAGGAAGTCCTCAGTTCCTTCATCCTGGGGAAGGCCTTTGCTGCCCAATTAAGTATTGGCACTTATTGCGATGAATGTTTTTGAGAGCAGGCAATGTGGATCTATCGCCACTTCTCCAGCAGACAGGCAAGACCTCCTTCACCCACATTAAATAGTCCTCGAGAAATGAGTGATAACAACATGGACATATTTGATTATGTTTTGCACTCTTTGGAATTAGTACACTTCTTATTATTAATTTAATATTTTTCTACTACAATACAGTAATGTCGTTGACTCTCAACTGCGCTCTGAACAAGGGCAACTAGCGATGAGCAATAAATGCTGGCCAGCCAGTGACGCCCATGTCCCACAAATGAATAAAAAGAAACACACAAACTCAAAACGTTAATGATGAGTCTCCACAAATGATGCCAGACCTGCTGAGTGCATTTTCTGTTTTTATTTATTTCAGTTTCTAGCATCTGCAGCATTTGCTTTTATTTCCAAACCAAACTGTGAATAGTATTTATAGTCCACAGTAAACATATGTCTGAGTCTGGTCAAAATTGTACTTACTTACACTTGGGCTGGAGCTTTTTCAGCATCCTGGAGTTTGGAGGTGTATGTTCATGAAAGTGATGTGTTCTCACCTCTTTGTACTTTTCCCAGTTACTCCACTGCAGCGCTGTTGGCTAACCACTCAGTTGTGACAGGTAGTCAGTTTGGAAGGTTGATGAGGTAATTTGCCTGCCCCACAGGGATGACCAGGACATCTGCAATGTGCATGGCTTACCAACTTGCAAGAGGTGAGCGCACAGTAGGAGGAACCAACGGCTTCAACTTGACACAAGATCAGTGAATAATTGGAACAAATCAGGAAGCCTGTGGTTAAAGATAGAAAGATGACTGCCATTACAGTATTCTCTCTTGGAACTGAGTGCTGGGGTTTAAAAAAATCATTCTGCTTTTTCTGTCTTGGGGGGCACGGTGGCACAGTGGCTAGCACTACTGCCTCACAGCACCAGAGACCACGGTTCAATTCTGGCCTGAGGTGTCTGTCTGTGTGGCGTCTGCATGTTTTTCTCGTTTCTGCGTGGGTTTCCTCTCACAGTCCAAAGATATGCAGGTTAGATTGATTGGCTATGCTAAATTGTCCCTTAGTGTCAAGGGATTTAGCAGGGTAAATACGTGGAGTTCCAGGAATTGGGCCTGGTGGGATTGTTGTTGGTGCAGCCTTGATGGGCTGAATGGACTCCTTCTGCACTGTCGGGATTCTATAATTCTCAGTTCACTGTCTTTGTTGTGTCACCTTGCACCCCAGTTGCTGTAGCTCTACTCTCACTGCAATCCCTCTTGTGCTGGCTCCTGTTTGGCCTTGCCACCTCCCCCACCTAGACAGTGACCAGATCTTTCTTTCCACATCCCAAGAAAAGAAATATATCCTATATGTTTTTAGTCACTAATTGTAAAACTTTGTCAGTAACATTTCTCCAGATGAGAACTCATGAAACATGTTAGAAAAGCGTGTTTATTGTTTTCCCATCAGGACATTGAAGAATGCATGGTGCATGAGAATGACAAACTACCGTCTTTTTATCAATGTAAATTCACTTCAGTCAGATTTATTTTTCTGTATGCTTTCAATAAGATTTAAAAAGTAAACTTGCAGTTGTCTCACTGTCCTAACCCTTCTTTTGCCCCCAACAAATGCTTGTGCAGAGGCTGGGGAGGTGGGTAGGTAGTTGGCATGAGTTTCCAGCCCCCTTCCTTCCTGTTCACCTCACTAAGTGCTACTTTCCCAGATGGTCACTATGAAGGTAACTATTGCCAGAATGATTCTTTTAAACCCCAGTTCCAAGAGAGAATACTGTAATGGCAGTCATCTTTCTACCCTTGACCACAGGCTTTCCGATTTGTTCCGATTATTCACTGATCTCATGTCAAGTTGAAACCGCCAGGTCCTCCCACTTGTGCAATAGTGGGGTTCTTCCCCAGGATGAAGGACTCCCAAACTAGCAATAGTGGCCCAAAGATCAGGGCACGGTGGGAGAGGCCTAGTAGTGTCATTCCCTCCTTCCATACAGACCCCTTAAGAAAATTATCTCGGCTTCTCAACTTGCGCTAATATCTGCAAAGCTGTCGCCTTGATCTTAGGGGCTCACTTGTCTCTTTAAATGACCTCTTCTGGTGCAAATGACAAACCTTTTCTGGTTGCAGTACAGTCAGGAATTTGTTTTAATAAGATACTGCATGACTCCCACAGTAGCGACAATTCTGCTGTGTAGATTTAACGAGCCCTAGCTCAGGTCAAGTTGGTAGGATTTTGGGTCAGACAGAGAGAAGTTATGCCCTCTTTTCTCCATGCTCTGTCACTTTTCTTTCAGCTCAGGACCAAACCTTGTCGTCACTTGTGATGCCTTGCCTTTATATTGTGTCTTGTTGGCTTCTTGTCTCCTGGGCCTTTTCCTTTTTTAAATTATTACTCGTGTTAGTTTTTTTCTTGTGCGGGCGGTAGATGGGGGGTATATTTGTGTGTGGGGATAAAAAAGGTGGGGGAAGAAGGTGTTGGTTGGGACTCCTAGAGGAAGAGGATAGTGGGTGAATGTATTTTAGATGATTGAGGGGAGGTAGTTGTTGAGGTGGTGTGTGTGTTAGGGGGAGTTGTTAGGTTGGAGATTTATGTTGTGTTTGCGAGAGTTGAGGTGGACATCAAGGTGGTATGTGTGTCGGAGAGTTTTTTTGGGTTCACTGCTGGTGAGGTTGTGTTTACCAACTGCTGAGTAAGTGTCCGGATTGGGAGGCTTTTTCTGGGAGTAGCAGGTGGGCTACTGGGGGGACGTCAGGTAATAGGGGTATGATTTCTGGGGGTTTCCTGATAGGGATGTTAATGGGTATGTAGTGGGCTGAAGGGTGGTTTGTTGTCTTCCTGTGTCTTGGCTCTTTTGCCTCCCGTGTTTGTGTCTGTTGGGGTGGGAGGGGTGGCGGTAACTGGAGCTCATGGGACGAAGTGACATTTTGCTAGAGGGTGTTTTATGTTGTGTTGGGCAGGACGTTGTGGCGTGGATTGCAGTGGTAGATGTCAGGCTGGAGTGGGTGCATTGGTTGGCTGAGCAAGGGGGTGTAAGAACATCCTTGTTTATCAGGAAGGTTTATAGGTTCAGCATGAGGCAGTATATGAACCTTTGTTGGCAGTGCAAAATTACTTCTTTGACAAATTATTTATTAATTAGTGTCCCAAGTATGCTTACATTAACACTGAAATGAAGTTGCTGTGGAAGGGTACACTGAGGGAGAATTTAGCATGGCCAATCCACCTAACTAGCGCATCTTTCGAGCATGGGAGGAATCTGGAGCACCCGAAGGAAACCCATACAGAACACAAGAACGTGCAAACTCCACACAGGTAGAGATCCAAATCAGGACTCCAACCCAGTGCCGCAGATCTATTTCCATGGGTGGTTCAATGTGGTGGGCTGGTACCATACATGTTGTGTCCCATATATGTTGGTGTTTCATGTTGGTTATTGTCCATTGGTGGATAATTGGAGGATTTGGATTATTTTTGAGAGGGAGGTGTTTGGATTAAAGATTGGGTATTTTGAAGTCCATGTTGGGGGAAAATAAAGAAGAGAAGGGTAAGAGTTAGAGATACGGTTATAATTCCCATTTTGCTTTGACTTCTCAGGTGTTCAGGACTGTAAAGCTTAACGTGGGACTGAGGAGACAGTGCTGCCTACATTATGGTGTAGAGTCACATAGGAGTAGCAGAGGTATTAGCGATTCTGGCAGTCAAGGGCTTGGATATAACTCCTAGTCAGGACTTAATGCTGTATGTGTGTATATAGAAACATAGAAGCAGAAGCAGGACATTTAGCCCTTTGAGCATGCTCTGCCATTCATTTTGATTATGGCTGATCATCAAATTCAATATCCTGATCCCATCTTTCCCCCATATCCTTTGATCCTCAACAGCTATATCTAATATAGTTAAATGTCTTTAATAAACAGTTATTGTTCAATCAGACAGGCCTCTGGATCTCTGCATGAGACAACATACAACCTTACAACAAAAAGGAGCACCCAAACTGACTTCTCACCAGCTATACATGCACAATGCTTCCTGAATGAAAATATCTGTCGAGTAGATTGGAGACTCAGTCTGCGTTGTTTGAGGTTTTCTCCCCCAAGCTACAGATTTAAGTGTGTCAGTTGGTGACATTACTGTCATGGAGACGACAAATGCGACGCTTGGGCGATGCTGCAACGTAGTGACAGAATCCGAGTTGTTTGTCTCTTTGATTGTAATTTTCAAATGATATCTGTGATCTAAATAGCAGATGACCCTGATTTAATTAGCTGGAGACTTCCCTTAACAAAGAATTAGTTTATGCAATATTGAAGGCATTGAACCAATTAATTAACAATTCCATTTGTCTTGCACATGGAAACTGCTTTCGTCTCTCACTAGATAGACATGAATATTCTTCATTATTTTTGACAAGAACTGTAGACGCATATAATCATAAAATCCTTACAGTGCAGAAAGAGGCCATTCAGCCCATCAAGTCCACACCGACAACAATCACACCCAGGCCCTATCCCTCTAACCTCATTTATTTATCCTGCTAGTCCCCTTGACACTAAGGAGCAATTTAGCATGACCAATCCACCTAACCAGCACATCTTTGGAGCATGGGAGGAAACCGGAGAACCTGAAGGAAACCCACACAGACACAGGGAGAATGTGCAAATTCCACATACACAGTTACTCAAGGCCAGAATTGCTCTGACTGTAGCATTGACTATTTTAGTGACTATTTCTGCACATTTGGGGGCAATCTTTCACTTGGGAAAATCAGCATTGATGGGGCAGAAAGGGCGACATTATTGGGTGGAATTTTGCACTCTGAGCACCGGCTGTTGGCTGAGTGAGAAACAATGTGAATGGGAATAACCCTGAGAAGCACCAGACAACTCCCTGCCCTACAAATAAGGGGAACTCCTTGCCCCACAGATAAAGGGACCTCTCCCTCACACCACCACAAGGTACTAAGGCAGCCCCCTACTCCACAGATAAGGGAAAACCCCCCCTCAAGCATTGGGGCAATCCAATCATCACACAAAAGGGAAACAATCCCAACCATACCCACACCCCTTCACCGCCAATAGAGTTCCCCGAAGGGTCTGCCTCTGCACTGCCACCTTGGTACTGCCATCCCGGAACTACCAGGGTGTCAGTCAGGCATGTCCCCCTCCCCCCAAAGGGTTAATGTACCTATGTGCCCCTACAGGGTTCCCGGCGACTTGCTCATGTTTCTAAAAAGCAATTGTAAACTTCACTGGCATGACATCACCCTTTCTGGGTGTGAATCTTGTTACGGCACCGGAGAGGGACAGGGAAAATCAAAAAATAAGATCACACTAGCGAGAAACTCATTTTCTGACTCGTGTGAGATTTTGAGCCCACATCGCCGTTTGTGCTTACAACTAACATGGGCACAAAATCACCCCCATTATTAACAACATTACTTTCCTGTTAATGACTGTCTCACTATGACTTTCACAAGGTCCAAAGTTTGTGTCTGATACAAGCAGTTTATCTCTTATCCATGTGAACCATAGACTTAATAATCTATTTGGGGCTCCGCTTGCAAATTTAAGGAACACATTGGCAAAATTAACTTTCAAAACCAAAATTGGTAGCTATTTGTTATGAAAGAGTATTAAGGGTTCTGGAAGTAATGCAGGAAAATGGTTTTAAGATAATGGATCAGCCATTATCTGATTAACTGGTAGAATAGGCTCAAGGAGATGAAGGCCTGAACATGTTTTATGAGCAGAAATATATATTTTGAGGATCTGGAAGGACCAGGATTTCTATACCTGGCTCCAATAAAATGTTTTGGTCTTCTGTATACCCTACTGTAACTCTCTTGCTCATTCCCAATGTGGAGCTACCTACGGGTGGGTATCTGGTGGCGAACTTGGATGCTGAAGCTGAGGACCAGCAAGCTGCACTGGCATGCACAACGTAGCTGTCAACATTAGATGAGGTTAAGTTTTCCAATTCCTGGCTGCCTCTTCACTGTTCGAATGGCTGACTGGCAGGCAAACCCTGTCAACTGACTGTCTAAAATTGCTCCTGTGGACGATCTTCAGAATGATTAATGGTTAAAATAATGTTTGATTAATTAATTTTATCTTTTGTGAGATGTGGACATCACTGGCTAGGCCAGCCTTTATTGCCCATCCTTAATTGCCCTTGAGAAGGTTGTGGTGAGCCCCCTTCTTAAACCACTACCATCCATCTGGTATCAGTTCACCCATAATCCTGTTCAGAAAGGAGTTTCAGGATTTGCGACAATGAGGCAATATAGTTTGAAATCAGGATGATGTGTGGCTTGAAGGAAAACTTGGAAGTTTCAGTATTCCCATTCATTAATACCTTTGTCCTTCCATGTGGTAGAGGTGGCAGGTTTGAAAGACATTGGCTAAGGAGCTTTGGGTGAGTTGCTGCAATGCATCTTGTGGATGGCACATGTGGCTGGAATTGTGCATCACTGTAGGAGGGAGTGGAGCTGTTGGGTGGGGTTGTAATCAAGTGGGTTGCTCTGTCTTGGATGTTGTCGAGATTCTTGAATGTTGTTGGAGCTGCATTCATCCAAGTGGAGAGTGTCTCATCACACTCATGACTTGTGCCTTGTAGATGGTGGACAGGCTTTGGTAAGTCAAGAGATGAGTTACTTGCTGTAGAATTCCCAGCCTCAGATTGTTTCTTGTAGCCACAGTATTTATGTGGCTAATCCAGTTAATGGTAACACCCTGGATGTCGGTAGAGGGGAAATTCAGTGATAGTAAATCCACTGAATGTCAAGGGAAGGAAACAAGCTGCAGCAATCTTCTATATTGGGTGGGATTTTCCCCAGAAGTGGCTGTTATTGGCCAATGATGGGATCTTTTTGTGCTGTCTTTGTCAAAGGAGTTTCCCCTTGAATACACCCATTGACTTTGGGAAACCCACAGCAGGGGTGTGCAATTGATGGGACTGGAAGATCCTACCAATGTGAACAGTTGGAAAGTTCCAGCCATTAACTCAAGAACTACATGAAACTTTAATTTCTTTGTTCTGATAAAATCTATCTCTTTGGTCAAACTTTTTAAGTGGCATCTCAAAGGAGAAAAGGGCTATAGGCTGACTGGTCACATGACAACATGGCCGCTAAAAGGGTCGGGAGTGTAGGAGCTATCCCTGGAGCATGGACAGAGTGGAAGCACGGATTAGCTAGTCAACTAGTGAATGATGTATTGTTTGTTACAAGTCCTTAGTCGTCAATCTTTGGGAACACAGCACTGCTAGATGATGTCGGGAGTTGGCAGTATGGTACAAGGACTTCCCCATATCCACCGACTCATCTTTGATGAAAACATTGTAGACAGTTGGGAAAAGTTTGTGAAGAAGTGGCATATTTACTGTGATGCTACATTACCTGACAAATCAAAAATTGTTCCAAAAAATACTTTGCATACTTTCCTAAACTTAGTGGCCCCAGGGCCACTGAGAAATTTGGTCATTTGTTTCTGAACTGGAGGAGAAAGAGAATCCCAAAGTAATTCTAAATAAGTTTGAAGACATTTGCCTTCCAATAAAGAATATACCACTCAACAGGTAAACTTAGTGGCCCTGGGGCCACTAAGTTTAACTTAACAACCCAAAGATCAGTTGAATCAATACAATGCTACAGGGTAACGTCAAAAAACTTAGCAAGGAAATGAGTAGTTGGCGCCTTTACTGATAAGTTAGTTAACGGATCAAGTAGTTTGCAGAGTCCACAGTGATCTTGTTCCTAAGCAGCTGCTGCGAGAGAAAGACTTAACGCTACAAACAGGCTTTAGCAACAGCAATGAACAGTAAGCAAAAAGCAGCAAAGATTTTAGTTTTCACAATATGGGACACGTCCATCACCCTCAGAACACGACAGCATGCTTCCTGTATGGTAAACATTGCAAAAAATGTGGCAAGTCATTTTGCTACAAATGCTGCAGATTGAAACCTCATCAGCCTTTCTTTACCACTAGGCACATTGCAGCCAATCAGTCCTCCAGGACACGAGCACCAGCAATGTGAATGAACAGCAGCTCAGCCAAAGCAGTGAAACCATTGAGCCTCCAACAACACTCTACTGTGAAAGTGTCAACACCATCGCAGAAAAGGATTAGATCTTCATCAACCTCAACATGATTTGCAATAATGCAAGTCTGAAGGTAAAGATTGAACTGGAGAAAAGTGTAACATATTGTCCAGCTAAGTGGCACAGGAACTAAAACCATATGCAGCACTGGATTCCACTACCCAGGTGGACCCCGTGACCTGTGGTGGACAAACCATCTGCACTGAGGGTGTAGTCACTCTCCACTGCACACAAGGCAGTTTTGGATAGTGTAAAGCCACTGCTAGGTTTTTGGGACAGCATTATATTGGGTCTCATCTAACTTGGTCCAGAGATGCATGCTTTACAACACAAGGACCCAGAAATGAGAGTACAAAGATCGTTTCAACTCCGATGTAATTGATAAGCTAGCAGTAATATACCACATGAGACTACATGACTCAGTACCAATAACAATTGTGCTCCGAGAATTGTGCTACCTTAAAGCTGATGATCTGATTTCAGACGGCTTTGTTTTAAGGCAAAAATCCAATATTAAATAAAACTCAAATATTAAGATGATTTTTCTTGGCTATGATATTGCCCCTGCTTTGTTACAAATGTAGATTGTACTTCTTTGTATTATGGGGTTTATATTATTGGTGTAAAACATTTCACCACAGCATGGCTGCTGGTGTGTTTTAAAGATTTAAAGTTATTTCTGAAAGAAGAGTACCAATAGCCATGAAGCAGAAAGTAGTCAATCAGTTGCATCAAATGACAACACTGCATGTCCTAACTCCTCTAAAACAGTCCGCAGAATGCATTTCAGCAATGGCGCTGTAGTAAAGAAAGACAGCATGGCCAAGATATGTATTGACCAATGCATTTGAACAAGGTGCTGCTCAGGCCTCATTATCTATGCAGTCTGTGGTACAGGTGGTACAGTCATGCCCTGCAGCCAAACAGTTACATGGTAGCTTCAGATGATGGTCACTATGTATGCAACTGCCATCACCTATTGTAGGTATCGGAATCAGCACCAACAGCTGCCATAGCACCTTAGTCATCAAGCCTACACATAGGCTGTCTACATCTGTGAACAATAAGGCTCCGCCAGAGGTCTATACAATGAAACCTGCATCCATTGAGTATGCTGATAGAATGCATCAGGTCATCCACATTAAGAACCACCAACCTGAGAAAAACTGCAGCACAGAAAACCACCGTAATCATACACTCTGCACATGTGCCCAAACCAAACACAAAGTTCCTGGATTATCATAGAAACATAGAAACTAGAAGCAGGAGTAGGCCATTTGGCCCTTCAAGCCTGCTCCAACTTTCATTTTGATCATGGCTGATCGTCGAATTCAATATCCTGATACTCCCTCCTATCCATATCTCTTATGATCCCAGTAGCCCCAAGAGCTATATCTAATTTCTTCTTGAAATCAGATAACATTTTGGCCTCAACTACATTCGGTGGCAGTGAATTCCACGTATTGACTTCCCTCTGGGTCAATAAATTTCTCTTCACCTCAGTTTTAAAGGGTTTACCCTTTTTCCACAAACTATGACTCCTGGTTCTGAACTCCCCACCAGAGGGAATATTCTTTCTGAATCTACCCAATCTAACCCTGTTAGAATTTTATAATTTTCTATGAGATCCTTTCTCACTCTTCTAAACTCCAGTGAATATAATCCCTAAAGTGCAGAAAGTGGCCATTCGGCCCATTGAGTCTGCACCAACTCTCTGACAGAGCACCTTACCCAGTAGCAGCCCCCCACTTTATCTCTGTAACCTGTGCATTTACCCTACTAATCCACCTAACCTACACATCTTGGGATACTAAAGGGCAATTTTACACAGCTAAAACACCTAACCTGCGCATCTTTGGATTAATGTCACCAATTTGTCTACAATTGGTCTTTGTTTCTTGTCTTCACACAACGATAAAGGGAGGGAGGGGAAAAGTGAAGGAGATGCAATATGCTATGCACCAGCTGAAACAGTTCAATCTGTGCTTCACCATGTGTAAATGATTACATGTTGCTAACCTGTTCAATCGATACATCATAAAATGGTTCCTACACAATTACTGCTTGTGCAACACTGTTACACCTCAATACCATCCATTGTCCCAACTTAAACAGGGAAGATTTAGACTAAGTGGTCACATAATGATGTGATGACGTGACTGTTAAAACAGTCACGTGATGAGAGCATAAGAGTTATCCACAGAACGTGGGAAGAGTACAAAAATGCAGCAGCTAGTAAATAAAGTATTTTTGGTTACAAATCCTTAGTCAGTCTCTGAGAATCCAGAACACCCACACCAGAACATCTACCAGAATGACACAGAGGCAGAGGGGCTTGTTGAGGGAATTCCAAAGCTTAGATATGGACAGTTGACGGCACGGCCGCCAGTTAAAAATACAGAATGCTCATTAGGCCAGGATGGGTGAAGCGCAGAGATCTTGGTAGATTCTCGAATTGGCGGAGATTACAGAGATTTCAAGATGTTATCAGACCGAGAGCCAATATAGGTCAGGGTGCACAAGGGTGATGGGTGAATGGGAACAGGTACAAAGGGTACATATTCTGGATCTACAGAAGATAACCTACTAATGGAACAAATGCTAGATATTTGAAAGAAGATGGTGGGGAAAACATTAAACTGTAACACAAGTAATCAAAGATGAGGTGCCATAAAAAGAAGCTGCTTGCAAAGTGACAATAACTTTATAATGTCAGTTGAAAGTACAGACTTTGACATGTAAAATGAATTGTGAGCGCTTGTTCCAGCACCACAGAACTCAGGCATCAGCCAAGCAGATCGATAATATGTAGGAGGGAGTCAAACAGATCTGATTACACAATATACATGGAGTTAAGTACCTCCAGCTGTTGTTAGACAACTAATGTACTTGAGGAGGAGGTTTTTGAGAGCCAACATTTTAAAAATCGATATGAAGTCTCACAATCCTTAAGTTGTTACCTTTTATAAAACTTCCCCTCCCCCAAGTGTATTGTTCCAACTGGCAGTTTGTTACCAAGGTTACTGTATGCGTGCAGTGCATTTTAAAATGTAAATGCGCATATATACAGAGTACGTATTACAACTGAAGTAAAGGAATCCTATTGTTCCTCCATACCGGGTGAGCTGCAATAATCATTTCACATTGCTACCTTAAAGCTGATGATCTGATTTCAGACGGCTTTGTTTTAAGGCAAAAATCCAATATTAAATAAAACTCAAATATTAAGATGATTTTTCTTGGCTATGATATTGCCCCTGCTTTGTTACAAATGTAGATTGTACTTCTTTGTATTATGGGGTTTATATTATTGGTGTAAAACATTTCACCGCAGCATGGCTGCTGGTGTGTTTTAAAGATTTAAAGTTATTTCTGAAAGCTTTTCTCTGGTTTGTGCCTGGCGAAAAAATTGGACAGAATTTAATGCTGCAATGGAGGCTGCGGTGTGGGTAGCCTGCCATCTTCCTACCTCCGGCCAATTAAGTCAGGGTAGGAAGGTTCATGGATGACTTTCCTACTCAGATTCCAAATGGTGCCCTTTTGTGAGGAACTGATGCCCATTTTCCACTTAAAGACCTCATCCCACCACTGCAGGTATTCAGCCAGTACCAGGTGGCACGGAAAGCCACCTCACTAACCTGGTTCTGACTTTCCCCACATACCAACCACCCCTGCCCCCCTCCCCCCGACTCCCCCATATTACCCATTACCCACATTCTTCTCTCAAGCGCAGTGGAGGGGATGGACGCTGGCACAGTGGTAGGCACAGCTGCCTCACAGCACCAAGGACCCAGGTTTGATTCCAGACTTGGGACACACTGTGTGAAGTTTGTCCATTCTCCCCGTGTCTGCGTAGGCTTCCTCTGGATGCTCCAGTTTCCTCTCACAGTCTGAAAGACGCGCAGGCTAGGCACATTGGCCATACTAAATTCTCCCTCAGTGTACACAAACAGGTGCCAGAGTGTGGCAACTAGGGGATTTTCACAGTCACTTCATTGCAGTGTTAGTATAAGCCTACTTGTGACTAATAAACAAACTTTTTAAACTTTAAGTTTGCAGCTCTATTCCGCAAATTGCTATTGATCCTAATTCATTTGTTAATTTTAAATCTGAGTTTAATATATTTCTGTTAAACAAATTTATAAAGGGATATGGGGCAGAGATGGTTCTGCAGAGTTAGGCCATACCATCTCATTGAATAGCAGAGTAGGCTCAGGGCCTACTCCTGTCCCTATTGTTACATTACCTATAATTAATTTATATTTGCACTACGGCATGTGTGTATCACATCAAATGCTTTTTGAAAATCTAGGTAAGCCCCATTCACTATGTTTCCTTTATTGATCCTTTGTCATTTCTTGACGCACTTTAAGAGGCTGGACTGACATAAAATGAGCAGTTTAATCTAATTTTAATGTAGTGGTTGCATCTTTAAATTCTATTATTAGACTGGAGTTTAAAAAATGATCTAACTTCATATACCAATCTTAATTCAAACAATGTTGCAAGTTCTAACATTTACAAGCTGAATAGGAGAATATTTCAAACTTAATCAATATGATGTGATTAGTTTGTCTTGTATGTCGCTGGAGTTCATTTTTAAATCTTAGTGATGAAATATTCAATGTAATAATCCCTTGCTAACTCTTTCCTGGGTTATGAAAAGAGTTGTTCCCTTCGCATAAAAAAAGTTGAAGATCAAATAAAAAAAAATCCTGAAAAATGAAACAAACATAAGAACATAAGAAATAGGAGCAGGAGTAGGCCATCTAGCTCTTCGAGCCTGCCCCGCCATTCAATAAGATCATGGCTGATCTCAAGTGGATCAGTTCCACTTTCCCGCTTTCTCCCCATAACCCTTAATTCCCTTGTCTATCAAAAACCTATCTACCCATGACTTAAATATATTTAGCGAGGTAGCCTCCACCACTTCAACGGGCAGAGAATTCCAGAGATTTACCATTCTTTGAGTGAAGAAGTTCCTCCTCAACTCCGATCTAAACTGCTCCCCCCTTATCTTGAGGCTATGCCCTTGATTCCTGCTATCCTTTCTAAGCAGGAAGAATCTGTCTACCTCTACCCTATCCATCTCTTTCATTATCTTATACGTCTCTATAAGATTCCCCCTCATCCTTCTAAACTCCAACGAGTACAGGCCCAGTCTATTTAGTCTCTCTTCATAGTCCAACCCCCTCATCTCCGGTATCAGCCTAGTGAACCTCCTCTGCACTCCCTCCAAGGCCAATATATCCTTGCGCAAGTGCAGCGACCAAAACTGCACACAGTACTCCAGCTGTGGCCTCACCAGTACCCTGTACAGTTGCAGCAAGACTTCCCTACTTTTATATTCTATCCCCCTCGCTATAAAGGCTAGCATTCCATTCACCTTCTTGATCACCTGCTGCACTAGCAGACTGGGTTTTTGCGACTCATGCACAAGGACCCCCAGGTCCCTCTGCACCGTAGCACGCTGCAGCTTTTCGCCTTTTAAATAATAATGCCTCCTCCTATTATTTCTGCCAAAGTGGATAACCTCACACTTGCTAACATTATACTCCATCTGCCAGGTTCTCACCCACTCGCTGAGCCTATCCAGATCCCTCTGCAGACTTTCCACACCCTCCATGCAATTTGCTTTTCCACTCATCTTCATGTCATCAGCAAATTTTGTCACCCTACACTCAGCCCCCTCCTCCAGATCATCTATATAAATGGTAAATAGCTGAGGCCCCAGCACTGATCCCTGCGGCACTCCACTAGTCACCAACTGCCAATCAGAATAGCACCCATTGATACCAACTCTCTGCTTCCTATTAGACAACCAATCCTTTATCCACACTAACACCTTACCCCCAACTCCGTGCACCCTAACCTTCTGTAGCAGCCTTTTATGAGGCACCTTATCAAATGCCTTTTGGAAATCTAAAAACACCACATCCACCAGTTCCCCTCTTGTCTACCACACTAATCACATCCTCATAGAAATCCAATAAATTCGTCAAACACGACTTCCCCTTAACGAATCCATGCTGTGTCTGCTCTATCAAACCATTCTTTTCTAGGTGCCTCGCTATTTCTTCTTTGATGACGGATTCAAGCATTTTTCCAACTACAGACGTTAAACTAACTGGCCTATAATTCCCTGCTTTTTGTCTGCTACCTTTTTTGTACAACAGCGTAACATTAGCCGTTTTCCAAAAGTTGATCTGAATATCTGATGAATCATTTGGACTAATTAGGGTATATCTTAGTTTTCTGAAATCCCAGAAATGGAGATGTAGTACCAGGATTTAATGTAACCAGTGGGGGCTAGGAGGCAGGGTCAGAGGTGGGTGGCATTTATGGTCCCTTTACAATCCCTTATCTTATCTAAATCTTGCACTGGCCAGCCAAGTAACACTGGCAAGTGAAAATTAAACTTCCTACAGCCACTTAGAGAGCAGGAGACCAGTTTTCACTCAGTTTTGCATTTCCCACCATCAGTGTCAATAAGCATCTATTTATATTTTTTGAGCAAGTGATAGTCAGATTAACAAATTAATTAATAACCCCTTACAGCGGTATTGTAATTAAAACAAAAACTGCAATGTTCCTGGGGCTGTTACAAGCAATAGATGCTTTTTGTAGAAAAATTAATCCAGTCTTTAGATTGTTCAGATTTAATTTCAAGCCTGCTAAGCAGAGGGGCAAATTTTCCCCAGCGCATTCCCCAAAACACTAGCCCGCCAATGCTGGCTGACTCTTCCTTTGAATATAATTAACAAATCAACATCCAACACTGGTTCACTCCGTTACCTTCAAATACTGGATGCTTAACATTCATTAAATAGAACTTTAGATTCTAACATCAACCAGTAGTGGAAGGCCTCAAGCGGAGGCTCCCTCTCCAAGGGTGCAGGTGTAGCAATGGAACAGGGGCAGCCAGTTAGGTGAATGATGTTCTCCTGCTCTTCCCCACCACCTCCCTCTGACTAGATCCATTGACGGTCACCTTAGCTAGGCCCAAGAGAAGTAAACAAGGAGTACCTCTGATCTGCCTGCCCCGCTTTGCACCAGATGCCAAAGATCAGGAGCGTGGGGTTGAAGCACAAACAAAACTTGAGAAGCCGCACCTCTCCCCCAACATGTGGAAAAGGGATTTCTACCTCATGCATTCTATATACACATAGATCACAGACTCTTCTGGACTACAAAAATTACAGGGCCTGGGAGTCAGTGATCTGGAGAATCCCTATACTGTAGGAGGAGGCCATCAGGCCCATTGGGTCTGCACTGACTCTCTGAAACAGCATCCCACCCAGGCCCACTCTGCACATTTCCCATGGCTAATTCACTTAGTCAAAACATCTTTGGACACTGTGGGGCAATTTATCACAGCCAATCCACCAAAATTGCATATCTTTGGAGTGTGGGAAGAAAGTGGATCACCGGAGGGAACTCACGCAGACAAGGGGAGAACTTGCAAACACCACACAAATAGTTACCCAAGGCTGGAATTGAATGCAGATCCCTGGCACCATGAGGCAGCTGTGCTACTGTGCCACCATGCTGAACCCACTTAATCTGCGGTTACACGGGACTGTGAAGTGTAATAGCCCTGTGCCAGATCATAAGAAGAAAAGAGGAGGACTCGCACAGAAAGAGCACTCTCCACTGTAAGCCACCCCAACCTTTGGATGACATAAGAACATAAGAACATAAGAAATAGGAGCAGGAGTAGGCCATCTAGCCCCTCGAGCCTGCCCCGCCATTCAATAAGATCATGGCTGATCTGTCGTGGCTCAGTTCCACTTTCCCGCCCTCTCCCCATAACCCTTAATCCCCTCTCTTATCAAGAACCCATCAACCCGCTTCTTAAAAATATTTAGTGAGGCAGCCTCCACCACTTCAACGGGCAGAGAATTCCAGAGATTCACCACCCTTTGAGTGAAGAAGTTCCTCCTCAACTCCGTTCTAAACCGCCTCCCCTTTATCTTGAGGCTGTGCCCCCTAGTCCTACTGTCTTTTTTGAGCGGGAAGAGTCTCTCCACCTCTATCCTATCCATCCCATTCATCATCTTATACGTCTCAATGAGATCTCCCCTCATTCTTCTAAACTCTAACGAGTACAAGCCTAGTTTATTCAGCCTCTCCTCATAGCTCAATCCCCTCAACTCCGGTATCAGCCGAGTAAACCTCCTCTGCACTCCCTCCAGGGCCAAAATATCCTTGCGCAGGTGCGGCGCCCAAAACTGCACACAGTACTCCAGCTGCGGCCTCACCAATGCCCTATACAGCTGCAGCAAGACCTCCCTACTTTTATATTCAATCCCCCTCGCTATGAAGGCCAGCATCCCATTCGCCTTCCTGACCACCTGCTGCACCTGCAAGCTGGGTTTTTGCGACTCATGCACAAGGACCCCGAGGTCCCTCTGCACCGTCGCCTGCTGCAGTTTTTCGCCCCGTAAGTAATAATCCTTCCTACCATTCTTCCTACCAAAGTGGACCACCTCACACTTGCCAACATTAAATTCCATTTGCCATTTCCTGGCCCATTCGCCCAGCCTATCTAGATCCTTCTGCAGACTCTCCACACCCTCCGCACAATTTGCCTTTCCCCCAATCTTGGTGTCATCAGCAAATTTCGACACCCTGCACTCGGTTCCCTCCTCCAGATCATCTATATAAATGGTAAATAGCTGACAAGATGGAATGTCTCAGTGTGTAGTGTCTTTTTTACTCTTGGGTGAAACTAAACAAATAAATTAATCAACAGTCCCTTAAAGGGGAACAGTAACAAAATTCAAAAACATTAAAGGACACTCATTATTAAACACAGAAACTAGATTAAAATATCATTATCAGGGCTGATGATGACACTGCAGAGTCCACTGATCACAAAGGGCCTCAAGGTGCAGTATGCTCCCTGTCTAAGAAAACCTGGGTGCAGACATAACCACAAAAGGTAGTGAGGTTGAACTATCCCCTCAACTGTCCACTGCTTGGACCTATCTATGGCTACCTTGGGCAGGCCCAGAAACAGACAAACAAAGAAGTCTTCCAGCCTACTTGCACACACAGCCCCCTCTCTCTGCACCAGTACCTGGCAAAAGATCAGCAGTGTGGGGCTGAATTGTAACTGAAACAAGAGGAATAATCAAAATGGTGCTGTAGCCTTTCACATCCTATATAAAAGGAGCATGGACCGCTCAAGAGCACAGAATTTACAAGTGACGTGGGAATCGGTGAACCAATTCAGGCCAGAATTCTCCAACTTGCCCCAAAGCTTGGATTCTCCAGTCCCACTGCTGTGAATGGAGATTTGGCTGAGCACCAAATTCTCCGTTCTTGCTGGCAGTGGTACTGGGGTGTACGACAGCAGAGAATTACAGTCTTAATCTTCTACTACACAGGATGGCTGTGTGTAACACACTTCATCCCAGATAGAAAAGATGAGGACTCCCACGTAAAAGGCTCTCCAATGGGGGCTCCCGTCTCATCCAAGCAGGAATACCATAATCTGAGTTGCCTCTTTCTGGGCTTTCGAGAAATAACAATTAAAACAAATATACAAATTAAGCGGTTGTTAACAGGGTACTGTAACAGAAAACAAAAACTTTGAAGGAAATATCAAATTAAATTGAAATAAGATTTTGGGCACCAATGCACCTCTGACCAGTTTCAGAAAGCCTTGGACACCTTTTGTTCCCTTCCCAGGTTCATCCGGGTGTGGACAGAGGAGAGACAGGCAGTCAGGATGAATGACCACTTCAACTCCTGCTGCCTGGACTGTTAATGACCAGGCCCCAGGGAGAACACCCACAAGGAGCTCTTGCAATCCATCCAGTCCCTGCCTCCAAACCAAGTGAACAAAGATCAGGAGTGTGGGGTTAGGAGCAGTACGCTACACAAGATGAAAGCAGGGCTGCAACCTCATACCAACTATATATACATAACTCACAGAATCCCTACAGTATTGTAGGAGGCCATTTGGCCCATTGAGTCTGCACCAACCCTTACCCAAGATTGCAGAAATTACAGAGGGCTTGGGAGTCTGTGGACTGAATTTATCCCTTATTGCATTGGCATAGACACCGTGGGCTGAGCCATAACTTTATACCATATCTTTTCTATGGCTCTATGCATGGGACTGAGGCATGGAATATCCTCCACGCCAAATCCCCAGTGGAAAAACGGTGGACTCCCAAGCAGATGGCCTCCCGCCTGAGGCTGCCACGACTTCTCAAAGACAGGATGGAACACCACGGCCAAACGTTTCCTTATATCCTTTTGATTAAATCAATAATCCAGTGAAAATAAGACAATTAACACCCTCCCCCCATTTTAATGGGGCACTTTCACCTATTTTGCAACAAAAGAAGCTCCTAATTTAAAATAGCATTTTCCAGGGTGATGATGCACTCCAGAGTGTTTCTTTACATTATTGTGTGTCACATAAACACATACCTAATTAACTAACTGATAGCCCCCTAAAGGGAAACTATAAGAAAAAAACACATCTTTAAAGGAGGCTAATCAAATTTGGATTTAAATACCATTTTGGCAGTGATGACGCATGAGGTACCATTGGTTATGGAAGGCCTCGTGCACTGTTGGACACCGGAGTAGCATGAGCCCCTCAGCCATCCAGCCTGGACCTGCTTATGGCCAGCTTGGCCAGGTTCAGGAGCAGCTTAATGGGAAGATTTTCAGCTTTGCACACACCCTTCTGCATCAGATGGCCAAAGTTGAGGAGCATGGGGCCGAAGTATAATCAAAACATAGAATCATAGAATTCTATAGTGCAGAAGGAGGCCATCTGGCCCATCGAGGCTGCACCAACAACAATCCCACCCAAGCCCTATTCCCGTAACCCCACATATTTACCCTGCTAATCCCTTGCTATTCTCACAAATGATGAAAGATCCCTGCAAACTCTCGCAACCAACATAACCCATGGAACACAGACTCTCTAAGGCTACAGAAATTACAGGTGACCTGGGATTCTGTGAACTGAGCTGATCCTCTATTGCACCAGACTGCTTTTAATGCCAAACCCCTGAATAAAAAGGGGAGGCCTCCCTCATTGACAACCTCTTACCAGCGGGCCCCCGCCGCCTCTTGATGGCAGGACAGATCGTCACAGTGTGAAGTGTCTCTTTATACTCTTTGGAGTGAAATGAAACCAGATAAACACGTTAACTAATGAACCACCCTTTCAAGCAGCACTGTAACTAAAACAAAACTTAAAAGGAAAGTTCTCAAATTAAAATAACATATTAACAGGTTACTTATGGTGACCTGAGGCCATAGAAAGCCTTAAAGTATTTATTTGCTAACTGTAGGTCACTTTCTGAAATAACTAGGTCTGGAATGTCATGTCTGGCAAAAAAAAATTCTAATAATTTAGTGACTCTATCCTAGGTGCTATATGAAGACATTTGACCTCAATCCATCTAAAGTAACAGTCAACAACTTTGAATTTGTAAAAGTCTATCCCGAGGCATTTCCTTGGAGATGATAACACCATCAGTGGTTGCTTTTGCTCCTGGTGATGGATTGCACACATGATGCAGCTCAAAACCTTTTCCTCAAAGGATTTTGAGATCCATGGTCACCCAAAGGTATTTCATACTCTTGTACAACACTTTGTAATGCCCAGGTGTCCATGGTGTATCCTGAGAGATCTTGGCTGGAATTCTCTGGCCATTCATGCCCTGCTGCTGCTGAGAGGGAGGACAGAGAATTTGACATTCAGCCAAATCTCCATTCATTGCAGTGGGATGCTGGCATGAATGGCATGAAATCCTGCCCCTTGAGCCTGAGAGCTCTGGAGATGACTAATCTCTCATAAGTGAGCAAGTCATCTATGACACTGAGATGCCTTTATTGCTTGAAGTATTGTTTCAGGAACATATTCTGGCCGTCCATTGAAGCAGAATTTCCTGATTTAGCACACTCTTCGTCTGCTTTTTGTGCCTTTCAAATTTTATTTAGCCTCTGTATTGATGCTGGCAGAAATTTTGTAGTCAATGTGACGTCCTCATGTTCAGGCTTCCCAACAGGAACGCATGACAATGAGTCTGCTAATGTATGTTGTTTTCATTGGTCAAGTTTGTCCATTTTTTTGTTGTGTGATGCAGGCTATTCTTCCTGGTATGAACTTTTACTTCCTTCACCTGCAGTTCGTGGGAAATCTACCTAGTTTTTTCAAGGTTTTTAAGTGGTTATATTAGGTTCTGGTGCTTATTTCCATCTTCTTAAGACTTCTGAGTAATTCTGGAAATTCTGTCCCGAATTCTGTCAGTGCTTTTTGTTTGCTTCCCAATTCATCTATTTTATAAATAAGTTGTAGACCTGTCCAAGCTTTTTGACTTAACAGTTCTTGCTCTGGGTACCACCTTCTCTGCATTGGTGTCTGCTCAGGTTCCTTTCTGTGGCCTTCTGCTTCTTACCAATCCAGAGGCTGTCCTTGCACCTCTGGCCATTAACTTACTAATGCCCACATCCCAGTAATTTTACTCTCAATGTAAGATTCTCCTCCTCGCCTACGAATCTGGTTCTTGAGTAGGCAATGTGCATGGCAGTTGGGTGCTGCCAGTCTGAAGGGCTTCTCTCACAGATGCTTCTTCTAACCACCCCATCCATCTCATCAAATCCCCTTTTTAATGCAACCATGTGCCAGGGGCCAAACGGCACCATGGAAGCTCAACCCCAGAGCCTTGGCACCTGAACTCCCCTTTCTTGCGTTAACTTTTTTCTTTCATGGGATGTGGGCATCACTGGCAGGGCCAGCATTTGTTGCCCATCCCTAATTTCCCTTAGAGTTGCTCAGGCAGAGGGCAGTTACAAATTAACCACATTGCTGTGGGTCTGGAGTCACATGTAGGTCAGACCAGGTGAAGATGGCAGATTTCCTTTCCTAAAGGACATTAAATGAATCAGATGCGTTTTTACAACAATCAATGATAATTGTCATAGTCACTGAGACTAACTTTATATTCTAGATCCATTGATTGAATTTAAATTCCACCAACTGCCCAGAATAATAGCTTGGGCTTCTGGGGTACTAGAACAGTGACATTACCACTGTGCCGCTGTCTCTCCCTATACTCAGACTGTGCTGGTACAGTCTTCCAATAAAGGCAAATGTCTCAACCACTGACTGCCAAATAGAGCAATGTCCTGAGCTCTCAACTCAGTGCAGCCCTGATATACCTGCTTAGGTTCTGATGACCACCGGCACCCATGCACTTTCTGGAAATTTGGAACAGGCCCATTAAATATTGGTCAATTACCACTTTAATTATCTGAGCTATCTTCTAAATGCCTTTTTTTGAAACCACATGCTATTCACGCCTGACTTGTCATCAAAATATGGACCTGGCATGATGATGTCAGAACTCCTCATGTGATTCGTTACCACCACCCACCCCTGCCCCCAGAAGTGTGCAAAATGGCCAGAAAATATTACTGCAAAATAATTTACAAAGAATAAGGTGCAAATTATATGACATTGTACCTGAATGTTAATTATCTGCATGTTCTCCTTGGTAAAATTTGTACTTAAATCATAGAATTATAAAAGTAGTAATGCTTTACCTCTTTTGAAAATCTACGTTGCTGGACTATTTAAATAACACTCTAGTTATTAGCAAGACATGGTACCATAGTGATTATGTCACTATGCCAGGAATTTGAAAGTCTAGAATTGAAACACCCCACCTTGATAGTTTCAGAATTAGAATTCAGTTCAAACAAACACCTGGAAATAAAAAGGTGGCACCAATAAGCAATCATGAAAATGCTGGACAGTCCTGGTGAAAAATAAACTTTTCATTCGTTACAATGGCCTTTTAAGTGACCCTAGTCTCACACCAACATGATTAACTCATCACAGCAAATTTTGAGGGAGAACAGAACATTCCTTCAAAGGCTATTTCTCTATAAACATATGACCATGTACTAGAATTCTATAACTGTAACTGGCACGGTGGCACAATGATTAGCACTGATGCCTCACAGCACCAGGGACCTGGGTTTGATTCCCGGTTTGGGTCATTGTGCGGAGTCTGCACATTCTCCCCACTTCTGTGTGGGTTTCGTCCGGGTGTTCCAGTTTCCTCTCACACTCCAAAAGTATGTAGGTTAGGAGGATTAGTGGGGTAAATATGTGGGGTTATGGGGATAGGGCGATGGGTGCATCTGAGTAAGATGCTCTGTCAGAGGGTCAGTGCAGACATGATGGGCTGAATGGCCTCCATCTGTACTGTAGGGAATCCACAATTCTATAAATCTAGAACTAGAATTCTAAGTCCGAAAGGTATGCTGGTTATCTGCATTAGCCATGCTAAATTCTCCCTCACCTGAAGAGGCGCTGGAGTGTGGCGACTAATGTAAGCCTACTTGTGATACTAATAAATAAACTTTAAATATACATTCAAGATGGCAATGCTAAAATTCAATTACGCTAACACTACACCAGGATCTAGATTCATTCTGGCATTGCCACAATACTTCATTTCCTGTTGCTATATTATGTTATAATAAATTATATATTTTATTTAATCTTGTAAAGCTTTAAAAGCTCCCTCTTTGAAGCTGCAATGGCAATTACCAAAGTGATGGTGAGGAAATGCTGTGGTGTACAAAATAAAATTGTTTGTTTTTTGAGAATATCATGAAATCACAACAAAATTTGGTTGACATGATGACATCAATTCCCAGTATTTCATCTGTTTAGGTGGGACACTGTTGCAGTTTTCCATTTCCATTACTGATTTAGAGACATGGCTATACGTCCTCACAGTACATGATAAACATTGATAGGCAAGATCCAATGTGACTCACCTTGTTTTATTGTATGAAGAATCATTTTCTCTGGTGAGAGCTAATTTTCAGTAGTATTGTTTTCGTATGCCCAGAGGTATATATTAAAATATTTTATTTTTCATCAGAAACCAATTCAACCAATTAAGCAATATTAAGATTTACAGGCACTGATCATGAATCGTAATCAATGGGGCTGGGCCATGTGTATTTGCATTACTGATGGAGCACTTTTCTGAATGTTGGGCATGAGTCCTATCTTCTGTTATGCCTCAGTAAACATGCTGGTGATTCTCTGGAGATCTGTTTCTGACAGCACTTACTGAAGCATCATCAGTCTCTTGGAGCTCAGCGACTGAGGTTGTGGTGGTCTTAGTTTTTGATTGGAATCTCCTGAGATTAAATAGCCTATCATCCATTCAATAAATAGGCTGCCCCCCAGCAAGATACTTGTCTGTAGTCAGACTGAGAATGAAGCAAGGAGGATTGAGAAAAGATTCGGAGTGGTGACACAACTTTGTTTGACTCCCACCTTAACCTCAAAATGGTCTGTGATGGATCAGTTTTTGAGGATTTCCATTCCATTCACATTTCATCATGCAGAAGGTAAAGGATGGTAATGAATTTTGGAGGGTATCCATACTTCCATCCATGCTGCCTGCGAAAGAACTTACATATTAAGTGGGAGGACAGATGCATCAACAAATTAGAAGTAGAGTAGGCCATTCGGCCCCTTGGGCCTGTTCTGCCTTTCAATAAAATCATGGTTGATCTGATTGTAACCTCAACTCCACATTCCTGCCTGTCCTCCATTACCTTTTATCCACTTATTAATCAAGAACCTATATGTAATTCCACCTTAAAAATAGTTTAAAATAAAATATCTGCTTCCATTGCCCTTTGAGGAAGAGTGTTCCAAAGACTCACGATCCTCTGAGAGAAAAATATTTGCATGAAATTATTTCAACAAGAGTCAATTTTTAAAAAAATTTCTTCTTAGCAGATAATGGTGTTAGGAATATTAAAGGTGTATTACTAAGATGCAGATTGTTTATACCTTTCATTTTGGTGGTGTGGTGCTGTTTTGAATCATATAACTACAACGTATGTATTAATAACATTTTAAGTTTTGTTCTTTCAGAAAGAAAGGACATCAATAAAAATAAATTATTGCATCTTCCCACATATCATGTTTATTATTTTTCAAATTTTCCAAGTAGACATTTAAAAAATATTTTTATACCAAGAAATATAAGAACAATATACATTTAGAATACAAATTGTTGTGGTAGAAAATTGGTTATTGGCAAGCACTTGCATGTATTCTGCTGAGGTTGTAATCAAGCATCAGGCACTTCCAATCTTCCAAGTTATTGCTCCCCAGTGCCACAGTATCAGAATTCTGAAAATAATACTACTCCTACTATATCAAAGTTTTGTTTTTCCTTAACATAACTTTCATCTTATACAAGAATAAGCAAAATTACCAAGTCGCCCAAAATATACAAAAATCTACGTAACATTATTTGACATGTGTTTTAATAAGACAAAGAGAAATATTATACACAGATCTTGTCCAAATAAGATATTACACAACAAGAGGCAGTTATCAGCAAGTCATGACTCAGGAATTGGGACAGATGATTGGTATAAACTCACTGACATACACTTCATAATTTTAGATTTCAGGGCAATCAAGAAATCAAATGGAAATGGAACATCACCGTAGATTGTGTGGCAATTTTTCATCATATTTCAAGTACCGTGAATACCAGTGAAAGTGTTGCTCACTCGTTTAGTAGGCAAAAAATCTTGCCAGATTTTCAGATTAAATAATAGTCAGAACTAAAGATCTAGTGTATCTCCAATACAAAAAACATACCATTAGATCAAAGTTCCAGCTGGAGCTAATTCTACATAAAAATTCAAGAAGTGGCACGGTGGCACAGTGGTTCACATTGCTGCCTCACAGCACCAGGGACCACAGTTCCATTCCAGCCTTGGGTGACAGTCTGTGTGGAGTTTGCAGATTTTCCCCATGTGTGTGTGCGTTTCCTCCCACAATCCAGAGAAGTGCAAGTTAGGTGGATTGGCCAAGATAAACTGCCCCTTTGTGTCCCAAGGTGTGTAGGTTATGGGGGTTCGGCCAGGGGTTGGCCTAGGTAAAATGCTCTGATGGACAGTCGGTGAAGGTGTAATGGGTTGAATGGCCTCCTTCGGCATTATAGGAATTCTATGGTTCTATGAAGCCTTGGACATTTTTTTAAAGGATCACTCTAACTTATAAACTGAGGTGTAACAATATTTTCTTGTTTAAATAGTTGATTCAAATCGGCTCACAGAACTGAGGATTTCAATTCATTTACCAAGTAATTTATAGATTCATTTTCATGCACAGATAATCTTTCCAGAGTTGAACATATACACAACTGTGTATAGGTACAAATAATAAATCACAGAGCCTTCATCCTGTCATTTTCATCCCACAAAACTAGGCAGACTGATGCATGCATCCAGCGCTTCATTCCTGCGGAATGTGAGACTCGCTGTGCTATTTCTCTCTCGCAGTGAGGGTAGAGCAAAGAAGCCCTGCTGCAGACAACCCCACCTTCCCCAACCCCCGGCCACTCTTCCCAAGAGCCCCTTGTGGAAGTGCACCACTCCCCCACCTCACCCCCAACCCCCCCATCTATTAGTACTAGAGCAGTTCAATTTTGCATCTTTTCACCTAAGTGGGAGAGGCAAAGGGGCTGTCAAGTTGTTGATTGCCTGCCCTCCTCAGGTGTAAGATGAAAATGAGAACCTGATCACATACTTTAGAAGAGCCTGCAGTGTCTGAGGCTATTCCACCTTTGATGAATCCCATGATGAACCCATTCATTGGCATGGCACGTGTAGCTCCCTTTTTGGCACATGGCAGACATATTGCTGAGGATGAGAGAAGCATTACCTTTTCCTCGCAGCAAGACTTCATCATTTTCCTACAGAGTAAGACCAATAGCTTCAGTTCCCTGCCATTGAACACATGCAACCTAATGGTTAGATAATGCTGGCACAACATCATTGGTTTGACCTTACGCCCATTGTGGGAGACTTCACCACTTGCTACTTCTGTTCATCCTCGAAATGAGGTGATCAGGGTATCCCTTGCTCATCTCCCAATCCTGGTCCTGTCCACTGACCAGCGTTCTTCCTCCTCCTCCTTGGCATCGTCAGGCCGACAGCCATCCTCATCCAAGGAGATCCGGTACACACATCTGCATGATGTGCACTGTGTGGTCACAGACAAGTTGGACATTGAATGAGTGGAATCCCTTGCGGTTCCTGAATGGCACTGCCTGCCACTGCGGTGCCTTAAGAGCCATGTGGGTGCATTCTTATCAGACCTTGCATCTGGGGCAGCTCTGCTACGTGGGCAAAGCCTGTGGCCCTGATTTGCCTAGTCCAGGTCAAAGTTGATAAACATACCAGCCCTGGCATAAAGGGTAACTATCACCTTCTGGTGACATTTGTAACTGGCAGCCTGGGAGATGCCACAGATGTCCACTGTAGTGTCTTGTGTGTGTACTAACACCACACAGAGTGCAGTAGTTCAATGCATCAGGTTGCCATCATCTTCTCAAGGAGAATTAGGTTTGAGTAATAAGTGTTGGCCTCATTGACGTTGACTGACACTCACATCCCATGAATGAATTTATAAAAAGATCTTTAAATTTTAATAAATCTTCAAGAATAGTGTTTCCTTATGCTTTTTTTAAACTAATGCTCAAATATTTTAATTGAATTTAAGAACATTTTAGATGAGGTATAAGGATGGCTTTGAAAATTGTTCAGTCTGGATAACGCCTCACATTTTAAGAGATACTGGGCGGCATGGTAGCACAGTGGTTACCACTGCTGCCCCACAATGCCAGGGACCCATGTCCAGTTCCTGGCTTGGGTCACTGTCTGTGCGAAGTCTGCACATTCTCCCCGTGTCTGTGTGAGTTTCCTACGGGTGCTCCGTTTTCCTCCCTCAGTCCAAAAGACGTGCTGGTTAGGTGCTTTGGACATGCTTAATTTTCCCTCAGTGTAACTGAACAGGCACCAGAGTGTGGCGACTTGTGGATTTTCACAGTAACTTCATTGCAGTGTTAACGTAAGCCTACTTGTGGCACTAATACATAAACTTTAAACTGGTGACCATTTAGCTTGGCACAATGCCATTTCTACATATTCCATTTGAGAAAAAGATCATGCCAGCTGCAATCAAGAGACCAAACAAAGGTATGTTAGGTCTATTCTAGTCATCAAAATCTTAGCTATTTCTTGATCATAACTTTTAAGAACAGTTTTCAAGGAAAGGGATTTATATCATCTTACCCAATAAATAAATTGAGAGAGGGGAATGTGCAATGAGACTGGGTGCCCTCAAACACCAGTCACTGAAGGTAAGCATGTTGGTGTAGCAGACAGTAAAGGAGGAAAATGATATGTTGACCTTCATAATGAGAGGATTCGAGTACAGTATTGGTGCTCCAATTATACAGGGCCTTGATGAGGCCACACCTGGAATATTATGTGCAGTTTTGGTCTCCTTATCTGAGGAAAGATGTTCTTGCTATGGAGGGAGTGCAGCAAAGGTTTACCGAACTTCCCTGTAATGGTAGGGCTGACATATGAGAAGAGAGTTAAGCAGTTAGGATTATATTTGTGGGAGTTTAGAAGAATGAGGAGATATTTCATAGAAACCTACAAAATTCTAACAGAGCTAGACAGGGTAGATGCAGACAGGATATTCCCGACGGTGGTGGCCTCCAGAACCAGGGGTCATAGTCTAAGGATAAGGGGTAAACCTTTTAGGACTAAGACGTAGAAAAATTTCTTCGCCCGGTGAGTGGTAAGTCTGTGGAATTTACTACCACAGAAAGCAGTTCAGGTCAAAACTTTGAATCTTTTCAAGGAGTTAGATATAGCCCTTGGGGAGAAAGGGAACAAAGGATATTGGTGAAGCAGGAGCTTGGGACAGACTATTGAGATAGACCATCAGCCATGATCATAGTAAATGGCGGAACAGGCTCACAGGGTCATATGGCCTACTCCTGCTCCTATTTTCTATGTTTCTATATCTTTATTAATAGACTTGCGTAAAACTATCACTATTGTTAAAGAATATGGAGTTTTCTACTTAATAAAGACCTTTTATGCTCTATCTATTGGTTAATATTATTGTTGCTAAGATGATGAATCAATCACAATCAGTACATAATCAGGAACAATATTGACCATCCTATCAAACTCCTTCCTCCTTTCCATTACGTATAGACATTACAAAAATGGACACCTTTCTGAAAAAAGTAAATCAAAGACGTTGTTTATATACCAAGAATAAGCATTTTAATTATTCAGAATACAAAATATTTCTCTGGCTTCCTTTTGTAGTCTGATTTTTCAGTAGTCTGGGTTCATCCATTTTCATTATTTTTTTCCATTGGACTTACATTTCATTGTAACTCTGTAATCAGTACATATTTCATGCAAATCTTACATGACTAATACTTTTTATATGAGGTCACCAATATTATTTCATTCCTATCAACAACTTGTTATGAACATGAGAACCTCTCATTCAAGGAGACCTTTAGTTATCATTCTTAAGTGTCTCTGAACTGGATAATTCAGGAACCATTATTTTTTGGAAGAACATGAAGTAACATGCTCAATTTGTTTGGTTAGCTCATTCATTTTGTCTGTCCAGTATTCAGTGCTCTCTTGCAGCTGAGCAGATAGCTCTCCAACCCGCTGGATCCAGTAAGATTTGTTTGGGATCATAGGATCAGTCGCCTCTGATTTTTCCATATCTCCCCTGGCTAAATCTTCACCTCTCTCCTTTTGAGGCACTCTGTCGGGCTGAGGTTCAGGTCCAGAGGTTGCCTGATCAGAAGCCATTGCCCTTTCAGATAAAGATATTGGTTGATTTGGTGGCACTTCCAGACATGTTTGGTCTTTCAGTTGACACCTAAGGGATCGGATAGTCTCACCAAAGGTTTCTGACTGCAGTTCAAGTTGATGACGGCAGAGCTGTTCTTTTTCCAACTCTCTCTTCTGTTTCAGGTTTTCTATGTGGAGTGTATTTAGCTGTTACAATTCAACAGAGAAAGCATATATAGTAAATTGAGATTTTTTAGTTTGGTTTGTGCACAGCTTTATCCTATTGTATATATTTTCTCTATACAAAAAATGTAATATATTTATATTACATTACACCAAAGAAGAATCATATTGAACCCAAAATGCTAACTCTATTTCTCCACAGATGCCATTTGCCACAATGTTTGGCTTGCCTGCAAGCTCATCCATGATAATGTTCGCTAGTCCTGCGTTCCACAAAGCATTCATTTCAAGATCTTCAGCTTTGCTTAAAATCGCTGTATGGATTTGCTTCATCTCATATCCACTAGTCCTGCGTGCCAGCTCACACTGTACAGTTCTGACTTTATTAGTGATGGAACTTTTGAGTCTGAATATTTCCTAAACTCCTCCAATGTTACATCTCTTTGCAATAACCTTTCACAACCTACCTTTCCCATTCTTTTTTCAGTCAGCTTCAACTTTTCCCCAATTCTTTGTAAAGCACATTGGGATGTTCTGCGGCATTAAAGACAACTTGTTTTGAATGCTAGATTTTACATACAAGTATATTGTGTGTACTAATAGTGCAAATTCTATGACATAATGCCTGGAAAATACCAAAACAGAAAAAGAATTCCTACTTGTTGACAAAACAGTCAAGTGGATGGCTCTATGAAATACAGTGTGTGCGCGCTATGTAATAATTCATTTTGTACGCACAGTTAGCATTTCCGCCATTTTATTACTGAATGTTATGCATAGATTGCACAAATAACTGGAGTTCCTTAATCCACCACGTTTTATTCACCAATATTACATTTTATTTGATTCATTCCCACATGTGGTTAATACCTCAGAGAGCTAACATATAACAATAAGAAAATACTGAGATTGTTTGTTATTTAAATACTGTAATAAATTTTAAAATCCAGTAGATGGTGTCTAGGGACAGATATTTTCTGAGGCTTGGGAAATTTTCTATCATTTGCAAAAACCCAAAGCAACTGAGTACACTTGAACCAGCTATTCTTCTCCATTTCCCAAGGAAATAGTGAAGCCAGGATTATTTGATTTAAAATTAGCATTTTCATATTATTTCCTGGAATGTTATGAAGGTTATTTGTCAAAACTATAGGCATTCTAAAAACTGCAAAATTCATAGATTCAAAGCATACTTTAAACACAAAATCATGAATATAATTTTCATATAGTTAAATGGTTATCAAAGTGAAACCATACATATTCCTTTTGCACTTAGTAATGATTAAACAAATTAAGAGGAGTTGTTAAAATGTCGGCTTGTAGAATGGCTTATGAAATGTAGATATTGTAAATTTAGTTAGAGAATGAATCTGTCAATGCCTTTTTTATTTAATATTTTTAAATCAAGCAAAATGCAAGGCATGCCTGTAACTCTGGGTATGCAAGAAATTAATATCCAGAAAAATGTTATAATTCTTATACTGACACATGTTAATATTTACATTGGGATTGCAGCCTTAGAGATTAAACAAGAAACATTTTTTTGTTGCCTTCAGATCTGCTGTTAGCAAAGAAAATCTTAGATACTCAAATTTGCACCACTGTGCCTTGACAGCATTGTGACTTTTTAAACTTGACACTTCACTTTACTAAACAAGTTATTTGCATTCCATGCACACAGATGCTTTAAATCTTAAAACTATCAAATATGTTGTAAAATACATTGAAGCATTCGTGCATATATGTACTGCATAAGATTAAAGTAGTAAATGCAGTCAAGAAATTATTTTTATTGTGATTTTGAGTTGTGAATTACATACAGATGTAATTCATAATGACTGCTTTATGCAGAATTCATTAAAAATGGATAATTCTACCTGATAACCTTGGTCTAAAATAATGGAAAGACTCCAGTAGGCTTGAAGTGCCTCAAACACTGTTCAGTACATGGCTTTCTTTGAAATATTAAAGAAACTACAGAATAAAAGAATCATTTTTAATACTTACTTCAACCGATGAAGAATCTGAAGATAAATGCCACTTAGACATGTTCACCAATAAATTTGTCACAATTACATATGTAAATTAAACTTGCAATTTTTCAGATAAAACAATTTGTTTTGTCATTAATATGTAGTCATGATATAACAGATTTTAAACACAGCTGTCTTAAAAGGTACATTTCTGTTTTGGAAAACTTTACTATGGGTGGAATTTTGACCCCACATTAGCCGTCAGCACAAACAGCAATGTGGGCACAAAATCCTGCAAGAGTTGTGAAACAGGCATTTTTGCCAGCAAGATCTCGTTTCCCAATTTTCCCATGCCCCTCACCACGACACAACAAGATTCACAGCCTGAAAGGGCAGGAATCTCATCTAAATACATTAACATGTCCCGAGCTATCCTGCCAGGGCTTTCACCCTCACCGAATATTCATTAGGCTGAGCCCCCAAGCATTGAACTCCATGGCATACATACCTCTCCATCAGAGAGAGGTGACAAAGGTGTAGCTCCCAGTGTAAAGGGCAAAGGCCAGTGAACTCATCAGTCAGCCCTGACATGACCAGTTTGGTGGTAGCATTTCTTATCCCTAGGAAAAATGAACTCAAGTCAATGCACTCATGTTCCCTCAGTTCTCACCCTTGGGTGGGGTGGGGGAGTGGGGGGGTTAAACAGGCTAATTTGGCTATCCAGGATAGATGCCCAGGAGTAGCTGGGAGATGGTAGTGTGGGGACATGGTCACTGTATGAGAAGGGAGTGAAACTTAGATAGGGGGACGTGCATAGATGGATGCCCCATGCGTATCGGTCACAACATTGTCAGGACTCATCAAACGTGCGGCTGCACATGGACAGGGTCTGAGGGACTGCTGACCACCTGCACCAGGTGATGCAGGAGTTGGCATCACATGGACTGGGAGGTCACCCATCACCTCTGGCCCTGAAGTTTACAGCTGTGCTGAACATCTATGCCAGTGACTCATTTCAGGGTTGCATGGGTGACCTGTGCAGCATCTTCCAGCCAGCCACACACATGCATAAGGGAGGTGACAGGTGCATTATTTGCAAGGGCTCACCAGTACATCAACTTTGACAGAAACCAGGTGAGCCAGGATGCCAGGACCATAGAATTCGTCTGCAGAGCAAGCTTGCCCCAAGCGCAGGATGTCATTGACTACACACATGTGGCTCTGTGTTCCCCATGGCGACACAGGGTGCCTTTTACCAATTGCAAGAGATTCTACTCTCTCAATGTGCAGATTGTCTGCAATCATGCGAAGTGCATAATGTAGGTTTGTGCCTGTTTCCTGGGGAGTGTCCAGGGCAGGGCAGTCACAGATCCTGGCCATCTTCAAGGGAGACCAGGGGCTGGAGGGATGATTCCTCAGAGATGAAGGTCAGGAGGTGGCTGATGATACCAATGCAGAGGCCCCAAACACCCACTGAGATTCAATATAATGAGGCTCATTCTGTTACACATGCGCTAGTTGAGCAGCTGATTGAGTAGGCCTGTTAGAGACACAGTTCTGGCACTTGGACAGTCCCCAGAGGGTGTCCTGCCTTATTGTAGTTTGCTGTGCTCTGCACAATTTGACACCATAATGAGGCGAGGAACTGGATAAGGAGAACATGGAGGAGCACCACATCTCCTCAAATGAGGGAGGAGTTGAGGAGGGTGGAGAGGGGCAACTGCCTGAGGCGGAGGAAGGATCTCAGGTGATGGCCAGTACCTGAATGGTGTCCAGGGTGAGAAATGCCCTCATAATCTCTTGCTTTAGGGAGGTCCAGCACTAGTGGGGGAGGGGTCAAAATTGTCTTCCAATGAATGGGTTGGGAGAACATCTCACTCCTGCCGGTGGGATGCCATTGTGTTGACTGCTACTTACACCAGCAGGGCACGAAAGTGATTTGACAGGACACTGCAGGAAAGTGATGATGACACTTGCAGCGAGGACAGTGCAATGCTCCTTATCTTGTATCTGACTGTCTGAACCCTGCCTGACAGAGACCTGAGCACAACCTGTCACTGAACAGGGTGGTGGGGGCAATGAGATGCTGAATGACACATCTCAGCTGCTTCTGCCTCCTCTGAGGTTTAGGACCTGGGTGTCTGTCAGCACCTATTCAGTAGGTAGAGAGTCTCTCACCAGCTTTCAGCCAATAGCTCCCTCATACTGTAACAGATGAGAGGCCTGTGTGATGCCCTGGGCAGAGAGCATCACCACAGACACATCAGCATGCCTGTGTTTTCACAGTGGGGAAGGGGGAAGCTAAAATCACCCATACCCATGCTGTGACTAATTTTTCTTTGCCTTCCACCCCCTGCCGCCAAGTGTAGGTATATCCCCAGGATCCATGGCTGCAGCCTTCCATGCCCTGTTACCTGAGATGGCCTTGCGGGTGTCCCTTGGAGGCCAGGACCTTGAGGGTTCAAGCCTACTTTCAGACAGCATGGGTGTTGTAGTGCTGTCTTCCTTATTGTTGGGGACTGGAGGTATATGGTTACAGAGAAGGGGGAGTTGCATGACCTGGCCACCAGGATCTCCTGGAAAACCCCAGGCTATGCACCTACTGGTCCTCTACCGTGTAGGTGTCCGGAGGCTCCTGGGTCCCATAATGGGATGAAGGGGCAATTGGAGTAAGAGCCAGAAGCTCAATCGTCCTCTGCCTCTGATTCTCGTATATTTCCACAATTGCATGCACCATGCAGCTGAAGCCCAGCACTATGGAACTCACATGGATCGCATGAGCTGAACCATGGAGTGAACAGCCCCTGCCACGGAGTCCACATCCTGTGCCAAGATCTCCACTGCAGATGCCACACACTAAGTGCTGGCATCATTGCATCAGAGTGATGGCACCATCTCAGAAGGTGATTGGACTCCCCCAGTTGGCCTTGCAGTCCAAGAAGGGATGTTGACATCCCTTCCTGATATTCACGACTCTGCCTTTATAGCTCCAGCAGCTGTGGGATGGCCAAACCCACAGACAGGTCATCTGATCCAGGCTTGGCAGAGTCCTGAGCTCCAGCATCCCTCTGAGTGCCAGATCCCTGGGACATCCCTGCCTCAGCCTGCTATGGATCATCAGCTGTGAGGTACTGACCAGTGAGTGACCCAGAAGCCTGGCTGTGAGTTATTCTCAATAACGTGCAAGAGGCAGCGCTGGTGGAGGATGTGGACGACAGCTGTGGTACCTCATCAATGCTCGTCTCCGAGATATCTCCTTCGAAGCTGCTCAGGTCTCTGGTCTCCAGAGGCTGCTAAAATGGTCCAAGCTGGTCAACTGATTAACCTGCAGGGGAAGTACGGTGGCATTATTGCTGTTCAGGGGCATAAGGAAAGAAGAAATTGATCTGATGTGAAGCTTGCATTGTGGCTGGATGTGTTGAGGGTTCTCACTTTTGTCTCCTGCTCCAAACTTGCCCTCAGCACAGGTGTGGTCCTGTGCTTCCTCTGCTAACTCAAGGACTCTTTCCTCTAACTGGGTGAGGGACTTCAGCTTGGGCATCACACCAGCTGGCTGTGCATGTTCACCATGATTGTGTGCAACTTTGCCCTGCAGTGAGACCGATGTGGAGAATGTGGGCAGGATCCATGCCAGGTTAGATGGTAGTGAAGTCTGGCATGCATGGTAGGTGACTGGGAAAGTGGATGTGAGGAGAAAAGCCACTGCTGGGATAATAGAGGGTTGTGGGGGTGGGAGGGGTTAGCAATTGACAGGTCAAATATTGAGACCCTGTGAGGTGGCTGGGAATGAGATCACCGTGGATGTGTAATAGGTGTGTGAGTAGGTAGATGCATGAGAAGCGTGACTTACCCTGGTTGCACAAAGGAGGTCATTCATCTTCTCCCTGCACTGGATCCCTGTCTTCTTATGTAGTGAGCTGGTGCTCACAATTGCTGCTACTGCCTCCCAGGCGGGGTTGGTGACCTTGCTAGTTGGCTGTGTGCCCATATGAGGGTAGAGGGTATCACACCTCTGCTCCGTCTCATCTAACATCCTGGTCAGGGCTCCCCCTGAGAAATGTGGTGCTGTCTTCCTGGCTATCAGACCCTTGATTGGACTTGGAACTGGTGCTGGAGAGGCATTTAAAAGGAGTTCCCCCCGAATCCTGAGATGAAGGAATTCCGAGCAAGCAAATCAGGAGCAGGCTGCCACAAGCGCAGAGTGAAACTCATGAACACATTTTATTCCCCACAAAGTGGCTGAATATACAGTGATATTTCTTGTGATGACGCCAGCAAGATTCTCTCCGGTTTTCTTGCCTAAACCGACACTTTGGGTGGGATTTTCTGCACAACTCCACATGCTTCACAACGGTGGCGGCAGCAGGATCATCTGATCTTCCTATTGTCAACAGGGTTTCTTGTTGAATGCACCACTTGCGATGGGGATGCACTGTCAGCTGGACTGGAAAATTAAGTTGGTGTGAAGGACCAGAAAATTACAGTCTTTGAAAAAGAAAATCGGAAAATTTCGCCTATTGAGCCTTTTTTCAAATTCTAAGTATGGACAGGCAACATGGCACTTTTCCACGTTTGTTCAAACTTTGTCAGACTCAGTTATCTCTCATTATTATCTAGTTATTCTCTCTCCACACACTGTCAGATCTGATGAGATTTCCAGCAATTTCTGTTTTTGTTTCAGTTATCTCTAGAGCTGGCCTTGAAGACTGATTAAAATGCAAAGACATCACTAGAAATATCCACTGCATCTTCTAAAAGATGTGAAAACTCCTTGGCTTCTGCTAGAACAGGAAACAGGAAGTGACCTCAATGTAATTAGCTTGTTTGCCTGGTGGAACAATGGTTTATCCAGATTAGCAATCCTATCTGCTTGTGATGAAGATAGGCTGCAGAGGTCATGGGTAACGAATCTCCAGGAAGAACTCAGCCATCAAAGGTTTTCTCACTGCCAGACGTGTCAAAGAGGAAGCTATGAAGAAATCAACTGCTCTTCTAACCAACGTGTCCAGGCAACCTTTAACCACAGAACTAATGAAAAACAAGAAACCTTTCTCTCTAAAAACCTGCTTGACCTCCTGAGTCCACCTTAAAAAGGCAAACACTAACTAGTCAACTGCACATGCCATCACAGCTGTTAAACCAAACCTCAAATTTTAACCTCTTCACTTCAGAAAAAAGGAAGTCAAGCAACAGACCTGCAATGAGATCCCTCAGAGACTGATGTGAAAATCTCTTCCTTAAGCATATTTTTGCCTTTATTCTGCATTTTAATCTTTGTAACTCTAATTTAGACAATAACTTTAACACTTCTACTTATGTAATGTTTAGCAGTGGTTTTATAATAAAGTAACCTTCATTTTGTTTTGGACTGAAGCTTATCTGCTAGATTATTTTTCAATGACCCACTCACAAATTAAAAGGAGGCTACACACACATAGAAAAAAATGTTAGCTCACCAGCCACTTTGCGGAAATGCTTTTGGTGTGGTTGAGACAACTGGGGTTTCATGTCTGAAATTGCAAAATGACCCAAAGCCAAATTTGTGTTGAAAGATGGGATTTAATCCGCGATGAAAATAGCTAAATTTTGAACTGAACTCTCTGCAGTGCAATCACATCCTTCCTATAGTTAGTGACCAGACCTACACATCGTACTCCAGCAGCGGCCTAACAAAGTTTTGTACACCTGCAAACTAATCTCCTAATTGCCCTGCTTTTATATCTATACCATAATTAATGAAGGCCTACATGCTTCTTTAACCACTCTATTAATCTGCCCTGTCACCTTCAAGGATCTGTATTCAAGCACCCCAAGACCCCTATTCCTTTGAGTTTCCTAGTGTGCTGCCATTCATTGAGTAAGCCCTTGTATCGTCACTCCTCAAAGTGCATCACCTCTCACTTTTCAGGGTTAAATTCCATCTGCCACTTCTTGCAACCTAAGGCTTTCTTTCTCATCGTTAACCATCCTGCCAATCTTCATATCATCAGTAATTCTTCAGAAATTTCCTTAAAAAGCCCATGCAAGCATATCTGGAATTTGAAAGAGTCAACAAGATTGTGTTCAAGTGATGAGTGCACACTTTAAAAGCAGAGCCTATATATGATGGGATAAGAGAACTAGTTTCGTTAGAAGAGTTTAAAAATTGCCTCCCCTACAATATTAAAATGTACCTTTTAGAACAAAAAGTTACCTCTGCAATGGCAGTAGCCATGAAGGCTGAGGATCATGAATTGGGAACAAAGGAACAAGGGGCTTAGGAGTAGAAATAGGCCATTCAGCCCTTTGAGCCTGCTCCACGATTCCCCAACATCATAGCTGATCTGATCGTGTCTCAACTCTGCTTTATTATCTGTACCCCATAACACTTGACTCCCTTGTCTATCAAAAATCTATCTAATGCTGCATAAATTTAATGACCTCATCTCCATTGCTTTCTGGGAAGAGAATTCTACATACTAAGGGCCATTTCAGGGAAAACATTTCTCCTCATCTCCATCTTAAATGGTGGACCTCTTACTCTTAAACTATGTCCCCTGGTTCTATTCTGTCTCACAGGTAGAAACAGCTTCCTGGTATCTACCCTAATAAATCACCTCAGGATCTCACATCTTTCAATAAGGTCACCTCTCATTCTTTTAAACTCCATTGGGTATACCTGTCCAAATTTCTGCATAAGATTAGCCCCTCATCCCAGGAATCAGTCAAGATAATTTTCTCTGAACTGCTTATTTTTTTTTCAAATAGGAGCCAAAAACTGCATTCAGTATTCCAGATGAGGTCTCAAGGCTCTGTATAGCTGTAGTAAAGCTACTTTTATATTCCATTACAATAAATGCCAACAAGTTGATAAAGGAAAGGAAAGATAGACTATGAAGCTAAACTAGCACTAAATGTAAAAAAGGACAGTAAGAGTTTTTACAAATATATAAAGAAGAGGAGGCTGGCTAGAGTGAATATTGGACCCTTAGAGGATAAGAGGGGGGATTTAGCGGTGGGAGATGAGGAAATGGCTGAGGCCTTATATAAGTTTTTTGCCTCGGTCTTCATGGAGGAGGACACGAATAGTTTGCTGGATATTAAAGATAGAAGGATGGTAGGAGTTGAGAGCCTGAATGCGATTACTATCACTAGAGAGGTAGTGCTTGACAGACTCATGGGACTGAAGGTGGACAAGTCCCCAGGACCGGATGGAATGCATCCCAGGGTTCTGAAAGAAATGGCAGAGGTGATAGTGGATGCCTAAGTGATTATTTACCAAACTTCGATGGATTCCGGGGAAGTGCCGGAAGATTGGAAAATGGCTAATGTTACGCCGCTGTTTAAAAAAGGTAGCAGACAAAAGGCAGGGAATTATAGGCTAGTTAGTTTAACGTCTGTAGTTGGAAAAATGCTTGAATCCGTCATCAAAGAAGAAATAGCGAGGCACCTAGAAAAGAATGGTTTGATAGAGCAGACGCAGCACGGATTCGTTAAAGGGAAGTCGTGTTTGACAAATTTATTGGATTTCTATGAGGATGTGACTAGTGCGGTAGGCAGAGGGGAACCGGTGGATGTGGTGTTTTTAGATTTTCAAAAGGCATTTGATAAGGTGCCTCATAAAAGGCTGCTACAGAAGGTTAGGGTGCACGGAGTTGAGGGTAAGGTGTTAGTGTGGATAAAGGATTGGTTGTCTAATAGGAAGCAGAGAGTTGGTATCAATGGGTGCTATTCTGATTGGCGGTTGGTGACTAGTGGAGTGCCGCAGGGATTGGGGCTGGGGCCTCAGCTATTTACCATTTATATAGATGATCTGGAGGAGGGGACTGAGTGTAGGGTGACGAAGTTTGCTGATGACAAGAAGATGAGTGGTAAAGCAAACTGCGTGGAGGGTGTGGAAAGTCTGCAGAGGGATCTGGATAGGCTCAGCGAGTGGGCGAGGACCTGGCAGATGGAGTATAATGTTAGCAAGTGTGAGGTTATCCACTTTGGCAGAAATAATAGTAGGACGGATTACTATTTAAAGGGCGAAAAGCTGCAGCATGCTACGGTGCAGAGGGACCTGGGGGTCCTTGTGCATGAGTCACAAAAACCCAGTCTGCAGGTGCAGCAGGTGATCAAGAAGGTGAATGGAATGCTAGCCTTTATAGCGAGGGCGATAGAATATAAAAGTAGGGAGGTCTTGCTGCAACTGTACAGGGTACTGGTGAGGCTGCAGCTGGAGTACTGTGTGCAGTTTTGGTCGCCGCACTTGCACAAGGATATTTTGGCCTTGGAGGGAGTGCAGAGGAGGTTCACTAGGCTGATACCGGAGATGAGGGGGTTGGACTATGAAGAGAGACTAAATAGACTGGGTCTGTACTCGTTGGAGTTTAGAAGGATTGGGAGGGGATTTTATAGAGACGTATAAGATAATGAAAGGGATGGATAGGGTAGAAGTAGAGAGATTCTTCCCGCTTAAAAAGGATAGCAGGACTAGCGGGCACAGCCTCAAGATAAGGGGGGAGCAGTTTAGATCGGAGTTGAGGAGGAACTTCTTCACTCAAAGGGTGGTGAATCTCTGGAATTCTCTGCCCATTGAAGTGGTGGAGGCTACCTCGCTAAAAATATTTAAGTCACGGGTAGATAGGTTTTTGACAGACAAGGGAATTAAGGGTTATGGGGAGAAAGCGGGAAAGTGGCGGAGCAGGATCGAAGGGCTAGATGGCCTACTCCTGCTCCTATTTCTTATGTTCTTATGTTCTTAACATTCTATTTGCCTTCCTAGTCATTTGCTGTAGTGCATGCTAATTTTTTGGGATTCATTTAGCAGGTCATCCAGATCTCTCTGTACCACTGCATTCTGTAACCTCTCTCAATTTAAATAGTATACTGCTTTTTTATTCTGCCTGCCAAAGTGGGCCAGTCACATTTTCCCACATTAAACTCCATCTGCCACACACATTGACTCACAGACCTCAATCACAGCAGACATAGGTCAAATGGCTAGTGTCAGCTGGGAATAGATAACAGGGAGACTGATGGGGGAGGCAATGTCTACTAAAGAAAAAGGAATGAGGAAAAATGGAAACCAATCTTCGACTCTGAAAAGAAGAAATGTAAATGGCACCATGCCCTGTCTGTTTTGAAAGGGGCAAAGAGGGCCACATAAAAGAATACTGCTGGCATGTGAAGAATGTCACAGGCAGTATTCTAATGCAGCTCATACCTGTAGTCACCAAAATTGTAATCCTTTATGCAACAGAAAAGGAAGGCACAGAAACCTATCAGGATGCTATGTGTAAAGGGGAAATGACCAAAGAATCAGGAAAGGAGACGAACATTCTCCAGGATATAGGCTGTTTACAGACAGAGGAGAACTGAAGATTCTCCACCTTGTGGAAGGAGGACAAATAACAAAGTGATAGTCAAAGGATGAACTGGAGAAGGTATCAAGATACCATGACTGAAAATTCACTTGGAGAATTCGGAGAATCGGATCACCCTCATGTTTGTGTGGCGTGTGGTGGTGATGGGGGATGGGTAGGCGGACACCTGTTATTTTAGTGGTAGGGGCAGGATGCCCCTCTTTCCTGAAAGGATGGTGGTGCTCCCTTATCAGTGGGGTGGGTCACCATGTCCGAAGTCGGGGGAGGGGAGCCTCTCTTTCCACGTGGAAATCGAGGTATGCTTTAAAAATGGCACCCCGATCTTGGTGAAGGCAAGCTGGCTAGCGTGCCTCCTGTTATTTTTACATGCTAAAGGTGGGTGGATCCCACCTGTGAGATGCTGCTACTGCCAGCTGAAAGAGTCCAGTTTTTCCACTGGTGGCAGCACTTGGCTCTTTTTCTGGAGAATCGCAGCCATAAGGTTTTAGAGGAAAAAGCAAAAACACAAAGTACAGAAGTTGTCAACCCAGCTCAATAAGATTTAAATAAGAGCAGAATAAGGAAAAACTGAGAGATTTTAAGCTGCTCAAAGAACAAACTAGAGAAGAATATCGAGCATTCTTGCTAGAACATAAAAATATTTTTATGACATTCTTGTATCAGCAATAATAGACTTTGATTAAAGAAGGGGGTGAGTTGCTACATAGAAAGAGTTCATTGCAAACTTGCTCACTCATGGAGAGAATTTAAAAGATTTAAGTCTGGGTACTGAATAGGAAACACATCTAGATGAAGAATCAGCAACCGATTAGGGATTAGATTTGTCTGGCACATTCTTTGAAGACATCAATGATGAAAAGAATACAGATAGCAAATCTAGAGAAGCTCCATAGTTAAATTCATTGCAAATGGTTGTCAAAAACAGGAAAGAGATAAAGAACAGCATCCCCACATAAAACCTAACCAGAAAATATAAGAGAGTGTGGAAAAAAATGTGTATATTTCTTTATCCCTTGGTTCCACAATGTAATTCTGTAAAATACATTTTCCATTTGTTCCTGTAAGGTATGCCATTGACGTGTATTGTGAATAACAGATTTTAAGGATAACTATTTTGAAGGTATATTTCTGTTTTCAGGACTTTATTTTGAGTTTAAAAGCCTTTTTTCAAAACATAAGTATGACCAGACAACATGGCACCTTCCTACGTTTGTAGAAAACCTGCTTCGGCTCGATTATCTCGACAGCTGGTTACGAAGAGTCATTAAAATACAAGGACTCCTCCAGGGATCTCCAATGCATCTTCTGAAGGGTTCGGACAGAACAGGAGACAGGGAAGGATTTCAACATAATTAACTTGTTCGCCCAGCAGAGGAGAATTTAGAGTGAAACACACCATGCCAAGGCAAAGGACTCCACCAGCATGGGGGCCCTTGTCGTGGTTCCCCAAGACGACAACTTATTTAACCCGATTGAAACAGAGAGTCTGAGTTGTAATCTTCCAAGCAGTAGACTTTATTTTCCAGTACAAGAGAATAAAGCCGGGATGTCCGGAACACTCCACAGAGCCCTCGGCTTACAGTCTTTTTATGCACATTTCAGCTCCATATCTCAAGATTCTTATCTCGCTTTTACAATGCGACCTCGTTTAGCCACCATTGTTTCTGTACTGACCCCTTATTTACCTTGCTTGAGATTGGTCACCCATTGTTACATCTCTTTTCCTCTCGAAACCATGGTGGTTACATCCTTTGCCCTTATCTTTACGACTCTGCTTGTACAACAATAGTGGTTTAGCTGACTTAGGCCGAATGTGAAGAAAAACATGCTCACTTTATTCTTTCTTGCTTGTTACGATCATATATTAAGCTGGACAGCTGTATAGTACCCATTGTCTCCCCAAGTGACTGCTGTTTGCATGTGCTAATAAGTAACTGCTATACTACTTCTCTGGGTCTCCTGTTCTGATCACATTTGCTACACTTGATTATATTAGGTTACTTACTTATCAACTATACTTGATTACCCATCCCAATTCTACTTCAAGGAAGACACTCTAATACTATCCGTGATTCCATATTTCATACCCAGTTTAGGTACAATTATTCAGTACAAATTCTCTAAGTACTAACATGCTTACATATTGAGTACAAATTTCCTTACACCCTAAGCTGGCCGGTGGCTGTGGGGGCACTAATTAGAACCTAATAGTTCTGCATTGCCTGCTGATAGGCTCATTTGCTAAGGAAAATTGGACTCTAATTGGTCAAGTCCCCTTAGAATGCACGACTCAATTAGAATCACATTTTATTCAACTCCCAAATAAAATCCTGGGATTTGGATCACGGTGTGCGTTGGCAACAGATGGGAAGGTGTGGATGTTGCAATCTCCCAACGAGATTTCGGAAGGGCAATTCCAGCAACTCAGGCAGCAAAAAAGTGCTGACCATCCATTGCCAGTGCTGTCACTGATTTTCATTCCCCTGTGCAGCCTGCTCCAGGCAGCCGGAATGTGAGAGGGTACATTTGGTGGAGAGAAAGTGGTCATCCAGACAACAAAAACAGCACCTTCAAATTATATAGCACCTTAAGAGAATAAAATGTCCCAAAGCGCTTCACAGGGCCATTATAAAACAAAGTTCAGTCACATAAACAGATGTTAGGACTAATGAGCAAAGGCTTGGTCAAAGAAGTAGATTTTATACCAGAAATTAAATGAAGAAAGTGAGGGATGGAATTCCAGAGCCTGAGGCCAAGGCAGCTAAGGCATGGCCACCAATGTACGAGGCACATGAGAGACTAGAATTAGAGGAGTGCATATATGTTGCAAAATTGTGGAGCAAGAGAAGATTACAGAGAAAGGAAGGGACAAGGCCAAAGAGAGATCTGAAAACAACAGTCAGAATTTTAGAATGAAGATATTGACTGATTGGGTAGCCAATTGAAGTCAGTGAGCATGGGGATGATAGGGGAACGTGATTTGGTATAAGTTAAGACATGGGTAGCAGAGTTTTGAATGTCCTCAGTGTCCTGAAAGATAGGATGTGAGAGACCAGCCAGGAGTCTATTGGAATAGTCAAGGCTGGAGGTAACAAAGAAATAAGTGAGGGTTTCAGCAGCAGATGAGCTGAGGTAGGGATGAAGTCAGGTGATGTTACATAGGTGGAAATAGCCTTAGTGATAACACAGAGATGAGGTGGGAAGCTCATCTCAAATGTGACATCAACGTTAAGAACAGATTGGTTCGATCTCAGACAGGGAGAGAGATGGTGTCAGTAGTAAGGAAACAGAGTTTGGAGTGGGGCTGAAATTAACAACGACCTAAGTCTTTCCACTATTTAATTGGAGGAAATTTCTGGTCATCTTGCAGGAGAAGATAGTTCATAACATAAAGGAATGAACCAAGACTGGCCAAGTAGTTCTATTTTTTCCATCTTGACTCTCAGGTGATATGAGGAGGGCTTAGAGCTTGCAGAGCAGCATGGCAGCCTCTCGAATGCTGATGGGAGGCAAAAGGGTGAGTGGATAAATGCAGGAGCACCAGGATGTATCAATCATGCACAAGGCATAGTACCCATTTGCCTACAATTGGGTTTCAACATTTGGGATAGTTGGAATGACACACTAGAAAACCCACAACCCTTCACTCTTTCGATTTATCCTCTCATGCAGGTCCTGGTCAAAATGAAATAAAGATAGATGGAAAGACTGGGGGTCAGTCAGCTGGATTCTCAGAGGGTGAAAAGGTCACCACCTTGATGGATTGATATGCTGTTGACTGCGAGATCCTGCAGCTATCTCCAGTGGATTCCAGGAAAGATCCTGAGCTGTATAAGTTCAGTGCCACTGTAACCTTCAACTGATACAATGTTCAGATGGGCCAGCAACTGCCTGATTCAGACAAGGACTTGTTTTAATATGTAAATCAAGGTCCTATGTGGCTGTAGGATAAATGCTGCATGTAAAATGGGCAGAGAATATCATGACCTGACTCTCTGAGCCTTAGCAATTGATTTTTGAGATAAAGGGGTATTCTTACTGGGGGCAATTCTCCCATCCCACTTCATTACAAAAACAGCATGGCAGGCCGGGAAACTCTAGCAGAGGCTGTTTTCTGAGCTTCCCCACTGGATACCACAGCATCCGTGTTCCCTGGCAGCCAGATTTTTGGTATGGAGCTCTATAATTTATTTAAATGGCTATTAACATACAATTGTAATGTGGTGTGCAGGCCTGGGACTGAAGTTTCTGGGCCTGCTAGCCTCCTCCTCCATCATGCCAGGAGTAATTCACTCCAGCGGGGTTTAGTAAAACTCCCCATTTGCAGGGACCTGATGATCTCATCCTGCTGGAGTGAATGGGGGGCAATTGAGGCCCCACAGAGGATCAGGTGCTGGGGAGGTGGTGCCCCCTGGGTAATGCCACCTTGGCACTGCCCAAGGGGCAAAGTGCCAATGCCCAAGGGTCATCTTGGCTCTGCACCCTGGGCATAGGGCAGTGCCAAGAGGCAGGGCTGGGGTTCTGCTGCCACCCTGCATTGGACTCAGTTACAGAGGGACGGAGGTCAGTGATCAGGGCTGGCCATCAGGGTGGTGTGAGGTGGTCGTGGAAAACAGGAAATATGGGGCTGCAAGGGGAGGCGGGGAACATTGAGGCATGTTAGGGGCAGGGGGTCAAGGCTGGCCCAGGCATGTTTGAGGGCCAGCGATTGGGCTGTGGGGAGATGGGGGGATGTCGCACGGCCAGTGATGTAGGGGTCATGGGACTAGCCAGTGATTAGGCTGGTGAGCAATCAACAGACCGACAGACAGGGGCCACTGCGCAATGCGCTGATCTCCACAATTATTGGCGCATGTGCAGTGGCCTGATTAGCACTGTGCTGTCAGCCTCTCCAGTGGGGACAGGCCCTGCCCCCGGATTTTTAGAGTGATTCATGCTCATGCACTCTGCAGTGCAGAGTGTGGGAGATTCATTTGGAAACTCCCACTGAAAAAAACATTGGGATTTACTCCAGTTTTTACACAAATTTGACATTTGAATTTTTCTGGGAGAATTGTCCCCACTATGTGGAATTGTGCAACCATCATGTATGTATGCAATGTAAAGAAAACCAGTTGTTGATTTGGGACCTGGTTTGGTAAGTGTGGTTTTCCAGTCGACTAACAGTAAATAAAGGAGAAGTAACATGAGGTTGAGTAATACATGAAATAATTCCTGGGTCATGCTGTTATTTATCTAGAAATGGGGCAGAAAAAGTGTATTTTGAATTATAGGCTATGTCTGAATTGCTTGTGGCAATGACCAGCAACACTGAACCTGCGAAAATGTCTAACATGAACATTAAAAAAATGATAGCGGTCATGATATTACCCGGAATAGTCTTGACTTTGGTTTATAAATCTGTGCATTGGAGCCTAATAGCAGGACCTAAACTGATGTTCCTGTGTAATCCTGAGAAAATCCTGGTTTGTCAGAGATTCCATCATTTGGATAAGACGTTAAATTGGGGTTCTGTCCGCTTGTTCAGATTGATATCAAATCTATCATGGGATACTTGGAAAGATTAGAGCAAATTAACCTATCTTCATTTCAATTAACATCACCTCAGAAGGCTCATATATCTATTCAAGCGCAGAATGATTGGTTATTTTAAGGACTTTGAATCCTTTTCTGATGCGTTTTTTAAGTTGGCTATGATGATTAACTTGCTGAGTGGCAGTCTGGAGACTTATTCAACCAACACACCTCTTCCATACATTGTATTTGAGAACACCCGAAACTCAGTCAATGAACCCTTTATGGAATTGCTACTTGGTAATCTCCATTGGGTTTGCACACACCATGACAGAAAAAAAATTATTAAATGGGCATTTACATGTTGAAGCATGAAACAAGTTTTACAAACAAGTTTTCCTGGGTTAATGCTAATAGATTTGCAAATCATAGACACCACACAAATAAAATGGTAGTCACTAACTTGAAGTTGCCTTGTTAAATCCTACATTATATAGGATTATAAACTCAACAGCGAAAGAAAACCTCTGAGTTCTTTAAGAGTTAAAGGAATTTATCACAGGCGCTCAGAATAATAGCTGAATTCAATCCATTATCATGCTTACTCTGAAAATTTTAATGTATTGTACCTGTTGGTTCAGCAGCTGTATTGATTGAATACTGGACTTCAATCTGTTATGCATGTCTTCAATAGTTGCTAGTTTTTCCGCGATATGGCTCTTCTGTTCATGCCTAAATGCAAAAGGTAAAGAAACAATTCACTGTCCTTTGTGAATACAGCACATTGGGGATTTTGTTTCCTTCAAATTTGTCTGGAAAGAATGTTTTTGAAAATGTGATTTACTGCCAGCTCTACAGACAAGGACTGGCAGCAAAACTGCCTCCTGCAGGCTATCAGGTTTCTTACCGGTTACAGAAATCATCTCTTAGCTTGTTATTTATCATCACTTCATTTTCTACAGGGAGGGTGGAGCACAGAATTTTCTTTTCTCTGCAGATTTGACTAATGTAACTGTTGAGTGATTAAGACAAACAGAGGCTGCTGTTCTCAATTAGTTCTTACAGGAGTAAAACAGTGCCTTTGTATGTTGGGAAATTTGAAAACTGTTGAAAGATTTTTAGTTTCCGACATGGGCAATATTAAACAGAAGGAAAAACAGAATATGCTGAAAATACTCAGCAGGCCTGACAGCATCTGTTGAGAGAAGAGGAGGACAAATGAGCTGGATTTTGTTCCAGTGATGTGTCCCTCCCCCAGCACAAGTTGGAGAAGCAGCAGAAACAACTTGTCACTTCTGAGGGAGAGGCTGGATTCAAATCAATGCCCGCCAGGCACTTCACCGGTCAGTGTCAGGCTTCGATGAGATCAAGCCCCCAGTGGGTCAGCTCCTGAGAGCTTCTGGTCAATCAGAACATGTTCATTTTGTTTATCTCTGCACAAATGCTGCCATACCTGCTGAGCATTTCCAGCATTTGCTATTTTTAAATTAGATTTCCAGCATTTGCAGTATTTCGCTTTAGGAATACTAAACAGATGTCTTACCTAGATCACATAATGTTATCTTCTTGAACTTATGTGTTATGCTTAATTTAACCAAGTTAACAAAATGTTAGCAACAGCAATATAATGTCCCTAATGTATAGTAAGACATTTTCAGCATCAACAAAAGTGGAGAAATGAAAATTGTGACAGTTGGGACACAAGATAACAAGCACTGTTGAACAGGAAGGCTTTGGAAGCATTAAAGCAGGTAGCTACATAGTTTGAGCTATGCAGGAGGTTCCAGATAGGGGGATGGGTGGCTGAGTGTATGAAGTGGAAGGGAATAAGGTGAAAATGATGAAGTAATCTCTCTTCCTCATTACGTACTTGTTTTTGCACTTTTGTTGCCTTTTACTCATAGCGTTAGATAATTTTGTTGGATTGTCCTCCATTTTTACTGTTTCAGCATTTTATCCCTTTGCAAATATGTTGCTTCATTATTCACAGTGTTTTCTGGTTTTGAAATTCCACGACTCAAAGTAGAGAGGATAGGTTTTCCTTTGAGTTTCCAAATATACTTCAAAATTAAGTCAAGGAATAGGCTTATTGAAATTATGGGCAGGAATTATAATTCAAAAATTTGGACTGACCCATGATCTGGCACTGCAGATCACCTTTGCCAAAGATTGGCAGGTGGTGGATATTACTTAACCTGCAAGATCATAGCTTTAAAATGAATCTCTTCAGGGATGGATGAATCACCAGCTAACCTCACAAACTGGCTAAATTATCTTTCACTGAAGCATTACAGATAAACATTTTCATTTGTTCAATATGATATGGCATGATGTTGGGGATGGAATTTAATGTCCACCCCCTTGGTGATTTTGGTGGTGAGGGGTCATTTAAAAAGATGGTGGGTGGGAGCGCACTGCCTTCTTGCCTCTGGCCTGATTAAAATCTATGGGTGAAATTTCTCACAATGGTGTGTGCTGACAGTACAGGCTTGTGTAGTAACACAAGTACAATGTGCATCCATAAGCCAAAATAAGCCTTTGAGCCCCTCAAGGAAAGATTTGCATTTATACACTGCCTTTCACAATCTCAGGCATCGCAAAGCTCTTCACAGCCAATGACATATTTTGGAATTGTAGTCACTGCTCTAATATAGGAAACAGTCAATTTATGCACAGAAATTTGCCTAATTTCAGTCTCTCTAGCACCACTCAATAATCATGGCTGATTTGTATTTCAAATTTATTTAGCCACCTTTATTCCATATCCCTTGATACTAGCACTGAACAAGAATCTATTATAGATTCATAGAATTCCTACAATGCGCAAGGAGGCCATTTGGCTCATCAAGCCTGCACGGACAACAATCTTACCCAGGCCTTATCCCCGTAATCCCACAATTTTAACTTGCTAATCCTCTGACACTAAGGGTTAATTTAGCATGACCAATCAACCTAACCCGCACATCTTTGGATTGTGGAAGGAAATAGGAGCACCTGGAGGAAACCCATGCAGACAAAGGGAGAATGTGCAAACTCCACACAGTCACCCAAGACCGGAATTGAACCCAGGTCCCTGGTGCTGAGAGGCCACCGTGCTGCCCACAGTTCCAGTCATAAGAATATTAGTGGATCTCCTATTAACACTGGTTTGGGCAGTTGATTTCACCAGTCTTTTGTGAGTGTGCGCTTCATGATTTCACTCCTAAAAAGTCTAATTTTAAGGTTATGGCCTCTTCTGGGTTCCCCAGTTGGAGCAAGTAGTTTCTCTGTAGCTGCCTGATCAACTTCTTGTAAACACTGGTTAGATCATTCCTCAGCGTTCTAAATACAAGTGAACACAAGTCAAGTTACCCTTTCTTCACAACTTAAGTGCTTGATATCATTCTGGTGAATCTGTTGTACCCCTCCCAAAGCCAATATATCTTTTCTGGGATGCAGTGCCCAGAAAAATAAGTAGTACTCCAGATGAGATCTGCTCAAAACTCCACACAACTTAAGCGTAACTTCCTCCCATTTGGATTGTAGCCCCCTTGAGAATAAAGGCCCACATTCTATTAGCATTTTTGATTGCTTTTTGTAGCTACCCAAGCCATTGGGTATTGTTACTGACTCTGAGCTGAAAGTATCCAGTCCCCACTGATTAGTTCTGCGATAGGCTCACAGGAATGTGCTGAGGTTCTGAATGGAAAAAATGCATTCACTGAGCTGTTGCATGGTTCGTAGCAGTTTGCTGAATATCGTTATCAGCGGCCTTGGAAAAGACAACAGGCCTCTTCTCTCGGTGACAGATGCATGGATTCTGAAACAATTTACGAAATGGAGTAAAGAGGAGAAAAAATTGATTGCACATGGATTTATTGAAGCATGGCTATCTTAAAAAAGTACCATGATGACTCTTGCAGGCAAGAATTATGTATGATTCATTGGTAAATTTATATTTAGTATATTGTTCAAAATATTGGACATTCTCACAAAATTGACTTTGATGCATAAAACAGAGTTCAGAGGTGACTTGTTGCATGATACACAGGGTTTTATGCAGAATTGACATGTCCCTCTGCAAAAGGTAAATTGAGATTTGGCTTTCTAATGTGAAAGGTTGTACATAATACGATATAGCAGAATGCCTAACTTTAACTTGTCACAGAACTAGTAGAGAAAAGTAGAAAACCAGCAATCTTAAGTTAATTAGAAGTTTGGAGAAATTTTTCCCTTAAAGTGCATCAGAGCTGTTTAGTAACTCATTTCAAATTGGCTATAAGTATTTCTAAGCTTACATCGGGAAGTTATACGGATAAGAGTGGATAGATGAACAAATACAGTTGGTTAAGATGATTCCTGCACTGCCAGGGTCAAAATATATCATTGTGGAAAAGAGGATCAAATAACTAAGGTAATAATATACTATTTACATTCTAGAACTTAAAAAAAGAGTCACATAATGGGCAGGAAGAAGTTTAACAGACTGCTTAGGAATTGAATCTGTGTTTAGTCACTTCTCTCAGTAGATCGGAGGTCAGTCTATATAATTGGACAAATTGGTTTGGACAAGGAATGAACTTGATGGCCCAAGAGAAATTTTCTATTCTGTTTTGTCCTAAATACTTAAGTTTCAAAAAGATTTAATTACTATTAGTACATGCAATGTATAGCTACTGAAAAATGATATAGCTATTTGAAAAGTTACAAAACACATGTATAATTGTAATATATGCATTATAATTTTCAAAGAATCAGTGCTGCTTTATACCATCTAATATTTTAAAGTGAATTGTTTAACCGGCAGACAACATATTGATTGCCACTTACATAAACATTCAGTATTGCGACACTAAAAAGCCCAAAGTGCTGCAGGCAGTTAAAAAAATGTTAATGCAATAAAACACACAGAAACACTTCCTTTTGTAGCATGCTTTAGTTTGGCTGAGATACAGCAGATGGTAATATCTCTGCATTTTGGAAGTTGCTAAGGCCAGTGAACTAGTGTGTAAATAAAAACTGTACAGTGATTGTTAGCATACCAAAAAAACAGAGGCCCAGAACATTTTTTCTGGCTTCCTGCCAAAAATATCAAGACAAATGCTGTTTCACTTAGCCAGATTCAGCCCTGAGCTATCATTTTTAATAAGTACACTTGTATTAGAAACAGCTCCTTGAAAAAAATTCTGGTAATAGAGTATCAATGTCTGTATGGAAAAAATGTGCTTTATCAGTCAGCCATGTTTCCGAACATTGTAGAATTTTGTTTAGAAGTTTTTGTAACCCATACTGAGAAGCTGAGAACTTAATGACATTAAGTAATAACTATTCTAGGATAATAAGCACTGACAGCTCTCTTTCTAGCTCTCTCTCTCCATATATTTTATATATATAACACAGACACAAAGTTTAAAAAAGTGCTTACCAACTTGTATTGGTGGTTCAATTAGACAAAAAATTATTGAGCATGTTATTGTTGCTGTCTCTAAATGAGGTAGGGAAAGTGGCAACAATCTTCTTTCCTGAGCAGTTTATAAGGCATTATAGCTTATGTTGGTAGACCCATTGATTAGCAACTATCGATGCCTCAAATGACTAGAAAAGTCACAGATAACAGATACTTTGCATTTAGAAATATTCTCATGAAGTTTTTATTCATTTGTAGGCATTGTCTGCCCAAGTTACCTATTATGTTGTTCTCAACAAGACAACATAGTGATGATTTCCCTTAAAGCACAAGATGATCAAAACGGTTGGATTAGACAGGCATTCATATTGCTAATATTGGCCCAGATAGTCCTCTCCTAAGTCCTTAAATGTTCCCCAGTTTTCAGTGCAGAGATAAAATGAGAAGCCTGTATGATGGCTTTCTGCCTCCACTCTGCTGTCCCAAAATGTCCTGGTTCTGTTGAGCTACACTAATCCCCAAAGAGACATTGCACTTAAAATGACATCTTTAGTGTTAGTAACTAGCCTTCCTTGATGGGTCACATGTCAACTGTTATCTTTCTCCATTAAAAGTGGGCTCTGAGGTTTGAAAGACAATCTGAGTTGCACATTGTTGTTAAATAACAGATACACGGTCAGTTCAGCTGAAGATCCCTTTGCATTACTTGATTGATGAAGAGAAAGAAGAGGATGATGAATGGGACACTCATCTGAACGTTGGTGCCAGTGATCACAGTAAGTGGCTGGTCCCTACTTGATGTCCCCTATTGTCTAGATTTACTGTTCCTGTACAATGTATATGGATCTTACTGTAGGACATTACCTTTGGAAGCTGGGGTTCAAGCAGATAGATAGCATGGAAGTTATTCATCTTTTTCAAATAGATTTTGAGCTATACTCCAGGTCTCTTATGCTGCTATCAGCATCAGTCAAGTTGATAACAGCATTGAAATGTTTTGCCTTAGGAGGGGGCTTTCCAGGAGCCCAAAAGGCACAGTTAACATTAACTGCTCAATTATGGTCTAATGCTTTGTGATTCACCAATAAATTGTTTGCCAGATTTGGCTAGTACATTAGATTTTTCAAGGCTGAGAACTTGGGCTTTTCCAAATGAAGACCAATTTCAATTTGATCAATTATTCCTGCACTATTTTATAAAGGAGCACCCCATACATGAATCAGAAGGTTATCTGCTTGGTGAGTTCATGTGACCATTGACATGCTAAGGTTGCCTGGCAGCACACATAATGGGCGAGAGTTTTACTCAAAATGCATTCATTCAGGAAGTTACAATAGGGTCTGATTTATTCATTTTGAGGCAGTGTCATTATTAATGTAATGCAGACATGCAGTGAATGAATCATAGAATGATTAGAGCACAGTGGAGGCCATTTGGCCCATCATGTCCACGTTGGCTTTTTGCATTCACCTGCCCTTTCCGTGTAGCCCTCCAGACTTTAATAGATGATTATTCAAATCCCTTTTAAAAGCCCAAATCGTACTTGCCTCTATCACACTTAGGCTCTTAATTCAAAATTCTAACCTCACTGCTTGAAAAAGATTTTCCTCGTGTTGCTATTGGTTCTTTTGCCAATCACTTTAAATCGGTGTCTCTTGTTTCTCAGCTCTTCTGCCAAAGTTTCTCCTTATCTACTCTGTCTGGACCCCTCATGATTTTGAATACTTTTATCCAAACTCCTCTCAACCTTCTCTTTTTTAAGAAGAACAACCCAAGCTGCTCAATCTGCTTATCTGAAGTCTCTCATCCCTACAACCTTTCGCATAAATCTTAACTGCACCTTTCTTTACACGTCTTCACATTTTACCAAAAGTGTGCTTCCCAGAACTGGATGCAATACTCTATAACAGAATTATAGACATTCATCATAACTTTCGTCATTTTGCACTCTCTTGGTATGAAGTTCAGGATATGCTTTTTAAACCACTTTCTCAGCCATCTTGCAATCTTCGAAGATTTGTGTCCCTCCGGACCTGATCTTCTTTAGAATTGAATCCTTTGTTTTCTATGGGTCTTTCTTGGTTCTTCCTACCAAAATATGCTACTTCATACTTCTCATTAAATTTAATTTGCCATGTTCCTGCCCATCTTGTATGATTCAGGCTTATTGCTTGTTGAATTAGAAGGAGCTCTAAGTTGGGTCTTGGTTCTCATTAATATTAATTGAGTGGCATCACTCCAAATAATATTAAGAAATGACTGACGGCATTGAATATTGCAAAGGCTATGCGCCCTGACAGCATTCCAGCAATATTACTGAATATTTGTGCATCACAACTAGCTGCACCCATAGCCAAGCTGCTCCAGTCCAGCTACAACACTGGCATCTACCCAGCAATGTGGAAAATTGTCCAGCTATGTCATGTCCACAAAAGGAAGGACAAATCCAACCCAGCCAATTCCCACCCCATCAGTCTACTCTTAACCATCAGCAAAGTGATGGAAAGTATAATTGACAGTGCAATCAAATGTCACTTACTCAGCAATAATCTGCTCACTGAGGCAAGGTTTAGGTTGTGCCAGACCACTCAGCATCTGTTTTCATTATATTCTTGATCCAAACATGATAAAAGAGCTGAATTCAAGGAATGGGGTGAAAGTGACTGCCTTCCACATCAAGGCAGCATTCAACAGAGTGTTCGACAGGAGCCCGAGCAAAATTGGAGTACCTGGTACAAAGGAAGATGGTTATGGTTGTTGGATATCAATCATCTCAGGCCCAGGACATTGCTGCAGGAGTTAGAGTCATAGAGGTTTACCGGATGGGCCAGCTTGTTCGTGCCGCCCCTTTTTTTAACCTCTAAGCTAGTCCCAATTGCCTAAGTTTGGCCCATGTCCCTCTGTATCCACCTTACGCACGTAATTGTCAAAATGCTTTTTAAAAGACAAAATTGTACCTGCCTCTACTACCTCTGGCAGCTTGTTCCAGACACTCACCACCCTCTGTGTGAAAAAATTGCTCCTCTGGACACTTTTGTATCTCTGCCCTCTCACCTTAAACCTATGCCTTCTAGTTTTAGACTCCCCTGCCTTTGGGAAAAGATATTGACTATCTAGCTGATCTATGCCCCTTATTATTTTGTAGACCTCTGTAAGATCACCCCTAAGCCTCCTACACTCCAGAGAAAAAAGTCCCAGTCTGTTCAGCCTCTCCTTATAACTCAAACCCTCAAGTCCCCAGTAGCATCCTAGTAAATTTTTTCTGCACTCTTTCTAGTTTAATAATATCCTTTCTATAATAGTAATAGTAATAATACATCAGAACTGTATAATGTTTCAAGTGTGGCCTTACCAATGTCTTGTACAACTTCAACAAGATGTCCCAACTCCCGTATTCAATGTTCTGACCAATGAAGCCAAGCATGCTGAATGCCTTCTTCACCACTCTGTCCACTTGTGACTCCACTTTCAAGGAGCTATGACCTGTATACCCTTAGATCTCTTTGTTCTATAACTCTCCCCAACGCCCTACCATTAACTGAGTAAGCCCTGCTCTGATTCAATCTACCAAAATGCATCACTTCGCATTTATCTAAATTAAACGCCATTTGCCATTCGTCAGCCCATTAATTGATCAAGATCTCGTTGCAATCCAAGGCATGGTTTCTCAAGTTGGTGTCCTAGGCTCAACCATCTTCATTATCAATGACCTTCCATCGCTAGATCAGAGGAAGTGAGGTTTTTGCTGATGATTGCACAATGTTCAGTATCATCCGCAATTCTTCAAATACTGAAGAAGTCCACGTCCATACGCAGCCAGACCTGGATAATATTCAAGCTTGGGCTGATAAATGGCAAGCAACATTCATGCCAACCAAGTATCAGGCCATCACCAACAAGACAGAATCAAACCATCTCCTCTTCACATTCAATGTTATTATTATCACTGTATCATCTCCTATCAACACTTTGGGGGCTACCATTGGCTAAAAACGGAACTAAACTAAATATGATGGATCCAAGAGCAGGTCAGGGGCTGGGAGAGAGTATCTCATCTTCTGAGTCCCCAACCCCTATGCATTGTCTACACAGTACAAGTCAGGAGTGTGATGAAATATTTTCCATTTGCCTGGATGACTGCAGCTCCAACAAGTCTCAAGAAGCTCAACATCATCCTGGGCAAAGCAGCCCGCTTGATTGGCACCCCATCCATCATCTTAGACATTTATTCCCCCCAGCACAGATGCACGGTGGCAGCAGTGTGTACAACCTACAAGATGTACTGCAGCAACTCACCAAGGCTCTTTCAACAGCACTTTCCAAAAACCATGACCTCTACCACCTGGAAGGAAATGGGCAGTAGATGTATGGGAACACCACCACCTGCAAATCCGCCTCCAAGTCACACAACATTGATTGGGAAATATACTGCCGTTCCAATTTTCCAGAACTCCCTTCTTAACAGTGCTGTGAGTATACCATCTGCAACAGCTCATGAAGGCAGCTCACTGCACTGTCACAAGGACACTTAGGAATGGGCAACAAATGCTAGCCTAGCCAGTGGCACCCACATCATGTGAATGATTTTTTAAAACCTGTCGTGTCGACTTAACTCCTAAAGGCAGCTTTCCCATTTGAACGATACGATTTTTAAAAAAAATAATTTGACAAGGTGAACACATGTAAAAAGCAGTGAGGTTAAAGTCCAACAGGTTTATTTGGAATCACGAGCTTTTGGAGCACTGCTTCTTCATCAGGAAGACAATCAGGATGAGAGCAGGGACTTAGCTTCTGATTCCAGTCAAGCTAACACAACAGCTGAACCAAACCTTCGCAGTCTTGCTTAAAAATGCAGATCTGGGTCGGATGACGTGACTGTGACCTGACCTGCATTTAAGCTGCACGTCTGAGTGTTGAATGAAGCTCTATCAGGACAAACCTGTTGAAAGCTGAATTGATGACCAGAAGAGGGCTAGGCTTTACATGATGTAACACAATTGAAAGACCGCATATAATCTGATATGATAAAAGCATAGGAAATATCTGTCCTTTGGCTTTGTTGAAATATGCGTATATCCCAATCTAAGACCGCGATTCTCCCGAATTGAGATTAAGTGCCCTACACCAGTAGGAAACCTGGAGGGTTTCCCAGGTTAGCAGATGGTAATTTATGCATAGTGGACAGCCCGCCAATTAGATCTGCTGTTCCAAGACTGGACCCCATCTCCACACTTGGAGACGTCCACCCCAGCCCCCCCAACCAAAAACATAATGGTGGTCCCACATGATCAAAGAGCATCACCAACCTCTCGCCAAAGAGGGGCATTCTTCCTCTCCCCACCCATGAATAACAGATGACCAACCCCGTATTACGCAGGTATGAGGGTGACCTGGCCTGACCCCCATGACTCAATTCCCCTCTCCCCTCAGCCATCTTTCCCCCTCAGATCCCCCACAGAGGCTCCTTCAGGCCATGTAGCATGGCAGTTCCTACAGTGCACTATCCCTGTATCCTGGCACTGGCACACTGGCCTGGCACCTTGGGCCCCATGGGAGATCGAGGAAGTAGGACCAATGGCCATTTGCCCCTCAGCTGCTGCCAGGTTGCAAAAGAACATTCCTTCAAGGATCCTGGGGATTGGGTAGTCTTGGGCTGGGTGTTGACCCCACCACTCTCCTCTGGGATGGGGACGGCCCCTTCTAGCCCTGGCAGACCTGAAGATCACCTTTGGCATAATGATTTCAGGCAGTCCTATGGATCAATTTCTACATTTCTGCCTGTCAGCTGTGAAAATTCTGAATTGGCCAGGTCATATTAACCTCCTCTTTGAAATGGTTTACAAAACAGGGAGTGAAACCATAGACTGCCAATTAGGATTACAGCTCTGTCAACATTGCGGTCAGGGTCAATAGATGGGGTCCTTGAGCTGCAATCAACCAGAAATGGAAATAACAACAAACACAGGTGGCTGGAGAATGATAGAAATCCACTGAGCTGGCAGCTAAATCTTTTACGAGGCACTACACATTGAATTTGTTACTGATCACAGGGTCCACATGCAATGGAAAGGTTTTCAACAATTTCAGCCTTTTGGGAAGCCTCAGCAACTTCAAATCAAAGTTGCGGGCATACATTGAGTCCCCAGCTAGGCAGATTGACATCTCCCTTCTGTCAAAGGACTTCAAGGCGATCTGCTCTCACCTGTAGCTTCTGACAGGGAGAAAGGAAAATCTCTGATGCAGAATGAAGTGCTTAATAATTCAAAATCCTGCCAAATGACCGGGGGACATGGAGATAAGAGTGACCTGCTCATTTCAGAATTTGCACAGCTGACAGACAGGTAGGAATTTAGATATTGATCATAAGGCTGCCTGGGGTGATCTTCAGATCTGTCAGGGCTAGAAGAGGCAGTCCAGCCATGACACCCACATCCCAGTGGAGAGTAATGAGGTCAACACCTTGCCCCCAGCCCGAGCCCACCTAACCCTCTTGACCACTGAGGGACCCTTCTCTGTGTCCTGACAGCAGCAGAGGGACAAATGGCCACTGGATCCAGTGCCAGGCCAACATGTCAGTGCCAGCATGTCGGGGTGGTGCACTATTGGTTTTGCCAAGGCGTGTGTCCTGAAGGGAGGCTGAACTGAGGGTCTGGGGAGGGGGGAACAGGGCCTGCGTGAGGGGTCAGATAAATCTCGTGTCTGTGCGGTGTGGAGGCAAAGATGCCTCTTATTGTTGAGGGGTTGGTGGTGCTTTCTCAACTCTTGGGGTCCAACACATCAGGTCCATGCTTCTGAGGACATAAACAAAAGCCCACTCGGTCTAGATCCCGTTGGGGAGGCAGGTGAATAGTGAGGGCTATTTGAATCGAACTTCAAGCCTATTAATTGTATCAAAAGTACTGAATTTGAATACGTATTGGGCAACGTGGCCTGGGAGTCTCACAACAGGTTGGGAAACTGGCGCAGAACATGCTTTTCTGTTGGCTCCTGATTCTTTGGGCCATAATGACACTTGCCGGGAGCCAGCAAACCGCCCCGGCCCGGCCCCAAGTTTCTTTTGGCACTTAAGTACAGTGGGTACTGAATGTTATGGCAAAAATTAAAACAGGAAACAGTATTTTTTTGACCCAAAAACTAGGAGATTGTGTTTAAAAGGAGTCAAGTCCTTATTTGATTTAACTGGTTGGTTCAGGGCTGTTTGAGAAGGCATGCTCAGTGACCTCTGCAGCTGCATTTCATCTCTTGTAATAACAACCACCAAATAGAATGCAATATCCTTTGTGAAATAATGTTTTACTGAAAAAGTTTTTTTTTATTTAAGAGGGCATGATAAAATGAGATCTAAATGAATAACCTTTTGTTCAGAGATAAGAAAATGAGTAAACACATTTTCTCTTGTGGAGAGTGAAACAAGGATCAGCAAATTTCATTAGCATGGTGAAATCAACATATAAACAGTTGCATGGTCTTTCAAGAATATGCTTACTAAAATTAAATTAAACTTATTCTGGGAGGACTCAAAGACTACATTGCATTAAGACTTTGGGATTGTCTCCAGGAGAGAAGGCTCCCAGGGAATTTATTTGAAGGAGAAATTGTTGACAAGTCCTTGTAACTAACTAATATTTCTTACTATGTTGGAATCTCCCCCCACCAACAAACATCCCTTTCAAGCTAAAATCTTTGTCACATGTGGAAGCAAGTTCAAATAGAGAAGAAATTTACACAGATAATTTAAATCATAGGCTAGTAAGCTAGATTTGACTGTTCAATGCAACAGGAAAGCCCCTTTTCAGAAACAAGAGCCAGCTGGAGCCTAATTCAACTCCACGTAAAATGCAAAAACAGTAGACTGCAAATGATAATTCAGCTGGTCTGTAAGCAGCTGTCACACAGATGTTTGAGGGAAGAATATTTTTGACAAAAAGGAAGAAAATAACTTACATACAAGAAATGGAAACATTTTTATCCAGTACTATATGATGAGGCATTAAGGATGAGAAAATAAATCAAAACCACAGAAAAAGTTGGACAAGCCTACTTCATTTGATTGGCTTTTCAACAACATAGTTATCAGGACCAAGTTCAGAAGCAGCTCTCTATTTAATAAATCAAACTCTGTCCAGAGAACCTTGCTACTGAAAACAGCAGTTTTAAGGCCCATAACTACCAAATAATCTAGTTAACTCATTCCATCCACTCTGATCCAGATATATTCTGAAAGATCAGTAGCAAATGAAGGCCAATCAGTTAACTTCTGTTTAGAGTGTAAGGAGGCTGCTCTTCTGCAGACATCAAGGATTGATTTTTCAATTAAGAATATCTAATTTTCATGTGAAAAGAAAGTGTTTCTGACCATAAAAATGGGTTGATAACCATTGTATTGGGTATCTGTGTATTTTTTTAAATTTTCCGGTTGGATTTTAATTGTGATAAGAAGCACATCTGGTTTGTGTGTACGTGCTTGTAAATGCATAACAATACACTCATGTTATTTATGGAATTTTCTGTCATTTTCACCTACTGAATACTGTTTCCTTTATCTTTCCACACACATTAGATGTTGCACTTTTTTGGTTCATTTCTACTATTACTTATTCTAAATCAGGCTTGGCATGGGCTGGGGGTGGGGGGGGCGGGGGCGGGGATTTCCATTTTCTTCTCACTTAAGGGGCTGATGAGCAAATTTTGGCAAGAAAAGGTTTGGCACAACATTAAACTGAAGTTGAAAGAGAAGTTGTGATATTAAGTAAAAGCCCTGCTGAGCAAAATTAAAGCAGTGTCAAAAAAAAATGGTTAAGTTTAAAAATAACTAATTGATAAAAATGACCAGAGCATGAGGGGATCGGAGTGTGTGTGCCAGGCACACTCGCAGTCTCGGGGTGCGCACTCAATTACCCTCAGCCACCATGCGAGTGCATGAAATTATGTGTTGGTGTGTGGTGGGCCGGGTGAGTGAGAAACCTGCGACTGGGGGTAGAGGACACATGAGCGCATGCACTCTCACTTCTACACCCACACGTGCACAATCTCAGTCCTATACACGCACACACTCACAAGGTGACTCCCACACATGCACTCGCAATCTCTGACTCCCACACACATGCGCACAATCTCTCAGTCCTCCACACACGTGCATGCGCTCATACAATCTCTCAGTCCCACACACACATGCATGAGCGCGTATACAATCTCTCAGTCCCACACACACGCGCATGCGTGCACACAATCTCTCAGTCCCACACACACACACGAGCGCGCACACAATCCCTCAGTCCCACACACACGCGTGGGCGTGCACACAGTCCCTCAGTCCCAAACACACTCACAATTTCTCCCTCCCACACACACACACTTGCAATCTCTCACTCCCACACACATGCACATGCACTCACAATCTCTCACTTCCACACATATGCACGTACACTCGCAATCTCTCATTCCCACACACATGCGCAATCTCTCAGTCCCAGCGTGCACGCGCACACAATCTCTTAGTCCCACACAGTGGGCATGCACACACAATCTCTCACTCCCACACACATGCACACGTACACAATCTCTCATTCCCACACTCAACATGCGCATGCACTCAATTTTTCAATCCCTCATCCACATACGTGCAATTTCTCATTCCCACACGTGCAATCTAATTCCCGCACATGCACGCACACTCGCAATTTCTCACTCCCACACACACGTGCATAATCTCACTCCCACACACACACGTGCACTTGCAATCTCTCAATCCCACACATGTAGATACATTCTCACTCCCATACACACACATGCGCCGCTCAATCTTTCACTTCCACAGTCACACACAATCTCTCGCTCACATGCACACACGCACGCATGCACACAGACACCCTCTCACTCCCACACAAACACGTGCTTGCTCACAATCTCTCACTCCCACATACACACGCACATGCAATCTCTCACTCCCATGCACATGCGTGCAATAAGAACATAATAGCTAGGAGCAGGAATAGGCCATCTGGCCCCTTGAGGCTGCCCCGCCATTCAATAAGATCATAGCTGATCTTTACGTGGACTCAGCTCCACTTACCCACCCGCTCACCATAACCCTTAATTCCTTTATTGTTTAAAAATGTATCTATCCTTGCCTTAAAACCATTCAATGAGGTAGCCTCAACTGCTTCAGTGGGCAGGGAATTACACAAATTCATAACCCTTTGTGTGAAGAAGTTCCTCCTCAACTCAGTCCTAAATCTGCTCCCCCTTATTTTGAGGCCATGCCCCCTAGTTCTAGTTTCACCCACCAGTGGAAAAACTTACCTGCTTCTACCTTATCTATTGCTTTCATAATCTTAAATGTTTCTATAAGACCTTCCCTCATTCTTCTGAATTCCAATGAGTATAACCCCAGTCTACTCAGCTGTCCTCATAAGCCAACCCTCCCAACTCCAGAATCTAACTAGTGAATCTCCTCTCCAACCCTCCAGTGCCAGTATATCCTTTCTCAAGACCAAAACTGTACACAGTACTCCAGGTGTGGCCTCACCAGCACCCTATACAGCTGCAACATAACCTTGCTGTTTTTAAACTCCATCCCTCTAGCAATGAAGGACAAAATTCCACTTGCCTTCTTAGTTACCTGCTGCACCTGCAAACTGATTCCTTGTGACTTTTGCACAAGGACACCCTGGCCCCTTTGCACAGCAGCATGCCACAATTTTTTACCATTTAAATAATAGTCCATTTTGCTGTTACTCCTAACAAAATGGATGACCTCACATTTACCAACATTGTACTCCATCTGCCAGGCCCTTGCCCACTCACTTGGACTATCTATTGCGTTGGAATGAGATAGGATCAGGCAGGCTAGGAAGGTGTTTGTCTGGGGTAAGGGGAGATACGAAGAAGTCAGGAAGTTACTTGGACAAATAAACTGGAAGGAGGCGTTCTTAGGGAAAAGTACCGAAGGAAGGTGGCAGATATTCAAGGAATGTGTGTCTGGAGCTCTGAATGACAACGTTCCGATGAGACGAGGGGGTTTTGGTGGGTCGAGGGAACCGTGGTGCACAAAGGATATGTTGAACCTAGTCAGGAAGAAAAGGAAGGTGTACAAGAGGTTCAGGGAATTAGGAGATGTTAAAGATCTTGAGGAGTATAAGGACTGTAGGAGGGAACTTAAAAGGGAAATTAGGAGAGCCAGAAGGGGTCATGAGAAGACCTTGGCGGGTAAGATTAAGGAGAATCCCAAGGCCTTCTATAAATATGTGAAAGGTAAAAGGATAAGAAGAGAAGGGATAGGACCTATAAAAGGTGAGGGGGGAAAGGTTTGTGTGGAACCAGAAGAAATGGCGGAGGTGCTTAACGAGTACTTCGCCTCAGTATTCACGGTGGAAGCCGATCTGGGAGATTTTGTTATGGATTTGCAGCAGATGGAAAGGATTGAGTACGTGAATATTAAGGAGGAGGATGTGTTGGAACTTTTGAATTCTATCAAGGTAGATAAGTCACCGGGACCAGATGGGATGTACCCCAGGATACTGTGGGAGGCGAGGGAAGAGATTGCAGAGCCCCTGGCGATGATCTTTGCGTCGTCAATGGAGACGGGAGAGGTTCCAGAGGATTGGAGGATTGCGGATGTAGTTCCTATTTTTAAGAAAGGGAACAGAGATAGCCCGGGAAATTACCGACCGGTGAGTCTGACCTCAGTGGTTGGTAAGCTGATGGAGAGGCTTCTGAGGGACAAGATTTACGAACATTTGGAGAGGTTTGACATGATCAGGAATAGTCAGCATGGATTTGTCAAGGGCAGGTCGTGCCTTACAAGCCTAGTTGAGTTCTTCGATAATGTGACTGAACACATTGACGAAGGAAGTGCCGTGGACGTAGTGTACATGGACTTCAGCAAGGCGTTTGATAAGGTCCCCCATGCAAGACTTCTTGAGAAGGTGAGAGGGCATGGGATCCAAGGGCCTTTGGCCTTGTGGATCCAGAACTGGCTTGCCTGCAGAAGGCAGAGAGTGGTTGTGGATGGGGCTTTTTCTGAATGGAGGTCAGTCACCAGCAGAGTGCCTCAAGGATCTGTTCTGGGACCCTTGTTGTTTGTCATTTTCATAAATGACCTGGATGAGGAAGTGGAGGGATGGGTAAGTAAGTTCGCTGATGACACGAAGGTCGGTGGTGTTGTGGATGATCTGGAAGGATGGCAAAAGTTGCAGCAGGACATAGATAGGATGCAGGACTGGGCGGAGAAGTGGCAGATGGACTTCAACGCGGATAAATGTGTAGTCGTCCATTTTGGCAGAACCAACGGGATGAACGAGTACACTATCAAGGGCAGAAGTCTGAGTAGTGTTGAGGAGCAGAAGGATCTTGGGGTCCGGGTCCACAGGACTCTTAAATCGGCCTCGCAGGTGGAGGAGGTGGTCAAGAAGGCGTATGGTGTACTGGCCTTCATTAATCGAGGGATTGAGTTTAGGAGTCGGGAGGTAATGCTGGAACTTTATAAGACCCTTGTCAGGCCTCATTTGGAGTATTGTGCGCAGTTCTGGTCGCCTCACTATAGGAAGGATGTAGAAGCTATTGAAAGGGTGCAGAGGAGATTTACAAGGATGTTGCCTGGACTGGGAGGCATGCCTTATGAAGTTAGGTTGAGGGAGCTGGGACTCTTTTCCCTGGAGAGACGAAGGTTGAGAGGCGACCTGATAGAAGTTTACAAAATGTTGAGAGGAATAGATAGGGTGGACTCTCAGAGGCTATTTCCCCGGTTTGAAATGGTCGCTACGAGAGGACACAGATTTAAGGTGCGGGGAGGGAGGTTCAGAAGTGATGTTAGGGGTAAGTTTTTCACTCAGAGGGTGGTGAGTGAATGGAATCGGCTGCCGTCAGTGGTGGTGGAGGCGAACTCGCTGGGGTCTTTTAAAAGACTTCTGGATGAGTATATGGGGTTTAATGAGATTGAGGGTTATAGATAGGTCTGTAGGTTGGTAGGTGATGATGTGATCGGCGCAACTTGTGGGCCGAAGGGCCTGTTTGTGCTGTAGTGTTCTATGTTCTATGTTCTATCTATATCCCTTTGTAGGCTTTTAGCACACTTTGCTCGGCCACTCATCTTAGTGTCATCTGCAAATTTTGACATACTTGGTCCCCAACTCCAAATCATCTGTGTAAATCCTAAACAATTGCAGTCCTAACACTGATCCTTGAGGCACATCACTAATCACTGATCATTGATTTCTTTGTTTGTTTGTTTCTCACCCCATCATGATGGCATCATTTAGTGGCCTACAGACGATGCCAATCAGTGACTTTTTCTAATTTCCACCCAAGTGGATTCAATCTCTCACTCCCACACACGTGCGCGCACACGCAATCTCTCACTCCCACACAAACGCATGCACATTCACACACACACACGCATACACACACAGGCGTGCGTGCACTGTCACTCCCACACATGCGTGCATGTGCAATCTCTTACTCCCACACCAATCTCTCACTTCCACACATGTGCACACTTGCAATCTTTCACTCCCACACACACACACGCACATACTCAATCTCTCACTCCCACACACACACACGCACATACTCAATCTCTCACTCCCACACACACACACGCACATACTCAATCTCTCACTCCCACACACACACACGCACATACTCAATCTCTCACTCCCACACACACACACGCACATACTCAATCTCTCACTCCCACACACACACACGCACATACTCAATCTCTCACTCCCACACACACACACGCACATACTCAATCTCTCACTCCCACACACACACACGCACATACTCAATCTCTCACTCCCACACACACACACGCACATACTCAATCTCTCACTCCCACACACACACACGCACATACTCAATCTCTCACTCCCACACACACACACGCACATACTCAATCTCTCACTCCCACACACACACACGCACATACTCAATCTCTCACTCCCACACACACATACTCAATCTCTCACTCCCACACACACATACTCAATCTCTCACTCCCACACACACATACTCAATCTCTCACTCCCACACACACATACTCAATCTCTCACTCCCACACACTATACTCAATCTCTCACTCCCACACACACATACTCAATCTCTCACTCCCACACACACATACTCAATCTCTCACTCCCACACACACATACTCAATCTCTCACTCCTACACACACATACTCAATCTCTCACTCCCACACACACACACACACATACTCAATCTCTCACTCCCACACACACATACTCAATCTCTCACTCCCACACACACATACTCAATCTCTCACTCCCACACACACATACTCAATCTCTCACTCCCACACACACATACTCAATCTCTCACTCCCACACACACATACTCAATCTCTCACTCCCACACACACATACTCAATCTCTCACTCCCATGCACATACTCAATCTGTCACTCCCACACACACGCACATACTCAATCTCTCACTCCCACACACACACACGCACATACTCAATCCCTCACTCCCACACACACACACACACGCACATACTCAATCTCTCACTCCCCCACACACACACGCACATACTCAATCCCTCACTCCCACACACACACACACACACACACACACACACACACACACACGCACATACTCAATCTCTCACTCCCACACACACAAGCGCACTACTCAATCTCACTCCCACACGCACTACTCAATCTCAGTCCCACACGCACACACACAATCTCTCACTCCCACACACATTCAACTCTCTCACTCTTTCATGCACACATTCTTCTCTTTCATACACATGCACTTACTCTCACACCCCTATTTTAGGAATGACTTTTGGTGGCTTCAGAGGTAGATTTACATTTAATGATCTATGGTACCTTATGTTAATTTATCTTTCTCACTGCATTTTGGTTCTTCTTTATTTCTGGAATTTTTATTTTGCTGCCTATCACCAAGAAAGGTGGAAAGTATTTCTTTAATGCGTCTGCCATTTCCCATCGATGAATTTAAGGGACCCGTGTTTACTTTTGCTAATTTGTTCCTTTACATATCTATTAAAGCATTAACAATCTTTTACGTCTTTTGTTAGTTTAATATCATATTTTTTATTACTCCCTTTATCAAGTTCTTGGCCAACCTTCATGGTTTCCAAAATCCTTCCATTGCTGTGGTTTAATACTTTTATGGGAATATTATAAACCCCTTCCTCTAATTCATTATTACCCCCATATTTTTCATTTCTCCCATTCGCCACAATTGGACCATTTTTTCCAACGGTGTTATTTCCTTGAGGGAATGTACTTTAGTTGCATTATTTAATGCTTGCTACTGCTTATCTATCATCACATCTCTCAAGTGTAGTTTCCCAAGCTACCTCAGCTAACTTGCTCTTCATGCCATCAGCTTAGCTTTGCTGAGTGCCTTTGGTCTGTGTGCAATCAGGACCCTGACCTTCACGTTGCTTGCCATTCTAACACACGTCTGTCCTTCGCTTGCTGCAATGTTTCACTGAAGCTCAACACAAACTGGAGGAACAGCATCTTATCTTCTGGCTAGGCCTTCCAATCTCAACATTGAATTCAACAACTTTAGATGATTAGCTCTACCACACCTTAACCCCTTTGTTTTCATTTCATTTAATTTTTTAACTGTTGTCTGCCTTTTACTTCTTTATTTTCTTTCTTTATTTTTCTTCCCCCCATTCTTTTCCCCTATTTTGTTCCCCCTTTTCTCCCTCTTTGCTTCCCTTTTCCCTCTTTTTCTCAATTTTACTTCTCCCACCCATTCCCCCCTTCCCTCCACATCTTTATCTGTCACAGCTCACCCTCTGATTTCAGCTTCTCTGCCATTTGGCCATTCACACCTTCTGTTCTCTTTATGGACTCCCATTGACAGTCTTTTCACTTGGCTTTGTGGCAATGAGTCATCATTCATTCCCTCATCCTGCAGTATAAATACGTCCCACTTTCTACGCCTTTTAGCTTTAACAAAGAGTCATCTGGACTCGAAATGCCAGTTCTTTTCTGTTGCCAGACCTGCTGAGATTTTCTCTTTTGGCTACATATCTTCAGTTTGTTCAGAGTTAAGACACTAGTTTCATGCTTAGTAATTCACTCTCAAGATCAGTATGATATTCTATCGTAGTATAATCATTCTTTCCCAGAGGTCCTTTACTACAAGATTATTAATCCTATCTTGTTGCATAACACTATATCTGAAACTGCAGGTTCTCCAGTTGATTTCTTGTCATACTGATCCAGAAAACTGTCTTGAATACCTTCTGTGAACTTTTCCTCCATAGTATTACTGTTAATATGGCTTGCTCAACCTATACGGAAATTAAAATCCTTCATGATAGCTGTATTACCATTGTATATTTTTATTCTTTCATGGGATGCAGGCATTGCTGGCAAGTCCAGCATTTGTTTCCCACCTGCTAACTGCTCTTGAATTGAATGGCTTGCAAGGTCATTTTAGAAGGCAGTTAAGATCTTCTACTTGCAAGGACATTAGTGAACCAGATGTGTTTTAACAACAGTCAATGATATTTATCATTCTTACTGTTACTATCTTTTTATTCCAGATCTATCAATTGAATTCAAAATCCACCATCTACATTGGTGAGATTTGAACACACCTCTCCAGTGTATTACCTGGGTCCCTGAATTACTAGCCCAGTGGCATTACAACATTACACTACCATCTCTCCATTGATACATACACCTCTAATTTCCTGATTAATACACTGTCTGACACTACAACTAGTAGGGAACTTATAAACCACTTCCACTAATGCTTTCTGCTGCTTGTTGCTGCCAGTTTGCAGCATTGCTGACTCTTAGCAAATTGATCCAAGTCTATGAAATGCTGCTAGAAGTGAATTAATTTTCCACTGTGAGTTGACTTCCCACTCCAGGATATAAAGGATCCCATTTGAAGAAGGAGGAGGAATCCTCTGAGTTGCCAACATCTCTTGCTCATCAAAAGAAGCATTATTTGTCTCCATGCTGTTTACATGACCTTGTTATAAAATGGTTTCCACGCTTGTCCATTTACAGTAAATCTATTTCAGAAAATGGTCCCGTGGGTGCAAACTGCTTCGGGAGGTTTTGAGTAATGTGACATATTATTAATGTTAGTACAAATTCTTTTACTTATGGTGATGGACTTCTGCAAACAAAAGAGTAAATTAATTCAACCAGTTGGACTTTGGCTCATCCACTGGGGAGAGGGATGGAATACTCACTTTGAATGGTGGGCATCAGATTGGTAACAATACATACCAGCTACTGATTCACTGAGTACAGACCCTGGGTCATAAATTCCCATTAATGGGAAGTTGAAGGATGATCAATAATTTCTAAATTTTGAGGGGTTGAAGTGACATTAAGTATTCCCATTGTTTCTCAGAAATTTAAAAGTGTGCACAGGTCAATAAAAATCAATTCCAATAAAGTTGGTGAATTGCAGAGGGGAAGGAACTTTGACGCTTACACTGGACCCTGTTAATTTTTTGGTTGCCTTTCCTGACAAGTGCCTCAAGATAATACATCATGGGCTGACCATTATTCCATATTCAATGGGTGAAGGAATCAAATAAGTTTGGAAATCAAAATAAAAGGCCTTCAGAGCAAAATTGGCCCTCAACCTTTGTTGTTCCAGTGAGAATAAACTAAGTTTCTCCATTCTCTCCTCATTATTAATGTCCTCCATACCAGACAATATCCTGATAAATATTTTCAGGACCCTCTCCAAAGCCTCCACATCCTTCTGGTAGTGGGGCGACTAGAATTGAACACTATGGGGGCAATTCTTCCCTCCCGCCGCACTAAAAAAATTAATATGGTGGTCCGGGAGAAACGCACATTGGCCGATTTGCAGGATTCACTAATGTGTTTCTGGCGCGCATGCATCTCCCCATGCTGGAAACCGGCGTGAACACCAGGTATGTACTTTGCATCTTATTTTAATGTTATTTTAATATGATTAGCGGGCCCAGACTGAATTCTTCGGGCCTGCTAATATCTCCCACCCCGTCAGGAGTACTTCACTCCAGCAGTGTTCCGACTAGCTCCCCACTTTCGGGGAACTAGCAGGATGACCCCGCTGGAGTGAAGAAGGGGCAATAAGGGCCCCCAGGGATCGGGCGGCGCAGGTGGTGCCCCCTGGGCATGGATGACCTGGCAGTGCCAGCTTGTGCCCCCAGCCCTGCCCATGGGGCAAAGTGTCTATGCCCATGGGGAACTTTGGCATTGTGCATCGGTCATCGGGTGATGGGCAGTGCCAAGGGGTTCAGCCTGGGGAAGGGGGACAGCCTGGGGATGGGCGTGCCGGCATGCTGGTGGGGAGGTTTGCCTAGCAGGGAATAATGGATCGTCACTGCTGGGGTTTGGAGATTGGGGTGCTCTGGGATGGGGGAAGGGTTGAGGCTGGCCTGGGAATGCTTGTGAGATCTGCGATCGGGCAGTGGGGGTGTTGGGCTGGCCAGCGATTGGGAGGACAATGGATAGGGGCCACAGCGCATGCGCAGAAGCCCAGAATTGTTAGCACCCAGTGTGAATAGGCCACGCCCCAGAGCTTTTAATTATGTTCGTGATTGGGACCTCTGCATTGCACAGAGTGTGGGAGATTTGAGTGTGAAGTTGCACTGAACAAACTGACATGATTTGCACCAGTTTTCCCGCGAATTCAGTACTTCAAACTTTTTTGGGAGAAACACAGCCTATATTCCAAGTATGGCCTAATTAATGTTCTATAAAGCTGCCACATGACTTGCCAATTTTTAAACCTAATGCTACGGCCGATGAAGGCAATGTTGCAGTCACTTCACATTGATTGGTGTCTCTGCAATTGCTGTATTAGCTACAATGACAGCTGCTCCTCTCCAACTGAAGGCATCTCCATTGCGCTGTGCCACTGCTATTGTTAGAGCCTCAGCAGCACTCACACTTTGAAAGTGGCCACATCCACAGGATGCAATAGTTGCTGGAATCAAGTTACTGTCCAGAATTAGACAAAGCTCCCAGAGGCAGTTTCTTAATTTGCCACTTCCAGGAAGATCTACCCAACAGGCGTAACCGTGATACCGGTGAGGTCAGGACCTGGAATGACCCCAATCTGGATTATTTTCACAGTCTTGAAAATTCCAGCCCAAGGATGAGACAATGAAAGGCAGAACTTTAAAAAAATGCTACACTGAAAGATTTTTCCTTTACAAAAGATAACATAATAATTTACATAACATAGATATTGATGTTGCCTAGAATTTTAAAAAGTTTTCATGTCTTCTATGAAGTCAATAAATGCCACATGTAAAAGTTTTAGAATTTTTAAATTTAAATGCATCAATTTTCCATCTTCTAATGTTTCATTTCACAGCCTTGAACACATAAAAGTGTTATTTTCACAAAAGTCTTGGAAATCAAGCTTATTATTCAAAGTGTATGAGGGAAGCAGATTTTGAGTTGCAGTGGTAGCATCCTTGTCTCTAAGCCAGAAGCTCTGTGTTCAAATCCCACCCTAGGACCTGATCACCAAGGAAGGTGTGTTCATAATACTGCCAAAGAGGTTGAATATCAACTTGTAAATCCTTGCAACAAATGATTATGTTAACATCAGGAGAGATTTCTGGTCAGCAATGTTATGGAAAGAAACTGGAACCTCCACCACCACTATTCATAACTTCAGGCAAAAGTGTATGTTGCCACAACAACATGAACACTTCTCGACTGAACAACTTTTGTGGATCTGACTGGGGCTTGATCCCCATTTCTACTGGAGTGGATTTGAGGCCTGCTTCTTTGCCCTACCTATGGCGGAGATTGTGGTGCTGTAGTCTAAGAAAAGGATGTAATCACTTCCAAATATTCTGACTTTGATTGAATCTGTTGTAATAATATTTTAGAAATATTAAATACAATTTTCCTGCTTCATGTCAGCGGTTTCCTCAACACAGAAATTAAGCTAAAACTCATTGAATACAATGAAAAGGATCTCAAATGTAAACTGAAATGCAGTAGGAGATATTCAATTGCAGATATGATAGAGCTACTTACTCTTGATCTTCCAGAAGACCTCGGAGTTGATTGAGCAGTACCTGCTGATTGGCAGAATGACTCTGTAATGCCTATTCAATAGAAGGTAGTATGCATTGAATTTTCAGATGACCATAGTTTATCAAGTGCTATGCATATCAGGGGAAACAAAGACAATAGTTACAGAAGTTCAATTATATTTATTTCTCAAACAGGGGGTAGGTCATGTGCCTTTGTGATTGTTAGAAGTAGACATGATTGTTGGCAAAAATTGTATAAACTCATTGGAACTGTCAAACAACAAGTTTTGTTAAAGGTACTTGGAGAAAAATGGAATGTCCTGAACCATCTATGTCTTGCAACTGCAATAGGTTAAGTGATAGCTCTGTTTAGTCAGGTCAAAAATAACTGGAATTACAAATATCTCACACAGCTTTGGACAATGAATTGAACAGGACTGAACATATTACAAGAAACACATAGGTTAATGAAATACTGCAAAACAGTTGCAAGTATTACTGTATATAAGGAAATGACACAATGAAAATAGGATCTACTGTGCATACCTGTATTTGTTCTCTATCATTTTTCTTCTCTTCTAACTCAGCTCTCACTTTCTTCAATTCTTGACTCAGAATTTCAATAGTTTCTTGTAAATGGCTATGAAACAACATTCTGATTTTGAAACTGTAGTCGTTTTAAATGCATCATAACGATTTAATCAGGAGCATGTCTTCACTGAAGCTATCAATTACATCATCTCCAATCTTTTCCTTTTGATCTAATGAATGAACCTTTAGGCCTAAATGTCATTTCAGTTACCAAAATGTTCTTACTATTATTATTTTATAAGAATAGCATTAAATTACAAAAGTGAAAACAATCAATCTCACCAGTTCTGAGCACATACAGTACAAAAGGACAAATAATTTCAGGGAAATCCTGCAGGTAGCTGCAGCAGAGAACTTAATCACAGATAGGAACATTAATTCAGATGACCATGAACAGAGTGGGTATTTAGGATTTGTGAGAAAAGGAAGTTAGGGCAGAGTGAGGAGAAGTGCATTATTTTGCCTTTAATACGTAGTGTTTTGTGTAAGGTAGCAAGGATTCAACATTATGTTCAGTGTTTAAGCATATAGTTCAAGTTATCGTGTAAAAAAAACCCCACAAACAAATAAGATACTAGAATAGTCGAAAAGGCACTTACCTATAAATAAATACAGACCAAGGCCTGAAACCTGATCTGCATCTATGTAAAAATGCCAGAACAGGCCAGAATCCAGAAGTCCTAACGAGATCATTTTTGGGTGGGGAGGAAGTGGTGATGGGAATGGATAAGGTTTACAAATCACACATCTGTAGGTCATAGAGGCAGCTACCAATATAAATACATAGCGACTTCACTCATGCATTATTTTGGTAGGTGTGGGAAACCAAAATGTGCAGACTGACTAGGAGCAAGTCTGAACATTGTGAATTGTAGAGGTAAGGTACCCCTTTGGATATGATCCCGGGACACATTTCAGAGAGATAGGGTGTCCCTTGAGAGGGGCAAGGCACCCTTTGGGGTAGGTCATGTGCCTTCATGATTGTTAAAAGTAGACATGATTGTTGGCAAAAAGTGTATAAACTCATTGGAACTGTCAAAGCTCACTCGAAATGTCAAAGCTGTCAAGGGATTTAACTCTGCTGGACTTTCAATTAAAAAAAAATGGGAAATTAAAACAAATCAGCACCTGGTCAGTGTACTCTACATATCACCTATTAACAGAAAGGAAGTGGAGGAATAAATATGCCAATAAGCAGCACAGTGGCACAGTGCTTAGCACTGCTGTTTCACTGCACCAAGGACCCGGTTCAATTCCAGCCTTGGATGTCTGTGTGAAGTTTGCATGTTTTCCTTGTGTATGTGTAGGTTTCCTCTGGGTGCTCTGGTTTTTTTTCCCATATGCAAGATAAGTGGATTGGCTATAATAAATTGCCCCTTAGTGGCCCAAGAAATGTAGTTTAGAAGGATTAATAGGATAAATACATGGGGTTAGGGCCTGGGTAAGATGTTGGAGAGTTGGTGCAGACTTAAAGGGCCAAATGGCCTTCCTGTGCACTGGAGGGATTCTATGATTCTATGAACACAATAGGAAAAAGTCAAAATAGAGAATAATAATCATGGGGACTTTCACCGAGCACAAAATTAATTGATAAGAAGAGGTAGGCAAAAAATGGAATGGAGTTCCTATAATGTGTACAGGACTCCCTTCTAACACAACAGGTTTGAATCTAATAATGGAGAATGAACCACACCAGATAAGTAAAAGTTAGGGAACATTTAGGCAATTGCGATCGTAACATTAAATGCTTTTATATAATAATTGAGGAAGTATGAGCTTGACATAAGTCGAGGTAACGATTTGTAGAAAAGTGAATTTTGAGGAGTTAAGAATAGAACTTGGGAAAATAAAATGGATATCAATATCAGCAAACAATGTCAACCACCTGAATGTATGTTCAGAAGCAGGAAGGATCACCCATCAGAGCTAAAGAAAGGGCTCATCAACAACTTGTTGGTTACTTGTTGATTAATATCTGCTTCCTCTGTTTGAGTTTGTAGAATTGCTTGGTGGATCCCAAAGTTGATGAAGTTGATAGGCAGTGGTGCTGCATGTGCAGAAGGCTTGGATTATAATCTGGAGGGTTGTGGTCAGACATGTTGCACTTAGTCATGGGTGCTATAATAATAAAGGGAGTAGGGGGCGTGAGTAAGGTTGGTGGCGTTCCGGCAAATAGGGTACAGGTGAAGGCTGGGATGAAGGCACTTTATCTGAACGCACGAAGCATTTGGAATAAAGTGAATGAGCTGGTGGCGCAGATCAGCACAAATGGATATGATCTGGTGGCCATTACAGAGATGTGGCTGCAAGGTGACAGGGACTGGGAGCTGAATGTACAGGGGTATCAAGTGCTTAGGAAGGATAGGCGGGAGGAAAAAGGGCGGGGGGGGTGCGTAGCTCTACTGATTAAGGATAGCATCAGGGTGGTAGTAAGGGATGATATTTGAGCCAAGGAGCAGAAAGTGGAATCGTTGTGGGTGGAGATTAGGAACAGCAAAGGGAGGAAGACACTGGTGGGTGTCATCTATAGGCCCCCAAATAAAAATCTGGAGGTGGGGCGGGCTGTTAACGCGCAAATAAATGCGGCGTGCAGGAATGGAACGGCGATAATTATGGCGGATTTCAATTTACATATTGATTGGTCAACCCACGTTGGACGCGGTGGGCTTGAGGAGGAGTTCTTGGAATGCTGCCGGGATAGTTTCCTTGAACAGTGTGTGTTGGAGCTGACGAGGGAGCGAGCTATCTTGGATCTGGTGTTATGTAATGAGGCGGGTAGAATTAGGGACCTTGTGGTGAAGGATCCTCTTGGGAAGAGTGATCATTGTATGGTGGAGTTTCTGATGCAGATGGAGGAGGGGAAAGTAGGTTCCCGGACATGTGTCCTTTGTTTGAACAGAGGGAAGTATGATAGGTTGAGAGAGGAATTGGCGAATGTTGACTGGGGGAGCGCATTGGAAGGTAGGTCTGCTGAGGAACAGTGGAGGATCTTTAAGGAGATCTTTCTTGGTGCTCAGCAGAAATTTATTCCGATGGTTAAAAAGGCTCGTAGGAGGAGAGATAATCAGCCGTGAATAACGAAAGAGGTAAAGGAAAGTGTTAAATTAAAAGCGGATGTGTTTAGAGTAGCTAAGAGTAGTGGGCGAGGAGAGGATTGGGAGAGGTTTAAATATCAACAAAGAATGACAAAGAAGTTGATAAAGAAGGGTAGGATAAACTATGAAGCTGAGCTAGCGCTTAATATAAAAAAGGATAGTAAGAGTTTTTATAAATATATAAAAAGGAAGAGGCTGACTAGGGTGAACGTTGGACACTTGGAGGATGAGAGGGGGGACTTAGTGGTAGGGGATGGGGAAATGGCTGAGGCCTTGAATAACTTTTTTGTTTCGGTCTTCATGGAGGAGGACGTGAATAATTTGCCGGGTGTTAGCGAAGGAAAGATGGTAGGAGTGGAGGGCCTGAATGACATTATTGTTACTAGAGAGGTAGTGCTCGACAGACTGGAGGGACTGATTGTGGACAAGTCCCCAGGACCGGACGGAATGCATCCAAGGGTTCTGAAAGAAATGGCGGAGGTGATAGTGGATGCCTTGGTGATTATTTTCCAAATGTCACTGGATTCCGGGGAAGTGCCGGAAGATTGGAAAATGGCTAATGTTACGCCATTGTTTAAGAAGGGTGGCAGGCAAAAGGTAGGGAATTATAGGCCAGTTAGTTTAACGTCTGTTGTAGGTAAAATGTTAGAATCCGTGATCAAGGAGAAAATAGCGAGGCATCTTGAGGAGAATTGTTTGATAGAGCAGGCACAGCATGGTTTCGTTAAGGGGAAGTCGTGTCTGACGAATTTATTGGAGTTCTATGAGGATGTGTCTAGGGTGGTGGATAGAGGAGAGCCAGTGGATGTGGTGTTTCTTGATTTTCAGAAGGCGTTTGATAAGGTGCCGCACAAGAGGTTATTACAGAAGATCAGGGAGCATGGAGTTGCGGGTAGGGTGTTAGAACATAAGAACATAAGAAATAGGAGCAGGAGTAGGCCATCTAGCCCTTCGAGCCTGCCCCGCCATTCAATAAGATCATGGCTGATCTGTCGTGGCTCAGTTCCACTTTCCCGCCCTCTCCCCATAACCCTTAATCCCCTCTCTTATCAAAAACCCATCAACCCGCGTCTTAAAAATATTTAGCGAGGCAGCCTCCACCACTTCAACGGGCAGAGAATTCCAGAGATTCACCACCCTTTGAGTGAAGAAGTTCCTCCTCAACTCCGTTCTAAACCGCACCCCCCCCCCCCTTTATCTTGAGGCTGTGCCCCCTAGTCCTACTGTCTTTTTTGAGCGGGAAGAGTCTCTCCACCTCTATCCTATCCATCCCGTTCATCATCTTATACGTCTCAATGAGATCTCCTCTCATTCTTCTAAACTCTAACGAGTACAAGCCTAGTTTATTCAGCCTCTCCTCATAGCTCAACCCCCTCAACTCCGGTATCAGCCTAGTAAACTTCCTCTGCACTCCCTCCAAGGCCAAAATATCTTTGCGCAGGTGCGGCGCCCAAAACTGCACACAGTACTCCAGCTGCGGCCTCACCAATGCCCTATACAGCTGCAGCAAGACCTCCCTACTTTTATATTCAATCCCCCGCGCTATGAAGGCCAGCATCCCATTCGCCTTCCTGACCACCTGCTGCACCTGCAAGCTGGGTTTTTGCGACTCATGCACAAGGACCCCGAGGTCCCTCTGCACCGTCGCCTGCTGCAGTTTTTTGCCACGTAAGTAATAATCCTTCCTACCATTATTCCTACCAAAGTGGACCACCTCACACTTGCCAACATTAAATTCCATTTGCCATTTCCTGGCCCATTTGCCCAGCCTATCTAGATCCTTCTGCAGACTCTCCACACCCTCCGCACAATTTGCCGTTCCCCCAATCTTGGTGTCATCAGCAAATTTTGACACCCTACACTCGGTTCCCTCCTCCAGATCATCTATATAAATGGTAAAAAGCTGAGGCCCCAGCACCGACCCCTGGGGCACTCCACTAGTCACCATCCGCCAATCCGAATAGCACCCGTTGACCCCCACTCTCTGCCTCCTATTTGACAACCAATCCTCTATCCACGCTAACACCCTACCCCCAACTCCATGTCCCTCGACCTTCTGCAATAACCTCTTGTGAGGTACTTTGTCAAACGCCTTCTGAAAATCGAGAAAGACCACATCCACCGGCTCTCCTCTATCCACCGCCCTAGACACATCCTCATGGAACTCCAGTAAATTTGTCAGACACGATTTCCCTTTAATGAAACCGTGCTGCGTCTGCTCTATCAAGCAATTCCCTTCAAGATGCCTCGCAATTTCCTCCTTAATGACAGATTCTAACATTTTACCTACCACAGACGTTAAACTAACCGGCCTATAATTCCCTGCCTTTTGCCTGTGTGGATAGGGGATTGGCTGTCAAATAGGAGGCAGAGAGTGGGGGTCAAGGGGTGCTATTCGGATTGGCGGTTGGTGACTAGTGGAGTGCCCCAGGGGTCGGTGCTGGGGCCTCAGCTATTTACCATTTATATAGATGATCTGGAGGAGGGAACCAAGTGTATGGTGTCGAAATTTGCTGGTGACACCAAGATTGGTGGAACGGCAAATTGTGCGGAGGGTGTGGAAAGTCTGCAGAAGGATCTAGATAGGCTGGGCGAATGGGCCAGGAACTAGCAAATGGAATTTAATGTTGGCAAGTGTGAAGTTGTCCACTTTGGTAGGAATAATGGTAGGAAGGACTATTACATACATGGTGAAAAACTGCAGCAGGCGACAGTGCAGAGGGACCTCGGGGTCCTTGTGCATGAGTCACAAAAACCCAGCTTGCAGGTGCAGCAGGTGGTCAGGAAGGTGAATGGGATGCTGGCCTTCATAGCGAGGGGGATTGAATATAAAAGTAGGGAGGTCTTGCTGCAACTGTACAGGGCACTGGTGAGGCCGCAGCTGGAGTACTGTGTGCAGTTTTGGGCGCCGCACTTACGCAAGGATATTTTGGCCTTGGAGGGAGTGCAGAGGAGGTTTACTAGGCTGACACTGGAGTTGAGGGGGTTGAGCTATGAGGAGAGGCTGAATAAACTAGGCTTGTACTCGTTAGAGTTTAGAAGAATGAGGGGAGATCTCATTGAAACATATAAGATGATGAATGGGATGGATAGGATAGAGGTGGAGAGGCTCTTCCCACTCAGAACATAGGACTAGAGGGCACAGCCTCAAGATAAAGGGGGGGTGCGGTTTAGAACGGAGTTGAGGAGGAACTTCTTCACTCAAAGGGTGGTGAATGTCTGGAATTCTCTGCCCGTTGAAGTGGTGGAGGCTGCCTCGCTAAATATTTTTAAGACGCGGGTTGATAGGTTTTTGATAAGAGAGGGGATTAAGGGTTATGGGGAGAGGGCGGGAATGTGGAACTGAGCCACAACAGATCAGCCATGATCTTATTGAATGGCAGGGCAGGCTCGAAGGGCCAGATGGCCTACTCCTGCTCCTATTTCTTATGTTCTTATGCTATCATTACCATCTGGTCTGCACATTGGAGTGAGATTAAACAAAAACAAGGCAAAGCTGTTTGCAACGGGAAAAGGGAAAAGGGAAAAGGAGGGGAATGGATCTCTTATAAGGAGAAAGCTAAGATCTTGCAGGAGCATTTCTCTTACCTCAACCTAAGCCAGGAGAAATATGAGCACTATTTGCATTTTATGAAAGATGCAGAGCTTTGCCACATCTTTCAACGAGACTTCTAATCTCAGAAAAGACTAATGGTGCAGCTGCAGAGGCTGTAAACGTGACTATGGCCATGGAGTTCTTTGCATTGGGATCCTTCCAGGCTGAAGTAGGCTATACCTGTAACATCTTGCAATTTGTCATCCACTGCTGCATCAGAGTGGCAAGAAACACTATGCCAGGAAGGGGACTTCATTGTGGTTTTTCTGATCAGAGAGAAGTAGGTAAAGCACATGTTGTGGGCTTCCCATGGCCCGGGGACACTTTGCATGAACTGCACCTAAATGCTAACATGTTCATCTACTGTAAAGGATACCACTCTCTGAATTTGTAGTTGGAGTCGGACCATGCTTAGTTAAGAGCTCAAGGTTTGGGGATAATATATCAGCACATATAGAGGATCGGCTAACTAACAGGAAACACTGGAGACAGTTCAGTCATGTACATTGGGGAGACCATGCAGACCTATGACAACGGATGAATGAACATCACTTGACAGTCACCAGGCAAGACTGTTCCCTTCCTGTTGGCAAAGACTTCAGTGGTCACGGACATTCAGCCTCCGACCTTCGGGTAAGCATTCTCCAAGGCGGCCTTCACGACACACAACAGCGCAGAGTCACTGAGCAGAGACTGATAGCCAAATTCCGCACATATGAGGACGGTCTCAACAGGGATCTTGGGTTCACGTCGCACTATCTGTAATCCCCATGACTTGCCTGCGTTTGCAAAACCTCACTTACCGTACTGTCTGGAGACAATACGCATCTCTTTAACCTGTGCCCAATGTTCCTTCCGCTCACTTTGTTAGCCGCTTTAAGACTTGAACAGCAGGTTAGGTGTAAAGATTCACATTCTAATCAGTAATCTGTAAACTGTCTGTGCTGTTACATGCTCTGTCTGAGGCCAGTACTCTCCATTCACCTGACAAAGAGGCAAACCTCGAAAGCTTGTGAGTTTACTGTCAAATAAGTCGGTTGGACTTAAAACTGGTGTTGTCAGACTTCTTACTGTGTTTCCTGAGCAGAGCAGATACTGAGCCACCTTCCCTCAGTTCTCCAGTTCTAAATGGGGGCTAGGACTTGGCCATTAAGAAAAAACAGATTTAACTTTCTTTTAAGGATTCCTTTGGAGCCAGGGCTCCCACAGCACTCTTACCAGCCACAATTGTCTCCCATGCCACAATTCCCCCAGCCTAGCAATTACTTGAGGATTGCTGACGGCAAGGCAAAAAAAAAGCAAAGTTCAAAAGTTGTAATGGGCGAGCTGCCTGTGGTGGTGTGACAGGTGATGGACAGCTTGCCTAATTTGTTGAAAGAGGCCTTCTTTTTTACCTCGTAATGTCACATGGTACTGCTCATTTTGGGTGAGAAACTGTGGTGATAGAAAATGTCTGGATTGACTCTTAAAACATAGTGACATATCACATTCAGATGAACTTTCATTCTTACATGAATCAGAAATGGAGCCTTTAGATTATGACATTCCTCAGGGGACTGAATTCATACCAAATTTCCTTCTTTCCAGTGGAAATGTAAGTAGTAATTTTCAAGTACTTCAGTTAATCATGGTTAAATAAGTTTCCTAATTCTCCTTGCCAGTTTAATTGAGAAATAAACAACATACTTATCAGCAGAACAGCTGGTTCAGGAATTTAATCACTCCTGGATTAACATATTACAGGTCTTAAATATAACCTTCAATCTAACCAACTCAGTAGCCAGGCTACAAAATATTTTCAGTGCATTTCTTTGTATTTTAAGCATTGGATAATTTAAACATATGTAACAATATTTCTAAAACACCATTAAATAAGTTATTTTAACCACATGTTTGCATTTATCCTTTTTTACCTTCACTTGTAATATTTAACTTGTGCTAATTACTTTCCAACCAGGAAGGAATATATTATACGCTCTACAGGTTTTGTTATTTGCAGAAGTATATGGTTGCTTACATCTTTTCCGCAGTTAAGTGGGAGACAAGTTGGTTTTGTTTTTTGATTTTTGTTCCCAAATTTTCATTTGCAATCCTATAAAGAGTAAAATATATAATATTACTCTATAATTATCAAAGAATAGCAAAAAATCTATACTACTGATGAACGAAACAAACACAAATTTTTACATTTGTTTTGTTTTCAGATAAGAATAACCAGCGTGATTGTACAAAAAGCTAAAAGTATTACGTTATATAACTGACAATTTAAAGATTTTTTTTGTTTCAAATTCAAAAATGTTAATGCTTTTAAGGAGTACTTTTCTTATTGTGATCAGGTTTAGTCTGAACAATGGAAATCTTTCTTACTCTCACATTGGTGGACACTGAAGCATGGTTAATAAAAATGGCATCAATACATGAGCATGGTACAGAAGAGCAGAAACAGGTATCAGAGGCAGTGATAGCTGTGTCCAGTCCCCATTGGAGGATTGAGGACAGGCCCAACTATGCTTAGCTTTTGACTAATGGCTAACCTTGGGAGTCTACTAGAGCAACAGCATGTAAGGTTTGGATTTCTACTGAAGTTCCCAAAAGCAGTTAGCACCTGTGTGTGGATAATGGATTCCATCAGTGCCTTGAGTGGCATCATGTCTCTGACTTATGAGCGCATGACTTCTTTCATTGAGAGAAGGGAGACTCTCATGGAGACTACTGAATGGATGCAGGAATTTGGCACTGGCCTCCAAAGTATGGCCTCAGCCTTGAGCTGTTGAGCGCTGGGTTGGTGATATAGCTCAGATACGAATGCAACTTTTCTCTGGTATCCAAAGTTGTGCAGAGCTCTGCAAAGTGACCACTTAATTCCTACATTTCTTTAGCTAATTTTAAACTGTTCCTTATTTCTTTTTGCTCTTGATTATAATTAGGAGTTTGCATTTAAGAACATAAGAACATAAGAAATAGGAGCAGGAGTAGGCCATCTAGCCCTTCGAGCCTGCCCCGCCATTCAATAAGATCATGGCTGATCTGTCGTGGCTCAGCTCCACCCTCCCGCCCTCTCCCCATAACCCTTAATCCCTTCTCTTATCAAAAACCCATCAACCCGCTTCTTAAAAATATTTAGCGAGGCAGCCTCCACCACTTCAACGGGCAGAGAATTCCAGAGATTCACCACCCTTTGAGTGAAGAAGTTCCTCCTCAACTCCGTTCTAAACCGCCTCCCCTTTATCTTGAGGCTGTGCCCCCTAGTCCTACTGTCTTTTTTGAGCGGGAAGAGTCTCTCCACCTCTATCCTATCCATCCCATTCATCATCTTATACGTCTCAATGAGATCTCCCCTCATTCTTCTAAACTCTAATGAGTACAAGCCTAGTTTATTCAGCCTCTCCTCATAGCTCAATCCCTTCAACTCCGGTATCAGCCTAGTAAACCTCCTCTGCACTCCCTCCAGGGCCAAAATATCCTTGCGCAGGTGCGGCGCCCAAAACTGCACACAGTACTCCAGCTGCGGCCTCACCAATGCCCTATACAGCTGCAGCAAGACCTCCCTACTTTTATATTCAATCCCCCTCGCTATGAAGGCCAGCCTCCCATTCGCCTTCCTGACCACCTGCTGCACCTGCAAGCTGGGTTTTTGCGATTCATGCACAAGGACCCCGAGGTCCCTCTGCACCGTCGCCTGCTGCAGTTTTTCGCTACGTAAGTAATAGTCCTTCCTACCATTCTTCCTACCAAAGTGGACCACCTCACACTTGCCAACATTAAATTCCATTTGCCATTTCCTGGCCCATTCGCCCAGCCTATCTAGATCCTTCTGCAGACTCTCCACACCCTCCGCACAATTTGCCGTTCCCCCAATCTTGGTGTCATCAGCAAATTTCGACACCCTGCACTCGGTTCCCTCCTCCAGATCATCTATATAAATGGTAAATAGCTGAGGCCCCAGCACCGACCCCTGGGGCACCCCACTAGTCACCATCCGCCAATCCGAATAGCACCCATTGACCCCCACTCTCTGCCTCCTATTTGACAACCAATCCTCTATCCACGCTAACACCCTACCCCCAACTCCATGTCCCCTGACCTTCTTTACCTAGTATATTTTACATTAGGACGTCCCAAAATATTCTGCAGCCTGCTAATAACTTTTGAAAGGTGGCCATCTGAACACAAATATGACAGCTGATTTGCATGGAGCAAAACCCTGCAAATACTAATGAGAAGAATAATCTGTTTGAACTACGTTTTTTGGTCAGTTTCCAACTGACCAAAATCTCCCTTCTCTCAATGAAGGAGGTCATGCGTTCATAAATCAGAGACATGATGCCACTCAGTGCACTGATGGACTCCATTATCCACACACAGGGGCTAATTGCTTTTGGGGATGTCAACAGAAATCCAAATATTACATGCTGTTGCTCGAGTAGACTCCCAAGGTTAGCCATTAGTTAATGACATGAAAGATCAATGTTAGCCATTAGTCAATGAAGTGAAAGATCAAGGTTAGCCATTACTCAATGAAGTGAAAGGTCAATGTTGATCAGGAGATTGTGCACCTTTGAATATTGTCATCCTTTGTGACCACCTGAGCTGGCTGATTGGATCTGATGGGCAGATCGGATGGGGAGAGCTCAGTGAGGGGAAAAATATTACTATTTATGAGCCATGCCATAAGTATGCCAAGATATCAATTGATTTGTTAAGAACATAAGAACATAAGAAATAGGAGCAGGAGTAGGCCATCTAGCCCCTCGAGCCTGCCCCGCCATTCAATAAGATCATGGCTGATCTGTCGTGTCTCAGTTCCACATTCCCGCCCTCTCCCCATAACCCTTAATCCCCTTGCCTATCAAAAACCTATCAACCCGCATCTTAAAAATATTTAGCGAGGCAGCCTCCACCACTTCAACGGGCAGAGAATTCCAGAGATTCACCACCCTTTGAGTGAAGAAGTTCCTCCTCAACTCCATTCTAAACCGCACCCCCTTTATCTTGAGGCTGTGCCCTCTAGTCCTACTGTCCTTTCTGAGCGGGAAGAGCCTCTCCACCTCTATCCTATCCATCCCATTCTTCATCTTATATGTCTCAATGAGATCTCCCCTCATTCTTCTAAACTCTAACGAGTACAAGCCTAGTTTATTCAGCCTCTCCTCATAGTTCAACCCCCTCAACTCCGGTATCAGCCTAGTAAACCTCCTCTGCACTCCCTCCAAGGCCAAAATATCCTTGCGTAAGTGCGGCGCCCAAAACTGCACACAGTACTCCAGCTGTGGCCTCACCAGTGTCCTCTACAGCTGCAGCAAGACCTCCCTACTTTTATATTCAATCCCCCTCGCTATGAAGGCCAGCATCCCATTTGCCTTCCTGACCACCTGCTGCACCTACAGGTTGGGTTTTTGCGACTCATGCACAAGGACCCCGAGGTCCCTTTGCACCGTCGCCTGCTGCAGTTTTTCGCCATGTAAGTAATAGTCCTTCCTACCATTATTCCTACCAAAGTGGACAACCTCACATTTGCCAACGTTAAATTCCATTTGCCAGTTCCTGGCCCATTCGCCCAGCCTATCTAGATCCTTCTGCAGACTCTCCACACCCTCCGCACAATTTGCCGTTCCACCAATCTTGGTGTCATCAGCAAATTTCGACACCATACACTCGGTTCCCTCCTCCAGATCATCTATATAAATGGTGAATAGCTGAGGCGCCAGCATCGACCCCTGGGGCACTCCACTAGTCACCAACTGCCAATCCGAATAGCACCCATTGACCCCCACTCTCTGCCTCCTATTTGATAGCCAATCCTTTATCCACGCTAACACCCTACCCCCAACTCCATGCTCCCTGACCTTCTGTAATAACCTCTTGTGAGGCACCTTGTCAAACGCCTTCTGAAAATCAGGAAACACCACATCCACCGGCTCTCCTCTATCCACCACCCTAGACACATCCTCATAGAACTCCAATAAATTCGTCAGACACGACTTCCCCTCAACGAAACCGTGCTGCGCCTGCTCTATCAAACAATTCTCCTCGAGATGCCTCTCTATTTTCTCCTTGATCACGGATTCTAACATTTTACCTACAACAGACGTTAAACTAACTGGCCTATAATTCCCTGCCTTTTGCCTGCCACCCTTCTTAAACAACGGCGTAACATTAGCCGTTTTCCAATCTTCCGGCACTTCCCTGGAATCCAGCGATGTTTGGAAAATAATCACCAAGGCATCCACTATCACCTCCGCCATTTCTTTCAGAACCCTTGGATGCATTCCATCCGGTCCTGGGGACTTGTCCACAATCAGTCCCTCCAGTCTGTCAACAAGCACCGCCTCTCTAGTTCATGATGTGGTTGTGATGGCAAGGATCTTATTCTCAAGAACTGAAAATCATGGCCATTTTTACCAAGTACTCTGGAAAGCATGGTTCAAATCTCTAATGTGCAGGAATTCCGCTACATTTTTGAAGGTGGCAGAACAAGTTAAGACTTTTAAAATAACATGCAGGATCCTTGCGTTTATATATATATATATTTATATACATTATATAATATATTATATATATATATATATATATATATAGAGAGAGAGAGAGAGAGAATACAAAGTAAAGTGACTTATGACAAATCTTTATAAATCACTGACTAGATCTCAGCTAGAGTATTGTTTCCAATTCTGGGCCCCAGAATGTACAATGAAGGTCAAGACCTTGGAGAACGTGCAGAGGAGATTTACCAGAATAGTACCAGGAATAAGAGACTTCATTTATGTCAGGAGATTAATAAAGCTGGTATTGTTTTCCACAGCGCAGAGACAGTCCAAAAGAGACTTGATATAGGTGTTCAACGTTATGAGGAATTTTGATGAGAGGTAGAGTAAAACCATTTCCAGTGTCAGGAAGGTCAGTAAGGAAAGAACATGGATTTCAGATAATTAGCAAAAAAACTAGTGAATCTAGTGAAATGAGCAGAATTTGATTTACTCAGTCAGATATAATGATCTGGAATCCTTTCGATGAAAAGGTGGTGAAAGCAAATTCAGTAGTAACTTTCAGAAAGGTACTGGATATACTTGGTAAAGGAACATTTTGCGGGGTTATGGGGAGAAAAGTTAGAGCTGCACAGACATAATGGGCTGAGTCAGCTCATTCTAAGTTAAGTGCAATTCTATATCAATGATCCAATTAAAAATTTCAGCTAATAATCATAAACCTTTAGTAGATATAATCAGATTCCATTTAATGTGATTTCAAAAATATTTTTCAATGCCAAAATTGCCTTCATTTATTATTTTAACATAAAACAGACACTTTACTGGTTCTGTTACCTTTGTTAGAGAAAATAAACTATAGCTTACTTTGTGAACATTATGGATATGAACGCTCATTGTTCTATTTCTTATAATCCAAGAAATTTGAGGTATGGCCAAACTGAATCTTTAAGAATCAAAAAGCCACTGTGGCAAATAAAAAATAATGTGTCAAATAACACTGAGGGCTAATAATTTGACAAGCTGGGTTATTACACATGGGGTTCGGGATAAATGATTACCCCATTCCCGAAGGAATGGATGTAAATGACAGATAAACTTTGTTTTGTCTGCTGATTGTCCTGATTGCTGTGTACAACGCAGCACCAAATTCAGTGCTGGATGGTTGCAGTCACACTAGGAGCCCAAGTTTGTGAGAGGTTAGCACCAATTAAAATTAGCTTGTAGTTCTCAAAATCAGCTTGTATTTTTTTAAATGGGAGCTGCACTCTGGCTATAGCAGGTGCTGGACGTGGTTGGGAAAGACTTTCTGAGAATGAAGAGGCTGGAACAATGAGACAGCAGATTCACAGAAACAGTACTGGAGATTTTCATGATGGATTTGAAAAGGGGGAGATAAGGTACTGCACAAAAGATAAGAACCCATGGTGTTAGGGGTAGTATATTGGTATAGATAGATGATTGGCTAACTGATAGAGAATTGGAATAAGAGGACATTTTCAGGATGGCAACCTATAACTTGTGGAGTGCCACATGGATCAGTGCTGGTGCCACAAGTATTTACAATTAATAACTTGGACAAGGAAAGTGAATGTACTACTGCCAAGTTTGTGGATGGCACAAAAATAGGTGGAAGGCAAGTGTTGAGGATGACACAGGGGGCCCGACTTTACCATTTTCATTCTAAGTGCTCAATCTGGGTGTGATGCAGATCCAATTTAGAAATCTGCTTTTAGGCGCCCCCATATGCACTCAGCCTGAAAAAAACGTCGCCAGTCCCATTCACGCTATGGGTGGGGCTTAGCGCGGCCGTAACGATTGGAGCTCTGAACTGCGCATGCGCAGTTAGAAAAAAATTTGAAAAAGCACACCTGTGTCAGATTGCTCTCAAGCCACAGAAAGTGGAGAAAGCAGCCCGGGGCTGAAAAGCAAGAGCGATGGCCCCCACTACACATCACTGTCCCACTTATCACCGCCCCCCCCACTACCCACACATATCACTGCCCCACTTATCAACCCCCCCACTACCCACACACATCACTGTCCCCCTTATCCACCCACCCATTACCCAGACTGATCGCGACCCCTGCCCCTTCCCTCTACCAATTGCCCGCAGAGTGGCAGCAGACACCCCTGCCCTCCCACCAGAGATACATCTGCCTCCACTGCCAGGGATCCATCTGATCCCCCCACCAGAGATCCATCTGACGCTCCCCCCACCACAGATCCATATGCCTCCCCCCACCACAGATCCATCTGTCCCACCCCCGCCACAGATCCATTTTACCTGCCACCCTCCTCCCATCCCCAGACAATGATCTGGCCTCACTCACCCCGTCCCCTGCCCCCCCAACACAAAGTGTGGTCTGGCCTCACTCACCCCGCTCTCCCCTCCAGACAACGACCTGGCCTCACTCACTGCCAACCCTGCCCCCCCTCCCAAAAATGAACTGGCCTCCCCCACACCCCCTCCCCCTCCCCGCTCCAGAGGAACATCTGACCCGCCACCTCCCCCCCACCCCCACCAACCAGACAACAATCTGGCCTCACTTCCCTCCCCCCCAACCAGAGAATGATCTGACCCGCATACCTCCTCTCCCCCACCACTGATCTGAGCCACAGAGCCGTTGGAAACACTGAATGTGCTCTTCAGCAGCTGGAGGACCTGATTCAGACTTTTATTTAGCAAGTCCATTACGGTGCGGCTCTGGATTGGCAAACACGGTGGTAAAGGAGGAAATGCTGATAAAGTTGGGCGGGCGGTTCATTAATTCAATTTAAATGCATGAAAATGCATTTAAATCTTCGTTGCGCCCGTTTTGGGCATGAATCAAATTGCCACCATTCCTGGGTTTCGGTAAAATGGCAATCTGTATGGACACGGGTGTGTATCGCGTTAATGGCCTCACACCCAACTTTACCATGTTTTTGCGCCCGAAAATGGACACAAAGCAATGGTAAAATTGGACCCATAGAACCTACAAAGGGATGAAGATAGATAAGTTGAGTGGGGAAAAACTTGGCAGATAGAATATAATGTGGGAAAATGTGAAGTTATGCACTTTGGTAGGAAGAATAAAGGAGCATGATTTTGTGAAGGGGAGGTCATGTCTCATCTGCAATAACAGTGGGCAGCTTCCATCTGCCAGAGAGAATTATGGGGTGTATTTTGTGCCTGGTGGATGAATGACTCATTGTATACTGACAATACTCTGAGGAAAATGGCCAGAAGGGTTCTGCAGGAGGCCACCAAGGTCCACAAGATTGTGTTGGAGTCTCTGGGGATGCAAAGTAGGCCTGACTACCTGCTCAGCCACCAGACTAATACAATCCAGTTGGCAGATTGATCAATTGATGGGAGATTTTAAGGATGAGTGTGACTATAGCCACAGGATTAACGCTATATGGGCGATGTGTTAGATTGTTGTCGACGACAATCACCAGGAACCACAACTATAGTTAAGTTGGAAAATACATCACTAGTCCTACACAAACCAGGAAAGCTGGGAAAGGTAGGGGCTGATCTTTACAGCAGGGCAGTTTAGGATGATTGGTCATCTGAAGGAGTTGAAGAGGTATTTTCAACACCAAATTGGTCCTTTTGGATACAACCAAAGGCTAATAGGGAGGACTGGAAGGGATAAAAATCATTCAATGAAACAAAGATTGGGAAAACTGCTTGAGCTGCAAGGTACAGTGCAAAAACAATGAACAAAAGGGCATTGATAGACAAAAGAGGGCTGCAACTACATGAATCACTGCTTCAAATAACAGACCAAGAATGCTGTGTATTTTGATAAAAGTTACAAATTACTACCAGTCAGAAAGTCAAGGACCTTAAGACATGTGTTTTTTGATAATGTAGCTTTGTGTATGTACAATGTTAATAATTGGATATTGTAATTAGGTAAGTGTGGAGTTGTTGTAATTGGCTAGTCACTACTCTGGGAAACAAATGAAATAACCAGAACTATCAATTGGGATTGGATATTGGTTACTTTTGAATGAACGTATAATTTTGATTGTTGTATATTAATTACTTACAGATGAGCCAGAAGGTATAATTGTCGTTGTATTCCTTTGTTCGGGGAGTCTGTACACCGCATGCATGGTAATAGGTTTCCCTGATATAGCTTGAAATAAAGGCTGATTTAAACTCCAAAGCTTCATTTTGTCTTTCGAGGGGAGTGAAGGATGGAATAGCTTGCCAGTCCTTTTCCTTGTTGCAACAGCCAACATGAATCAAACTGGTGCCATCAGCAGAGCTTTCAATCTCTGTTCTGGCTGGGGAGGCTTTGGAACCTGCCTCTTTGTCCTATGGTGGAGATCGTGAAGTTGTGGGCTGGACCTTCCCTTGGGCTGGGAATTCAAGATAAAGAAGAATATCGTTGACACATCAGTGCAGGCTGAGGAGAGCTGTATTTTGGAGGTGAATCTTCTGGATACGATTTTAAATCATGTCCTTTAAGGTGGATTTAAAAGTTCCATAGCACATAGGAAGAGGAAGATAGTCTCCTGGTATCTTGGCCATCGTACCTTCCTCGACTTACATCATCGAAAGTAGATTAATTAGGTTAGGCGGATTGGCTGTGCTAAATTGGCCCTTGGGGTCAGGGGGACTAGCAGGGGGTTACGGGGATAGGGACTGTTGTCAGTGCAGGCTCGATGGGCCGAGTGGCCTTCTCCTGCACTATAGGTTCTAATTAACTATGATTCTAATTAACTGTTCTTTGTGGGACCTTGTGTGTGCATTTTGGCTTCCGTGTTTTTCTACATATCAGCACTGACTACACTTTATAAATTAATTATTTGGCAATATAATGCTGTGCTACTTGAAAGGTGCTATACATATATGCAAGTTCTTTCTGCATTAGCATTTTAAGACAATCAAAGAAAATGTAATAAATAGAAATTGGACTACCTGTGCTGAATATTTACAAATTGCAGAAGAATTAATCTATTTTCACAATCTTAATTAGTTTCCATGCGAAATAAAGAGAAACAATTCAAATGCATTAAATGATGCACGAAAACATACTGCAAATCCCACAAATAAATATACAATAATATTCTAATTAAATGATCAGTTAAAGAGTTACACCAACACAGCTGCCCATTTAAACAGTCACTTCCAAAGTAGCCTTTAGCACAAGCTTGGATGTTACACATCAAGATTTAAATAAACAACGCCTGCAGAATATAAGCACTGCAATAACTATGATGGTCAGGTAGCCCATGAGAGTGTGAGTACAAGTAGTAGATTTAAGTGTGAAGGTCTTTGAATTGAGTAGTTCAAGAGGAACTGTTTCCACTGGCAAACATATTGATAATCAATAACTCAAGTTTAATACAATTGGCAAAAGAAACAGGCAGAGAAGATGACGTTTATTTTATGCAGACAATCTAACGTGCACTGCCTGAAAAAGGGGTGGTCGAAGCAGATTCAGTTATAACTTTCAAAAGGGAACTGGATATATACTAGAAGAGAAAAATTGTGCAGGGCTATGGAGATGGGCAGGGAAAGTTTGAAGTTTATTTATTAGTGTCACAAGCAGGCTAACATTAACAGTCCAACAAAGTTAGTGTGAAAATTATCCAATTGCCTCTCCAGTGCCTGTTCGAGTATACTGAAAGAGAATTTAGCATGGCTAATATACCTAACTAGCACGTCTACTAGGACTATGGGAGGAAACTGGAGGAAACCCATGCTGACATGGGAAGAATGTACAAACTCTACACAGACAGTGACCCAAGCCAGGAATCGAATCCCGATCCCTGGTGCTGTGAGGCAGCATTGCTAACCATTGTGCCAACCCTTTAGGGCGTGGGACTATGTGAATAGCCCTTCAAAGAATACATGTGATGAGACAATTGCCATTTCATAGAATCCCTACAGTGCAGACGTCTATTGAGCTGACAGCAATCCCATCCAGGCCCTATCCCCAAAACCCCAAGTATTAACCTAGCTAATCTCCCCGACACTAAGAGGCAACTTAGCACGGCTAATCCACTTAACCCGCACATCTCTGGAGTAGAGAAAATCGGAGTACCTGGAGTGAATCCATACAGACGCAGGGAAAATGTGCAAACTACACATGGACGTTGACACGAGGCTGGAATTAAACCCTGGCACTGTGAGGTAACAGTGCTAACCACTGTGCCACTATGTAGCCCATCAATCTCCTCCTTTGAGCTGTAAGATTCCATCATCATATGATTAATCAACAATAAAATGTACTCACCCTTGTTCTGAGATCCACTTATTCACATTTAAGACCATTAACTCATTTTCCTCTTGGAATCGATTGTTATCTCTATGCACAGCTTCCACAGCCTCTTTCTGAGCTTGCAACTGTGGATGTAGACCAAAGACAGAGACAAATCTTAAAATGAAGCAGATCTCAAAGTTAAGCAATTTCTAGTATAGCATTTAAACTTTTCCCATTTATCTCCCCAATGGCAACTGCATTATCCCAATTTCCTAGTTGAGAACTTTACTTCAACTGCTAACAATTCCCTGTATTTCAACGTATTCTGGATCAGGACTATTGACACTAATATTTTTTCTACGTTAAATTAGCTATGCGCATAAAGTAACAGAGCATTCAACCTTTTCGGTATAGTCATTTTTATTCTTCCAACATATGTGGTTCCTACAAACTAAGTAAGAAAAGATTTTAACTACCTATCACTTTTCAAGATTGATCCTAAATGTGCCGATATATTTCACCTTGACGAGTCTTGTTTTGCTCTTGACTAAAGTTCACGATAAATGTAAGCCACAACACTCATTAAAGAATAATCCAGGGTACACTTCTTGTACGTTTTTGAAACTTTGGCAAGTCTAAGAAAACATCAAAACACATAAAATTGCACCAGTAACTAGAAGAAATAGTCCAGCAACAAACTTGTAAGTAGTTACTGGTCCCTTCAAGTGACACTGTTAGAGGATCCTTCATGCTATTTCTGCTATGCAAGACTACAAGAGTATAGCTTTGAGCCTGCTGCTTAAAAATGGCAGCACTGACACAAATTGTCTTCCAAATGAATTGATGTCAGTACTCTGCATGCAGCTGGCAATCACCGGGTGCATCCTTTTACCAGGATTACCTTTTCACTAGATTGATACCCGGAATGAATGGGTTGTCTTACAAGCAGGACTAGGCTTGTTTCCACTGGAGTTCCAAGAATGAAGAGTGAATTGATTGAAGTATGTATGATCCCAAATGGTCTTGACAAGGTGGACGTGGAAAGGATGTTTCCTCTTGTGGGTGAGTTCACAATTAGAGGGCACTGTATTCAAATTCTGTGTCGCCCTTTTAGGGTAGAGGTGAGGAGAAAACTTTTCTCTCAGAGGGTTGTGTGACTTTGCTCAAAAGGCAATGAAGGTGGGGTCATTGTATATTTTTAAAGCAGAGGTAGATAGATGGATTCTTTTTAAGCAAAGGAATCAAAGGTTATAGGGGGTAGATGGGACTGTGGAATTTGAAACAGAAACAGATCAGATATGACCTTATGGATGGCAGAGCAGGCTCAAGGGGACAAATGGCCTACTTCTGCTCCTGTTTTGTATGTTAATAAGATAGTATCTGGTGCACTTCCTAATTTTTGGAAATCTGTGCTGACATCTTAGACACCATTTTCAAGCATTAGGAGGTTGCATCACACCTTAAAAAAAGTGATACAGGTCTAATTTCTCCCTTCTCTGTATTCAATTCACATCTTTGCCACCCAACTTCCACTGTTTTACTACTGTCAAGCTTACTCTGTTAATGCTTGCTAATTTTAAGTCTTATGCCCACATTTATCATTTATAAAGATATATCCCTCTAACTGTGCAAGCTGGCCACTAGGCTTCCATTATTTCCTCAAAATGCTTTCTGAATTTCTTTACATCTACCAGGAATTTCCCACAGTTAGCTGAAATATCAAAGTTCAGAAAAGGATACAAACAAAATAGAAATAATTATTTTACAAAATGATTAAGTTTATCTATTAAATCATTTGATAGCTTTGCTAAAGTTTACTAAATTTGGATTGAGCAGTCCAAATATACAGTGTCCGTATTTCTCGGAATATATGAATTCTGTTCAATTATTTATATTGCAGAGTATTTTTTCATTAGCTTTTAGATGGTTTTCACTAGAAGCTTTTCAAAATAATACGAACAAATGCAAAAGCTTAACTGAGATATTAATGTGTTTTTAAATAAAAATAAAACAGCTTTGGGTGTTTGTGTGCATGAGGGAGAAATAATTCAAAGTGTTCTGATTATACACCAGTTTCAGCCTTAGTTTTCCTTCTATCTATTTTGTAAATGGGCTCAATATGCCAAATGTACATCACCTGTGGCATGAAGTTCTAATAATATTCTGGGCAGCATCAGACAGCTGGTATGAGTGGTTAACTCTTCTATATTCCAATATGATTTTGCTTCAATGTTCTGAAGAAGTGTCATATTGGATTTGAAATTTAATTCTGTTTCTCTCTCTGTAGATACTGCCAGAATTTCTGCATTTTTCCAGCACTTTGTTTTATTTGCTACAGGTGAGTAACCTGGTCCAGGAGAAACGAGCTACAGAAAAGACACAAGCATGTCCTCAGGCCCCTCTAGATGCAGGGAGTCTTCTAAATCTAAGAGGAGAAGGTACAGCTCTTCCTGATCAATTATAAGGTTAATGAAGGCAAAAATGTTGATGACAAAGGACAGGAGTTGTGGTGAAATGTGCCCATGAATTCCTGCATCCTGCCATGTGTTCTACTGGCACAGCATCGCTTGGTTTTTCGTTCCTACATGTCAGCTCAAATACTTTCCTCTTGGGGGAAATGATAGTTGAGTGAGGGCCCTAGGTAAAAGGCAGAGCATGATAGCAGGAGGAATGGAGAGTGGGGGGAGAATGGATCATCTTACCAGCAGTAGATAAGAAGATTGCCTGTGACTTTGGAATTGTGGAATTGTGTAAATAAATGCAGCGTGCAGGAATGGAACGGTGATAATTATGGGGGATTTCAATCTACATATTGATTGGTCGACCCATGTTGGACGCGGTGGGCTTGAGGGAGAGTTCTTGGAATGCTGCCGGGATAGTTTCCTTGAACAGTGTGTATTGGAGCCGACGAGGGTGCTAGCTATCTTGGATCTGGTGTTATGTAATGCTGCGGGTAGAATTAGAGACCTTGTGGTGAAGGATCCTCTTGGGAAGAGTGATCATTGTATGGTGGAGTTTCTGATGCAGATGGAGGAGGGGAAAGTGGGTTCCCGGACATGTGTCCTTTGTTTGAACAGAGGGGAATACGATAGGATGAGAGAGGAATTGGCGAATGTTGAATGGGGGAGTGTGTTGGATGGTAGGTCTGCTGAGGAACAGTGGAGGATCTTTAAGGAGATCTTTCTTGGTGCTCAGCAGAAATTTATTCCGATGGTTAAAAAGGATCGTAGGAGGAGAGATAATCAGCCGTGGATAACGAAGGAGGTAAAGGAAAGTGTTAAATTAAAAGCGGATGCGTTTAGAGTAGCTAAGAGTAGTGGGCGAGAAGAGGATTGGGAGAGGTTTAAATATCAACAAAGAATGACAAAGAAGTTGATAAAGAAGGGTAGGATAAACTATGAAGCTGGGCTAGAGCTTAATATAAAAAAGGATAGTAAGAGTTTTTATAAATATATAAAAAGGAAGAGGCTGACTAGGGTGAACGCTGGACACTTGGAGGATGAGAGGGGGGACTTAGTGGTAGGGGATGGGGAAATGGCTGAGGCCTTGAATAATTTTTTTGTTTCGGTCTTCACGGAGGAGGACGTGAATAATTTGCCGGGTGTTAGCAATGGAAAGATGGTAGGAGTGGAAGGCCTGAATGACATTTTTGTTACTAGAGAGGCAGTGCTCGAAAGACTGGAGGGACTGATTGTGGACAAGTCCCCAGGACCAGATGGAATGCATCCAAGGGTTCTGAAAGAAATGGCGGAGGTGATAGTGGATGCCTTGGTGATTATTTTCCAAACGTCGCTGGATTCCGGGGAAGTGCCGGAAGATTGGAAAACGGCTAATGTTACGCTGTTGTTTAAGAAGGGTGGCAGGCAAAAGGCAGGGAATTATAGGCCGGTTAGTTTAACGTCTGTTGTAGGTAAAATGTTAGAATCCGTGATCAAGGAGAAAATAGCGAGGCATCTTGAGGAGAATTGTTTGATAGAGCAGACGCAGCACGTTAAGGGGAAGTCGTGCCTGACGAATTTATTGGAGTTCTATGAGGATGTGTCTAGGGTGGTGGATAGAGGAGAGCCAGTGGATGTGGTGTTTCTTGATTTTCAGAAGGCGTTTGATAAGGTGCCGCACAAGAGGTTATTACAGAAGGTCAGGGAGCATGGAGTTGGGGGTAGGGTGTTAGTGTGGATAGGGGATTGGCTGTCAAATAGGAGGCAGAGAGTGGGGATTGGCGGTTGGTGACTAGTGGAGTGCCCCAGGGGTCGATGCTGGGGCCTCAGCTATTTACCATTTATATAGATGATCTGGAGGAGGGAACCAAGTGTATGGTGTCGAAATTTGCTGATGACACCAAGATTGGTGGAACGGCAAATTGTGCGGAGGGTGTGGAAAGTCTGCAGAAGGATCTAGATAGGCTGGGCGAATGGGCCAGGAACTAGCAAATGGAATTTAATGTTGGCAAGTGTGAAGTTGTCCACTTTGGTAGGAATAATGGTAGGAAGGACTATTACTTACGTGGTGAAAAACTGCAGCATGCGACAGTGCAGAGGGACCTCGGGGTCCTTGTGCATGAGTCGTAAAAACCCAGCCTGCAGGTGCAGCAGGTGGTCAGGAAGGCAAATGGGATGCTGGCCTTCATAGCGAGGGGGATTGAATATAAAAGTAGGGAGGTCTTGCTGCAACTGTACAGGGCACTGGTGAGGCCGCAGCTGGAGTACTGTGTGTAGTTTAGGTCGCCGCACTTACGCAAGGATATTTTGGCCTTGGAGGGAGTGCAGAGGAGGTTTACTAGGCTGATACCGGAGTTGAGGGGGTTGAACTATGAGGAGAGGCTGAATAAACTAGGCTTGTACTCGTTAGAGTTTAGAAGAATGAGGGGAGATCTCATTGAGACGTATAAGATGAAGAATGGGATGGATAGGATAGAGGTGGAGAGGCTCTTCCTGCTCAGAATCAGAAAGGACAGTAGGACTAGAGGGCACAGCCTCAAGATAAAGGGGGGGTGGTTTAGAACGGAGTTGAGGAGGAACTTCTTCGCTCAAAGGGCGGTGAATCTCTGGAATTCTCTGCCCATTGAAGTGGTGGAGGCTGCCTCGCTAAATATATTTAAGACGCAGGTTGATAGGTTTTTGATAGGCGAGGGGATTAAGGGTTATGGGAAGAGGGTGGGAAGGTGGAACTGAGCCACGACAGATCAGCCATGATCTTATTGAATGGCGGGGCAGGCTCGAAGGGCTAGATGGCCTACTCCTGCTCCTATTTCTTATGTTCTTATGGATGCTAGAAACCATGCGTGATTTCCTCAAGAGAAGGATGTTTGGGGAAGGCTGAGAGATCAGTCTCTGAAGATAAGCAGGAATTGGTTGCTGAATATGTGGCTTTCATTTACAGCCAACATCAAGAAAACGATATCCTTTTTGCACACAGCAATGGACACAGCAACCCATGTATTACCTTCTTGGAATGCAAGCTACCATCTTTCAGGGCTTTAAAGCATGCATTAACTGCCATTAACCAAGCTAAGTTGCAGAATAGTGGGGGTACAGGTTTATGTTTTGCTGGAATGGCAATGGTTGTTTGTTTGTTTGAGACTAACATTTTATAGGACAAGCTTTAACAGTCAGTTGTGCTCTGTTGCCCCTTGGAGCAGTTATGGAAGGGTTAGCTCAGTAAATGCAGCATTTATATACAAACTCAGGTCTTTTAGTGCAGTGAGGTTTTGCAGCCATGAGAGATTCATAAGCTGGAACATATTTGGAACCTCCTCTGACTTGTCATGGGAGAAAAAGCAGTTATTTAAGATCCCAATGGTTTTCTTGATGACTGCACTGGTAGCACTATATGTATTGCTGCAGCAGTTCTTTCCTATTGTGCAGGAAATTCTTTGTGGGGTCATTATCTGTGCAGCACAGTGTAGGCTTATTGTTGGTGTGATTATTTCCTCAGAAGAGGTCAAAGAGCATTGAATTTTAAGAACTAATGCATCATGGCTAATTTCAGCAAATTCTACCGAATACATTACAAATTGTTACATTTATACATTTAGGACTCCAAGCCCTCACTGTTAGGGAATTTTGAATAGGAGCTCATGAAACAACATATGTGTAATAATGCATAGGATTATAAAATTTGATTTTTGTCAAATTCCACTGAGTTTTTTTAAAGATTGTATGAATGAATTAAACTTAGGTTTTGCAACAAGTTTGAGAAAAAAATGGGCAATTTTCCAATGTTTTCTTATCAAAGATCCTTTCCAGAGATTGGTACACATCAAACCTATGATTTCAGCACACAGACTGCTGTTCTGATGATATGGATGTGATGTGAATGTATCTTTGGATCTTAATTTGGGCAGGCAACTAAACAAAGAACTGTGTAATTTGGATGACCTTTAGGCACTTTTATGAAGATAATAGGGGGGCAATTCATTGAAAATTAGCATATTAGTGTTCAAGCACAACTAACAACCAGAGAAACTGAAGATTGCACCCTTGACTTTAAGAAAGTCAGAAACCCCGTACAACTAGATGATCCCTTCTCATTACTGCCTTGCTTTGATACAAATCAACAATGTCACCACGTCTCCTATAAAGTGCATTCGCTACATGACAAATGCATGCCAGTGATGCATCCTAGCTTACATTATTGAAATCTCCTGTGGATGCCTGAAATTATCTGGTGACAGAAAGGCTGAGTAAGATTGTTACTTTCATAGTCATAGACAGAACTGTATCAGTGGCAACAGGACCACATCTCCTCACAAAGGTCCTTACAGGGTCAGTGTTGTCTGCAGGGGACAGTGGTATCTAGTGGGAAGTATCCTCAATAAATGTTGCTTTAACATTATCCATATCTATCCTGAGGAATTCTTTCTGTGGGTAGGGAGGTTAAAATATCACTCTTCTACAAGCAGTTATATTTTAGACAGAACGGCAAAAAAAACTCCTAAATATAGTAGACTGTCATTCTCCAAAGACTTGTCAACCTGAATCTATGTTTCACTAAGGAGCATCTTCAATTGTCTCATCTTACTTAGGGCAGAGACTAATTTGAGAATATTTCATTTCTGGAAGGCTCAAGAGAATTCCAAATCTAGAGGGCAAATCATTATCCTAATAGGGAGGTCCTTTCACCAAGATTTGTTCTCTATATAAAATTCACAAAAGTTATTTGGCTCCTCCTTCAATTGTGCTGTATTTTGACAGCATGCCTTAGGGACATGCACTGATTCTTCCCCACTTGCTTACATGATTCATTAATTATGTATCAGGAAATGAGGTTTCCTTAATGTTAGCTAAATACTTTTTAATTCCAATTCAGAACAAGTGTAATTTACAAACCTGTGCTCCTAATGTGAAGCCTCCCATATTGGAAGCAATTTGTTCCTATCAAGGGCTGAGTACACAACTTCTGTTCCTATTTCTTTTGTTGCTACATAACGAGAATCCTGAGAACTGATATCCAGATAAATGTCAAATTCCTTGTGCAGACTGAGTCTGAGGAAAAACTTGCATCATTTGAAGCACCAATTTCATAAGACACTTCGCAAAAGTCAGTTCCAATAATTATGTTATTGCTTAGGGTGTAGTTTGTAGCTATTATTTGGACAAGTGTTTGGGAAGGTAGAAATTCTCACAGCACTCCTTTATGATTATGTGAAAATGGGCATTTTATGAATCCAATGGTGTCAAAACAGTTCACAAGTACGCTGCCTGATAAAGCTCCCACATAAACGTTTGTCCTCACAATTTCCTCAAATTAAAAGCTCTTACAAAGCTGCAAAACAATAGGCATAGTATAAATTGCTTCTCCTAACACCAGGCCTCAGTGACAGAGGAGTACAATAGTTTGACCTCATATCGTCTCACAGATGACATGAAAATGTTTGTGCAATACTCCCTGAGCATTAAGTGATACTGGTATGCAGTTAACTACCATTTCCAATAGCTTTCCACACATAGACAACTGAGATTTGATTCAAAATTTCAGTGATGATAAAAAAAAGGTAATTTGCATCCTACTCAATTTTCCACTCCACCATTTCTTTATGGATATAAAATTTACTACCACCCATTTTAAATAATCAGTAAAAATTAACTTCAAATAGAAAAGAAAATTAAATAGGTACGTAACAGGCATCAGATTTAATAGTGCCATTTTTTGCTAATGCAAGTTGGTAAAATCATCTCTCACGTGTCTTAGAAAATTCATAGTTAATCAAAATTGCATTATTAGGTTTGGTTATCTCTAGGTTTGATAAAGTTAATGGCCAGCATCACTGTGATGTGTTCTAATAAATAGTGGTGGAGTTAGCAATTTGGAAACACTGATCAAGAAATTGGATTTAATTTTTTACAGGTTAGTTGTTTTAAGAAATTACAGTTGAAAATCAAGATAAGGTGACTCATGCTTGCATGTGCAAATAGTAAAATAAATGGCTTCTGCTTGACTTTGGTGAAAACTTTTTTCACCTGGAGTTAAGTGGCAGACACACAAAATGTGGCAATAATATAGAAACAAAAGTCAGTTACTCTTTGTTAACAAGTCAGTGCATGATTATTGATACCACAAGAAAAGACCAATATATTAGAATTACTGTTAAACATACGTAGCTGTGAGAGCAAAATAAAAACAACATTGCATGTCATGAGATGGCACAGTAGCACAGTGGTTAGCACTGCTGCTTCACAGCGCTAGGGACCTGGGTTTGATTCCCGGCTTGGGTCACTGTCTGTGTGGAGTTTTCACGTTCTCCCCGTGTCTGCTTGTGTTTCCTCTGGGTGCTCCAGTTTTCTCCCACAGTCTGAAAGATGTGGTTAGGTACATTGACCTGAACAGGCGCTGGACTGTGGCAAATTTCACAGCAATTTCATTGCAATGTTAATGTAAGCCTTATTTGTGAATAATAAATAAACTTTAACTTTTAAACAGAGCAGACTTTGTACTCGAGTGCTTATGAAGTAATGGAACAATAAAATGTGCCATTCTGCTAATTTGATCAGTTGCTATTTGCTTTATGATTTTTAAGGAGGGATTAATTTCAACCCCAGTGTTGGACATCCATTCTAAAATTTCCTAATTGCAGTGAACATTTCCCAAGTGGAAACTTTTGTCCAATTGTTATGAGTTTAACCTGCCGACATATCCTGCATTATTAATTTGAACTATATAGGACTAGCTTCAGTTATATATGTAAAAGATAATAGGGATTGATTGCCTGGACACAGGAATGATTAAAGGGCTCAGATTTTGTGGTTAATTGCCTATACAAAGGTTGGTCAATTTTTATCCATCATCTACACCTCTAGATTAAGTATAATTCTATAATATATTGATAATAATGCACAGGATTATAAAATTAGATTTTTGTCAATTTCCACTGATTTTTTTTAAAGATTGTACAGATCAACTAAACAAAGGTTTCTCCACAAGTTTGAGAAAAAAATTGGCAATTTTCCAATGGTTTTCTTATCAAAGATCATTTCCAGAGATTGGTACAAATCAAATCTGTGATTTCAGCACACACAGACTGCTGTTCTGATGATATGGATGTGATGTGAATATACCTTTGGATCTGAATTTGGGCAGGTAACTAAACAAAGAACTGTGTAATTTGGACGACCTTTAGGCACTTTCGTGAAGATAATAAGGGTGCAATTCATTGAAAATTAGCATATTAGTGTTCAAGCACAACTAACAACCAGAGAAACTGAAGATTGAAGTCATCAATCAAAGACACATGCCACACACCAAAACACTATTTAAGATAAAAGATTGATTGCAATTGTCGCCCTGCATACAATCTCCAACAATGTTTATTATTCGACCAGCATATTGGTGGGACCACAGGAACATAGGAGCAGGAATAGGGCATTTGACCCATTGAGCTTGCTCTGTCATTCACTGGATGATCATCTACCTCAACATCACTTTCCTGCACTACCCCCACATTCCTTGATGTCATTAACATCCAGAAATCTGTTGATTTCTGTCTTGATCATGCCTCATGATTGAGCTTCCACAGCCCTCTGGGTAAAGAAGTCCAAAGATTCACCACCCTCTGAGTAAAGAAATTCATTCTCATCTCAGTTTTAAATGGCCTAAACTTTATTCTGAGACTGTGTTTCCTGGTTATAGACTTACCACAGTAAGAAGTCTCACAACACCAGGTTAAAGTCCAACAGGTTTATTTGGTAGTAAAAGCTAGCTAGCTTCAGAGCGCTGCTTCTTTGTCAGGTAAGTGGGAGTTCTGATCACAAACAGGGCATATAAAGACACACACAGTTTACAGAATACTGATTAGAATGCGAGTCTTTACACCTAATCAAGTCTTAAAGGTGCAGACAATATGAGTGGAGATAGCATTGAGCATAGGTTAAAGAGATGTGTATTGTCTCCAGACAGGAGAGTAAGTGAGATGTTGCAAGTTCAGGCAAGTCATGGGGGTTGCAGATAGTGTGACATGAACCCAAGATCCCGGTTGAGGCTGTCCTCATGTGTGTGGGACTTGGCTATCAGTTTCTGCTCAGTGACTCTGCGCTGTTATATGTCATGAAGGCCGCCTTGGAGAACGTTTACCCGAAGACCAAAAGCCGAATGCCCGTGGCCGCTGAAGTGTTCACCAACAGGAAGTGAACAGTCTTGCCTGGTAATTGTTGAGCGGTGTTCATTTATCTGTTGTCGTAGTGTCTGCATGGTCTGCCCAAGTACCATGCCTCGGGACATCCTTTCCTGCAGCATATAGACTTACCAGGCAGGAAAAGCATACCATCTATCTGAACCCTATCATGCCCTGTAAGAATGTTGTAAATTTCAATGAGTTTCATTAAACTGTAGAGAATACAGGCCTAGTTTCCTCAATCTCAGTTTATAAAGTAATCTTACCATCACAGGGATTAGTCTGATGAACATCCATTGCACTTTTTCTGCAGTAAATATATCCTTCCCGAGATAAAGAAATCAAATCTATAAACAATACACCAGATGCAGTCTCACCAAACCTCTATACGATTGCAGCAAGATATCCTGCACTCACATCCCTTTGTGATGAAGACCATAGTACCATTTGCTTTCCTAATTGCTTGCTGCACATGCATCCTAGTTTTTAGTGACTCACAAACAAGGACATCCAGGTCCCATTAGACATCAACACTTCCTAACCTCTCAAGATTTAAGTATATTCTACCTTTCTGTTTTTACCACCGAATGTTCACATTACATTCCATATGCCCTGTTCTTGCCAATTCACTTAGTCTGTCCAAGTCTCCTTCAAACCTCCTTGCAATCCCCTCACAGCTTACATTCTCACCTTGTTTTTATGTCATCAACAAATTTGGAAATATTACATTTGGTTCCCACACCCAAATCCAAAATTTAGATTGTGAATAGCTCTGGCTCCAGCACTGATCCTTACCCCACTAGTCACAGTCTGTAATCCTGAGAATGACCCATTTATTCCAACTCTCTATTTTTTGTCTGTTAACCAGATCTGAATCCATGTCAGTATATTATTCCAAACTTGCGTGCTTTAATCTTGATTACTAAACAGTCTGGAACATTATCAAAAACCTTCTGAAAATTCCAATACACCACATCTACGGATTCTTGTTTATCTATGCTACAAGTGACATCCTCAAAAAACTTCAACAGGTTTGTCAAACATAATTTCCCTTTTATAAATCCCATGAGTCTGCCCAATTAAATTATGTTTCAAGTGTCTAGTTATCACATCCTTTATAATAGATTCCAATATTTTCCTTCAGACTGACAGCAAATTAACATGTCTGTAGCTCTCAGTTCTCTCACTCCCTCCCTTCTTAAATAGCAGGTTTTCATTTGCTGGTTTCCAGTTTGCAGGAACCTTTCCAGAATTTAGGAGATTTCAGTCCCGGGCCTGCTAATTGGATTTAAATTATATTAAAATTAGCTGCTGCATACATTAGGCAGCATAATGCCAATTTCCGGTGTGGAACTGATGGCACCGGAAATCTGGTGCTGGGAAACGCGAGGAGACCAGGATGTTCAGCTTGGATCGGCTACGAGAGTTTCCTAGTCCACTGCATGAAAGAAACAGCGCAGCGGACAGGAGAATCAACCCCCCCATCTTTGATTTAATGCAATCTTTAATTGCTCTTGATAGCTATAGTTAATTCATGTTTCCTGTTGGGCTTTTGTGTTTTAGAAGAACGTATATTTGTTGTAGGCCATGTAATATTTCTTTAAATACTAGCCGTTGCCTGTCAATCATCAATTGTGTTTAGTGTATTTTCCTAATCCAACATAGCAAACTTGCCCCTCATAGTTTCATAGTTTGCTTGTTCAGATTTAAGACCCTAGATTCAGAATGAATTTCATCACTTTTCAACTTAATGTAAAATTCTATCATATTATGATCACTATTTCTTAAAGGCTCCTTTACAGCAAGATTACTAATTAGTTCATTCAAATTGCATAAATATTATATCTAAAATAGCCCGATCTCCAATTAGTTTTTTAACATACTGCTCCAGAAACCCATCTTGTACACACTCCAGGAATTCAATCTTCAGTAAAAGTGCTAATTAGGTTTACCCAATCTATGGGTGAAATCTTGAGCCCGCACTCTTGATGCGCTGGAATGGTGGCAGGGGCTCAAGATCCAGCAAAACTGGGAAACACAAATCTTGCCATCGAGATTCTGATTTCTGATTTTCACTCCCCTTGCCAGCGACATGATAAGTTCATTCCCAAAATGGCTGAGAACCTGATTTACATTAATTTTAATGAATTTAAATATAATTAACTACTCCCTTTGCCAGAACTTCTCCCCTCATTAGATTTTCACATCTCACCAACTTGACATAACGTCAGTGGGATTTGCAACAGTTCAATCCAGATGTGAACCTGACGTGGGGATCCGCCCAGGCGTTCAAAGATCAGATCACCACTTGCACTACCTGCCTGGTTCTATTATACTGTCTGGCGGTCACCCATTCATTATCCGCCTGCACACTCCTAACCTGCAGTGTGACCACCTACCTAAATGTGCTATCCATGTAGTTCTCTGCCATAAAAGCAATTACTGCAGATGTTGTAATCTGAACCCAAAACAGAAAATGCTGGAAAATCTCAGCAGGTCTGGCAGCATCTGTAAGGAGAGAAAAGAGCTGATGTTTCGAGTTCAGCTGACCCTTTGTTAAAGCTGTGAGCTTTGGCAAAGGATCATCTGGACTCGAAATGTCAGCTCTTTTCTCTCCTTACAGATGCTGCTAGACCTGCTGAGATTTTCCAGCATTTTCTCTTTTAGTTCTCTGCCATGTGGAAGCACTATAGTGACTCCAGCTACTGCTCGAATACAAGTTTCTCCAAGTGTAATTTCTTGCAGATGTGTTTGTCTAAGATACAAGGTGCCTCCAAGACTTCCCACATGGGAATTCATGTGGGAATTCCCCACACAGGATTCATATCTCACTCGGCCAAGCTGCCTTGCCATACTTTAACTTTACAAAATTTTTATTATAAGTGGAATAACTTCCTAAGAGAGAGACTCCTCTCTTACACCATGCAGCCCATCCTTCAGCATCCCAGGATTGGATTTCTGTGCTGTTTTTTTCCCATGCAGGAACACTGGGTACTCGTTTCACCATGGCTAATCCACCTAAAGTACACACTTTTGGGCTGTGGGAGGAAACCAGAGTGCCCGGAGAAAACCGACACAGACACAGCGAGGATGTGCAAACTCCACACAGAGTCACCAAGGCCGTGGCGCTTTGAGGCAGAAGTAGTAACTAGTGTGCCACCATGCCACACTCAACATTCAAAATTTCAGGGATTATAACCCTTATTTATATAATCTCTCTTTGCAATTGAACCCTGATCTGATCAGGTCTTTGTGTAGCTGAAGCATGACTTTTACCATCTTGTATTCTAGTCTTCTCGGTGTAAAGGCCAGCATTCCATTAGCCTTTTCATTCCATTCCCTATCCCAATATTTCACTCACTTCTCCAAAGAATTAAATCAAATTCGTCAGGCATGACCTGCCCTTTACGATTCCATACTGACTCAGATCAGTTGAAAATTTAATACATGTTCATCTAACCCATAACAAAACTTCAAATGTTTGATTGATGTTGACCTTGTGATTAGCAGAAATGCAGGTCTGCAGTCTTTGCCTATAACATCACAAAATACATATTCTTAAAATGAGTAAGCAATTTTGGTACTGGATAGAAATGGAAGTTTGAAATTAAGCTCTGGATCAAATAGAACACTGAAGTTTCACATATTCTAATTCAGCTTGAATAAGTGATACAGAATAGAGAGGGAGTCAGCGGTAAGTAGGTGGAGATTTTGGAAGTAGCTGAATAAGGTGACTTTAGTTTTTCTGAGGAATATCAGCTCATCCATTGCTTCATGTTAGGTAGGCTGCCTGACAGCACAAAGGATTGAAAAGTAGTAAATGATGAGAGATAGCGCTGGCAGCATAACTATGAAAGTTGACCCTCTGCTTATTGGTGATGTTACCCAGGGACAGATGAGGAAAAATAGTAAACGATATAGGAGTCATTAACTGTGGGCAACAGTTAAAAGAATAATTCTGCAAGCCTTGGCTCACAGTAGGGAGTTATTCCAGCAGAGAGTGACGATCATGAATTGCATCTACATTTAGCTCTAACCTATGTTTCCCTTGAGAGTACAGAATTATCCCCTACACTTAGATGGAAATAAATAGCGATGCTACGTCGCTTTAACAAGTGATTCTCTGTGCAATCCATAGTAATTATTAGGGTATAGTAAGAGCATGTAGACTATTGAGTTACTCAGAGGAATAATATTGATTTATCAGCTTCAAAGGATACATAGCATTATTCACTGAATTACAAACACTATAATATACTGTTAGATTGGTAAATAGTGTTATCACAACCATACCTCCCTCATGTTATCTTGGAGCTTCTCGTTTAGGACAGCCAGCTCCCTTTCATGCATAATCAATTGCTCATCTTTAGCAGTCAAATCTTTGACATTTTCCTTGTTCTTTTTCAATGCTTGATTCAATTGAGTACTGAGTTCTGTTAGTCTCTCTTCATTTTCTTGTACCTGAAGAGCGAATAATTAACAGACTAATCAAAGTTCTCTTTCTGATTGAATACTATTGTTATGGCAGTATGATATGGTAATGTTATACAATATATATAATATATATATTATGAGTTCAAATAGTAAGCTGTCAAATTGAATTCAATAAATAGAGTCATTTGTAATTTGGCACCTGAAACTTGCTGCATTTTTATGCTAAAAAATAACTAGTTCAGTGATGTCCTGCGGGAAGGGAGCCTGTCAGATTTGACACCTACATGCAACTACTTTTGAAGGCACTTAACAAGCTGTCAGCATTGTGGTTCCTCTTGGTGCTAAAGATCTTTCACTTAGGTCTTTCCAGGCAGGCAAAAGCTTTTTTAGGGCAAATTAAAGGGGCCTTTCCCAAAGGGGCTGCATAGTGGCACAGTAGTTAGCACCGCTGTCTCACAGCTCCAGGGACACAGGTTCAACTCTAGCTTCAGGTAACTGTGTGGAGTTTGCACATTCTCCCCTTGTTCGTGTGGGCTTCCTCCAGGTGTTCCAGTTTCTTCCCACAGTCCAAAGATGTGTGGGTTGAGGGAGGGGGGATTAGGCATGGTAAATGTGTGGGGTTACGGGGATAGGGTGGTGGTGGGCCTATGCAAGATATTCTGTCAAAGACTCGGTGCAGACTCGATGGGCCGAATAGCCTCTTCTGCACTGTAGGCATTTGATGAAATGAATGTTCTTCACACAATTTGCAATGGGATGAGCATTGTTCAGTTGGAAGGCAATGGGATTTGCTCTGCCTCACATGCTATTGTCTGGGCCTGCTGGAGTTTTGACTCTATTGTTATTTTTTTCTTTGGCATTCTAGCCAAAGAATCATTATGAGGCAAAAAGTTTCATTTGCCATATTCTTAAAGAATTGCAAATCACGCTCATGTAACTAATACAAAACTGACATTAATACCTACTTCTAGGCAGACTTGAGAATGAATACGTACATATACAACGTAAGGTCATTTGGGAACATAAGAACTTGCAACTTAAGACTAAAAAGTGAATTTTGCATAAGATTGTCTCATTTGACCTCACATTTGAAACTCATGCAAATTTAAAAAAAGATAATCCAATTAATATCAAAATGTGCAGAGATGAAACTTCCCTATTATTTGTAATGCATGGGGCTAATACTACCCATTGCATTCAGAAATCTTTGCATGAACAAACATGATTGCTATTGCCAACTGTTATTTTATCTTGGATAAAATATCATAGATTGCAGAGTGTGGTTGATTCGGCATGTTAGGCAGTCCCATTTTTTGGGCACCAAAAATCATGTTTTTTCATATATTCAGCACACAAGTCAAACTGCACCTCTCCCTTTCAGTCACAAAATGATAGATTCGCATTAGTAGTCAGCCACAATTTTTTGCACCAGAAATGCACGTTTCTGGAGTGAAAGCCCTGCAAGTTGGCACACAGGATCAAACAGATGAAATGGGCTATGTTGCAAAGGAGATGCATGGGAGTTTAAGACATACCCATGCAGACTGTGCATGATGGATCATGACCAGAAATGGGTCCCACCAAAAGGGATAAAGTACAAAGCTGCTTTCATGCAAAAAGTTATAACATTTGCTAACTTTTCAATTAACTGTGCTGTAGTGAGGAAATTCAGTATTCATGAAAAAACTGGTGAGAATGGAAGAGGAATCTGCCCTGAAAAAGATGCCCAAGCCCAAATCTGCCATCAGAACAGAAACCAGACACCTGCCTGATCTTTGATTTGATTTATTATCACCACATGTATTAGTATGCAGTGAAAGGTATTGTTTCTTGCACACTATACAGACAAAGCACACCATTTATCGAGAAGGAAAGGAGAGGATGCAAAATCTTGTGTTACAGTCATAGCTAAGGTGTAGAGAAAGATTAGCTTGAGATCTTGGGATGCACGTGTTGGAATAGACCCTTGAAAATTGAAGACTGTCACCAGAAATGTAATGCATATATATGCATTAAAGTGGGTTAACTGAATCCACCAAAGATTTTATATCAAAAGCTAGTGTATGGAATGCAACAAGGCCAAGATTTCTTAAGACTATCAAGACACCTTAATGCTACAACAACCATTTGCAGTTCATCATCAGACAATGGAAAAAACAAGAATACCCATTAAGTCACATAGACAACATGAATGAAACATCCAAGAATTTTAATATGACCGGCAGCCGAAAAATGAAGTGGAAAGGTTTGAAAACATATCTAAGTGAAAATCACAGGACATGAGGAGACAAGATTCACAGTGGTACACATAATTGAGGGAACAAAATCAAAGTCTGTGGTGAGTTTCATATATAAAATTTTGTCGATCAATAAGTTTTCTACAGGAGTTTTTGCGCATGTCCATGGCAACAGTTGGATGGATGAGGATGAGATGAAGTTATGGCTTGATAATTTGTGGAATAGATGTCCTAGTGACCTATACAAAAAGTGTAGCTTATTAGTGAGGAACATGTGCAGATGCCATGTAACAATGAGACTAAGAGGTGGCAGTGAAGAAATAACACCCACATTAGGAGTTCAACCTTTCAATGCATGCCTCTATCAGCCATTGAAGGATCATGTTCATGTCAAATGGAGTCAGTAGACAGTTGACTGAAAATGCTTTCTCAAAGACTAGAAGTATGTGCACTGCTCCTCTTGGTGTTTTGTGTCTTTCATTATCAATTTCTGGCAAAGTGTCAGCAGATTGTTCAGAAAAATGTGGAATATTCAATTCAATGCATTGAGGGGAAGATGATTTGTTGTGGAGGGATGATTCAGAAAGCAATAGTGTCTAATTGGATCCAGAGTGGGATCGTCATGATGATGCCATAGCAGGAATGACTCCGAATCAATTTGCTGAACTCTTTGTGTTGGTGCCAAAGACAATAAATTTGATGTTTTAAAGCGCTTTGATTATGGTTAAGAGTAGCTTTATTCATTCAACAATATACATAAATTAAGATGAATATATGAATATGTATTTTCATATTTTTAAATGGCAACCACCCACACACACTGGGCATTTACATTTTATATTTGTGTATAGGTCAACCTCTGTTTTTGGAGACTTCAAAGTTCAATATATATGCTGCAATCCACAGTATTGTCTTTATTCATCTTCTTAAGTGTTAAAATATATATATTATGTTGTATTTTATTATGTCATTTATACATAGCATGTAATTGCAAATAAATCTTTTGAAATAATGTATTTATGCAGTTAATAAGATTATTTGTTGCAGTTACATTTAAAGACTCATGTAGCTGCTTTGTGTACCTTTTCCATTCTTGTTAAAGACATTTCTGGATTTTTAATTTTTTTTGCTTCTAAATGAATATATATACTTGGTTCAGGTTTTTGAAACATTGTATGTTAGTCAGCATCACCATTCAGAGCTCATGCTTTCAACTGTGGCTCTAGCTGCAAGGAAAATAATTTTATCTAGCACATAATGTAGCATGTTAATTCAGCATTAATTATGGAATGTGTCAAGCTAAATTTCAGTCAAAGCTCCATGTTAGTCTCCAGAGCTTTCTTAATGACAGTAATTACAGGTCATAAAATAAATCTTCTAAAATTAACATTTTTTTTCTATGTCTTGATAGGGAACTGTAAATGGCCAAGCAATACTGATATTTTGATTACTTAAATGTAGCTTCTTTTGTTTCAAACAGCTGCCAGAGCTGTGAATAGAATGAAGGTTGACAGAGGTGCCTCATTGTAGATCCCTGAAAGGGTATATTATAAAACCCAATCTAATTGTGACGCACTTTCATAAACTGTCTAAAACTAACAAGGTGCTACATTATGCACATACTTTTGTTGAAGAAAAAGTATTAAACTATAATGCATTGATATTAGGAGTTTTGAAACAAAAATAAATTAGTGTTGTCCAAAATATACCAATGAATGAATAATATTAGTAATAAGAATTTGCTTTTAAAATTTGTAAAATAGATACTGAAGCTATTTTTCCACAACAATATTGTGAATACTGAAGACTGCTGATCACAGACTGCTTGCAGACTGCAACATTTAATAAATATAACATACTGATATACATGCATGGATATACAGCCCCAATCCTAAACTCCACCAAGTGGTAATGAAGTGATAGTAGCCCAAATATTATGGTGACACACAAACTGCCCTGATCCTGCCTGCTGCCATTTTGTTTGGGCTTTCACTCGAGCACTCCTGGTGCCTGCCAAAAGTAGGCTGGAATGTCACAGAAGTATTCAACTCTGAATTCTACAATGTTTTGATGTCATTTTCTATAGAAATCACAGAGGTAGTCCATGTACTGGATCTGCCCAGCAGCATTGATTGGAAATGGCATTTGGAAGAACAATTTAACGGGGTACTCATACGAGCTTAGGAGTTGTTAGATGATAAAAAGACCAAAGTGCATCTGGTTCACCTATTATTCTGGGTATTTGGTTGCATGACAAATTAAAATTATGTTCTTGATTGGTCTTAACAATCAATCTTTACCAAATAGTCTAAAACAAACCCAGATATAAAGTGAGGAAAACCATTGTAAGAGTGTGTTTGGGGAACCATAGATCCAAATTCAGCTATTTTTCCCAAGTTACATTCAGCACAGGTTATATCTCAAATTACTGACACAGTTTATCCCAAAATGTTATTATCTGAAGTAAACCTAATTTGCATTTCAATTGGTCAATATTTATTTCTTCCACATTGTCCCTAGTGAGTTTGTTTCACAGATGAACCATTTGCTCACTGAAACATTGTTTGTGCAGATTAGTTTTGAATTTAACCCTTTTGAATCTCAGCTGGGTCCTCTTGTTCTGAAGTGCTGAACAAGTTGAAATAGATATACATTTTTGTGGCGGCTTTCAAATCCTAATATGGTCATATCCCTTCTGACCATCTCTCAGAAGATGCATTCTCATATTATTTAATTGATTTCAACAATGAAAATCAAGGCACTATTGTCAAGGACATTCAGAACAGTCTATTTTCCTATAGAAAACATCTTATTTGGTCCTATCCATAGCAAAAATACCTAGGCATAATAAAGCTGCTACTGATAATCCTCACTGATCTGCTTTAACCTTCAAGCTATAGTGTTTATTATGCTGCTGACAGATCATAGAAAGACATTACATTTGACAACTTATTGTTACATCAAGACAGTACAAAATAACGATTTCCAAACCCTTTTCTAGTCAATAACAAAATGCAATAATGGTATTCAACTTCTTAAGACAGGAACAGAATAAAGCAAGAGATTTAAAAAATGATTATTTGATTTATTATTGTCACACATATTAGCATACAGTGAAAAGTATTGTTTCTTGCAAGGTATACAGACAGAGCATACCATTCTAGAGAAGGAAACAAGAGAGTGCAGAATGTTGTGTTACAGTTATAGCATAGAGAAAGATCAACTTAATGCAAGGTAAGTCCATTCGAAAGCCTGAGCAACAAGGAAGAAGTTGTTATTGAGTTGGTTGGTTCGTGACCTCAGACTTTTGTAACTTTTTCCTGAAGGAAGAAGTTGGTAGAGTCTGGGGTGTGTGGGGTCCTTAATTATGCTGGCTGCTTTGCTGAGGCAGTGGGAAATGTAGAGTGTCAATGGATGGGAGGCTGGTTTGCAAGATGGATTGGGCTACATTCATGACCTACAGTAGCTTTTTGCAGTCTTGGGCAGAGCAGGAGCCATACCAAACTGTGATATAGCCAGAAAGAATGCTGACTATGGTGCATCTGTAAAGGTTGGTGAGAGTCGTAGCTGACATGCCAAATTCCCTTAGTCTTCTGAGAAAGTAGAGGCACTGGTGGGCGTTCTTAACTTTCGTGTCAGCATGGGGGGCACCAGGACAGGTAGTTGGTGATCTGGACACCTAAAAACCTGAAGCTCTTGACCCTTTCCACTTCATCTCCATTGATGTAGACAGGCCCATGTTCTCCACTACGATTCCTGGAGTCAGTGACAATCTCCTTCATTTTGTTGACATTGAGGGAGAGATTACCGTTGCTACACTAATTCACCAGATTCTCTATCTCATTCCTGTACACTGACTTTGTTTGAGGTCTGACCCATTAGAACATAGAACGTTACAGCGCAGAACAGGCCCTTTGGCCCTCGATGTTGCGCCGACCAATTAAGAAAAAAGCAATGACCCTCTAACCTAAACCATTCCCTTTCCATCCATAAACCTATCCACGGACCTCTTAAACGCCCCCAAACTTGGCACATCTACAACTGCAGCAGGCAGGGCATTCCATACCCTTACCACCCTCTGGCTAAAGAACCTACCTCTGACATCCGTCCTATAACTACCACCCCTTAATTTAAAGCTATGTCCCCTCGTGCTAGCTTTCTCCATCCGAGGAAAAAGGCTATCACTGTCCACCCTATCTAAACCTCTAATCATCTTGTACGTTTCAATAAGGTCTCCTCTTAGCCTCCTTCTTTCTAACGAAAACAACCTCAAATCCCTCAGCCTCTCCTCATAGGACCTTCCCTCCATACCAGGCAACATCCTGGTAAACCTCCTCTGCACCCTCTCCAATGCCTCCACATCTTTCTTATAATGTGGGGACCAGAACTGTACACAATACTCCAAGTGCGGCCGCACCAGAGTTTTGTACAGTTGCAACATGATGTTGCGGCTCCGAAATTCAATCCCCCTACCAATAAACACCAAGACACCGTATGCCTTCCTAACAACCTTATCGACTTGATTTCCAACTTTCAGGGACCTAGATCCCTCTGTTCGTCAACACTATTCAGAGTCCTACCGTTAGCCCTATACTCTACACATTTGTTATTCCTGCCAAAGTGAATTACCTCACACTTTCCCGCATTAAACTCCATTTGCCACCTCTCGGCCCAGCTCTGCAACTTGTCCAAGTCTCTCTGTAAACGATGACACCCCTCTTCACTATCTACCACTCCTCCGACTTTGGTGTCATCAGCAAATTTACTAATCCATCCTTCTATACCCTCATCCAGATCATTTATAAAAATTACAAACAGCAGTGGCCCCAAAACAGATCCCTGAGGCACACCACTTGTAACCGAACTCCATGACGAATACTTTCCATCAACCACCACCTTCTATCTTCTATCAGCTAGCCAATTCCTGATCCAATTAACCATTACGGTGGTGTCGTCAGCAAACTTGAAAATCGAGTTGGAGGGGAATTTGGCCACACAGTCATAGGTATATTATGGAGACATTATTAAAAATTCAGTTTTGTAGATAAGTATAATGTTTCTACTACAATGTCATGGATAGAGCACAAATATTCTATTAATCCCTTCTTGGAAAACTTTGAAGAAAAAGCCACATGTTCATGCACTAGATAGAGGGCTGAACTTATAGACTTGGCTGAAGTCAGGTGGTGGACAGAGCATGAAAATGACAATTTTGGACATTCTGCCTATTTCCTGACCCACTTTCTGGCATCAGTCATATTTGCTGAGGTGGGAGCATGGACAGCAGAGCTACCATGAGGTGGGCAGCCAATCATTAAGAGCCTCGTTAAGCCCACTTAAAGGAACCAATTAGAATTTTCAAGTTGGTGTCCAGTTTCCTAACTTGATGGCTTAGTTGATTGGAGGGTGCCGGGGTGCTGTGTGTGTGTTGGAAAGTGGAGGCTGATATTGTTCATACTGTTTAACTGCCTGGAGATAGGCACACAGCCACAGATTAGGAGGTCAGTACTCCAGGCAGGCTTAGAGACCCCATCTGTCTGCCACTGTGTAGGTGTCACCCTGTTGAAGAACCTTCACAGTTAATTCTTGCATGCTATAGATCCTCTCAAGTTGGAATTTTTAAGGCCTCTGATCTGCCCTCCAACTTGAAGAGTCTGTCTGACGCCCATAACTGGAAAGACAAGCTGTCTCCATGGAAATTCCAATGTATAACCTCCCCACCCTCCCCCCAGGTGGGTGACTTTTGAATTCAGAATCAGTCTCTGACTCCTGTTTCCCACCCTTGAATGAAAATTCAGTCAATATTCTCAGGCAAAAGGACTCAGCATTCCAGCCACTCTTTTTTTGTGTTTGATACACAACTGATTTCTCAAAACATCAACTTTGATAACCCATAATTTAATGCAGTTATCTGTACCAAATATAAATGAGAAGCATTATGACAAACTAAACCCAAAATATGCAATGCCCACCCGAATAGCTGCTATATGAAAACAACATCATGAATAATCTAATATCTTGCTAAAACAAATCAAATCTACCTAAGTAGTTTTTTTACTATATATAAATGTATTGATTTTACACCCACTGGTGCTACTTATGCTGAATGAAAATGGCAGCAGGACCATGGCTGTTTGGCTGTTCAGCCCTGGAAGCCATTGGCCTCAGTGACTCTCAATTAACTGAGTATATTCCTTTGTTGATAGTTTTAAAACTATTTGCACCTTTGCTACCACTCTCTCCACTATGGCTCTCCCTAGTCTCCCCCTCCCTAGCCTACCCCCCTCCCCTTGCTCGCCTGTCCGCCCGCCCCCCCCAACTGCAGCCTCTCCTATTCCCCACCATGGCCTCTTCCACTCATAACCTCTTCTCCCAGCTGCCTCTCTACTGTAGCCTCTCCCACCACTGCCGCTCCAATGCGCAGGCTGATGCACTGCTACTCACATTTCCACTGCTCACAGCTCCTCCAATCACAAGCTGTTTCTCTTTCATGTTTCAGCAGCAAGCACAGGAGTGAAACAGTTTGTGATTGAATGAGCAGCTCCTCAAGTTCTGGCACTTCTACATACAGGGGCTTTCATTGGTCACCCCCATGATTGAAATTTGAGGCTTTTGAGGACCAGAGGAGTTTCACAAGAATCATCCCAGGAAGGAAGGGTTTGTCATTTAAGAAACGGTTGAGGAGTTTGGGCCTATACTCGATGGAGTTTAGAAGGATAAGGGGGGATCAAAAAGTTACAGAATGCTGAGATGTCTAGATAGAATGGACGTGGAGAAGAGGTTCCAATAGTTTTCACTAGAGACTAGAACTTGAGGGCACAACCTCAGAGTGAAGGGACACTCCTTTAAAACAGAGATGAGGAGGAATTTCTTCATAAGAGCATAAGAAATAGGAGCAGGAGTAGGCCATCTAGCCCCTCGAGCCTGCCCTGCCATTCAACAAGATCATGGCTGATCTGTCATGGCTCAGCTCCACATTCCCACCCTCTCCCCATAACCCTCAATCCCCTTGCCTATCAAAAACCTATCAACCCGCGTCTTAAAAATATTGAGTGAGGCAGCCTCCACCACTTCAACGGGCAGAGAATTCCAGAGATTCACCACCCTTTGATTGAAGAAGTTCCTCCTCAACTCCGTTCTAAACCGCCCCCCCTTTATCCTGAGGCTGTGCCCTCTAGTCCTACTGTCCTTTCTGAGCGGGAAGAGCCTCTCCACCTCTATCCTATCCATCCCATTCAACGTCTTATACGTCTCAATGAGATCTCCCCTCATTCTTTTAAACTCTAACGAGTACAAACCTAGTTTATTCAGCCTCTCCTCATAGTTCAACCCCCTCAACTCCGGAATCAGCCTAGTAAACCAAAATATCCTTGCATAAGTGCGGCGACCAAAACTGCACACAGTACTCCAGCTGCAGCCTCACCAGTGCCCTATACAGCTGCAGCAAGACCTCCCTACTTTTATATTCAATCCCCCTCGCTATGAAGGCCAGCATCCCATTTGCCTTCCTGACCACCTGCTGCACCTGCAGGCTGGGTTTTTGCGACTCATGCACAAGGACCCCGAGGTCCCTCTGCACCGTCGCATGCTGCAGTTCTTCGCCACGTAAGTAATAGTCCTTCCTACCATTATTCCTACCAAAGTGGACAACCTCACATTTGCCAACATTAAATTCCATTTGCCAGTTCCTGGCCCATTCGCCCAGCCTACCTAGATCCTTCTGCAGACTCTCCACACCCTCTGCACAATTTGCCGTTCCATCAATCTTGGTGTCATCAGCAAATTTCGACACCATACACTCGGTTCCCTCCTCCAGATCATCTATATAAATGGTGAATAGCTGAGGCCCCAGCACCGACCCCTGGAGCACTCCACTAGTCACCAACCGCCAATCCGAATAGCATCCATTAACCCCCACTCTCTGCCTCCTATTTGACAGCCAATCCTTTATCCACGCTAACACCCTACCCCCAACTCCATGCCCCCTGACCTTCTGCAATAACCTCTTGTGAGGCACCTTGTCAAACGCCTTCTGAAAATCAAGAAAGACCACATCCACCGGCTCTCCTCTATCCACCGCGCTAGACACATCCTCATAGAACTCTAATAAATTCATCAGACACGACTTCCCTTTAACGAAACCGTGCTGCGTCTGCTCTATCAAACAATTCTCCTCAAGATGCCTCGCTATTTTCTCCTTGATCATGGATTCTAACATTTTACCTACAACAGACGTTAAACTAACCGGCCTATAATTCCCCACCTTTTGCCTGCCACCCTTCTTAAACAATGGTGTAACATTAGCCGTTTTCCAATCTTCCGGCACTTCCCCGAAATCCAGCGACGTTTGGAAAATAATCACCAAGGCTTATCCACTATCACCTCCGCCATTTCCTTCAGAACCCTTGGATGCATTCCATCCGGTTCTGGGGACTTGTCCACAATCAGTCCCTCCAGTCTGTCGAGCAGTCCCTCCAGTCAGCCAGAGGGTAGTGAATTTGTGGAACTCGTTGCCACAGAGGGCTGTGGAGGCCAGGTCATTGAGTGTTTTTAAGACAGAGATAGATAGTTTCTTGATCAATAAGGGGATCAAGGGTTATGGGGATAGGGGGGAGAATGGGAGTGATTAGTCATGATTGAATGGCGGAGCAGACTCAATGGCCAAATGGCCTAATTCTGCTTCTATATCTTATAGTCTTGTGGAAAATTTGCCCTCATATATTTTAACACTGCAGCCCATTATCTTTGAGAATTTGAGAGAAGCATTCCTTTTTCTCCTGATCACACAAAATAATTTTAAACTGAACTTCTCTTCAGCTGTACCACCGTTAAAGCTGGCCTGGTGTGCAATGCAAATTCTCCACTTAGTTGGGATCTAAAATTGCACTTGAGGTCCTATGCATATCTTAGATCAAATTGTCATCATCATCACCCTTCTATTTATGTAGATGATGGATATGGCAGCAAATAAAATTCATTGGGGATGGGGTAGCTTCAAATGGTACAATCTTGCTGATGGCTGAAGAGGCTAATCTGTGACAGGGAGATTCTTCCACAAGTTCCACATATGAAGTAGTTCTGATGCAGTTGTTGTGGGCTGTTGTTGCTATTGTCAAGTTGTTGTAGCCATTGATTGGTCCCTACTTCTGTTCAAGAAGCTCTGCATTCAAATCCAATGCCAGCACTTGCTGGCCACAGAAGGAGCATTCATAACATAGTTCAACAGGCTGATAAACAGCCTTCCTCACTATTCTCCAGAAGGAGAAAATTGTGGGTGTGGAGTTATGCTAAAAAAAGATGGCTTATGCTGGCCGGAGGGGAAGTCGTCATTTTCCTCTCTTGCTGGCTAGTGTCTCCCAAGTGCAAGAATCAACATTTAGGGCCTTCATGTTACACTATTAAGTATTCTTGACGCGGAGCTTTGGGCATTCTATTGATGATCTGGCTTCAGTTACCACCCATACAGGAAATCTTTAGGTATGCTACTTTCTTCCACCCTCCAAGACTGGGAAACTGCTCTCCTTAACGAGTGCCAATGTATTTGGGAACTTTGAGAACACAGGAGCATTTGTGATATTGTCCTTCCATGAGATGTCAGAATATGCTGAAACAGTAAAGATGAAAGTTGTTGAGCTTATTTCTTGATAGCTGTAAGTCATTCTTGTTTCATAGCCATATAGTCGGTGCTCAGAATACAGGCCTCATAAATATATATCTTCTCCAAAGAGTCAGCTTGAAGTTATTCCATGCACATTTTGTGAGTCAGCTAAAGCAGCTTTCCCAATGCATGTATCGAGTTCTGCATCAAGAGACAGATCGTCTGTCGTCGTGGACATGATGTAAGATGCCAGCATTGGACTGGAGTAAACACAGTAAGAAGTCTCACAACACCAGGTTAAAGTCCAACAGGTTTATTTGGTAGCAAAAGCCACAAGCTTTCAGAGTGCTCGCTGCTCCTCACCTGACGAAGGGTGATGAAGGAGCAGTGGGCGCTCCAAAAGCTAGTGGCTTTTGCTACCAAATAAATCTGTTGGACTTTAACCTGGTGTTGTGAGACTTCTTACTGTGTCACTGTGGACCCAGGGTAGTAGAATTTGCTAACTACTTCCTGAAAGGTGTTATTTGAGTGCAACCATGTGCAGAGATGTGGCACCCTGTTGCATAACCATGGTTTTCTTGATGTCAGGGAGGATACTTTACAAGAATGGGAGAGGTAGTTCATGAGTCTTTGTAGCTTAGTTTCATTTGGGAGCTATGTAGCAGCATCAGCATAGAGGTGTTCTTTGATTATAGTGTGCTTTTTTTTCTTTGCTTTCAGATTGTACAGAGCCTACCATCTTATACAGGTTAACTCCTTCCATGCCTTTAAGGAAAAGTAAAAATCAGGCCTGTTGAGAACAAAGTACCAAACAATGTGTGGACTAAGACACAGCCCTGTTTTATTTCATTCTTCACCCTGAAACTGTGAAAAGTTGTGCCTTACATTTGCCTAGGACCTAGATATTAAAAGGACTTAAGCATCTGAAAACAGGCAGATGCGTTACTATCATAAATAAAATCAGAAAATGCTGGATAAACTCAGCAGATCTGACAGGATCTGTGGAGACAGAAAGAACTAATGTTTAAAGTCCATATGATCCTTGTGCAGACTGAAGATGGGTAGCATGGCAGTGAATTATACAGTTGGAGAGGCGGATGGGGAGAGGTGGGGCAGAATACAATGTCAGGGATAGGTTGGATGAGGGGTAAAGATAGGACAAACAAAGCCAGAGTTCCATGGATGATAGAAGAGAGAGTAAGATGAAGCAGAAAAAGACTGCATATGACAAATATCAGGTTGATAATACTATTGAGAACTAGACTGGCAGCAGAAGATATGGAGGGAAAGTGAAAGAAGAAATGTGAAACAAAGACAGAGTATTAGAAGAGACTGGTGACTAAGATAAAAGGGAATCCAAAAATCTTCTAAAGGCAGAAACAAAGGACTTAAAGAGAAGAGTAGGAACAATTAGGAACCAAAATGGGGATTTATGCATGGAGGTAACAGATGCAGCTGAGGTACTAAATGGAACCTTTGCATCTATTTTTATCAAGGAAAAAGAAAATATATAAAAAATGAGTTGGTAATTTAGACACACTGAATAGCTAAAAGTTGGTAAAGGGTGGCATTTTCCTCTTTGCCAATAGAACATAGAAACATAGAACATTACAGCACAGTACAGGCCCTTCAGCCCTCAATGTTGTGCCAAGCTATGTCCAATCCCAAGATCAAGCTATCCCCTCCCCATAATTCTGGAATGCTCCATGTGCCTACCCAATAACCGCTTGAAAGTTCCTAAAGTGTCCGACATCACTATCACAGCAGGCAAGCTATTCCACATCCCAACCACTCTCTGAGTAAAGAATCTACCTCGGACATCCCTCCTATGTCTCCCACCATGAACCTTATAGTTGTGCCCCCTAGTAACAGCTACATCCACCCGAGGAAATAGTCTCTGCACATCCACTCTATCAATCCCTCTCATCATCTTATAAACCTCTATTAAGTTGCCTCTCATCCTCCTCCGCTCCAATGAGAAAAGCCCCAGCTCCCTCAACCTTTCCTCATAAGACCTACCCTCCAAACCAGGCAGCATCCTGGTAAATTTCCTCCACACTCTCTCCAATGCTTCCACATCCTTCTTATAATGAGGTGACCAGAACTGAACACAATATTCCAAATGTGGTCTCTGGCACGATTCAATGGGCAGGGACATACAATTTGGAATGATGTCAGAGTTCAGTTTCCCACTGGTTGGTAATCAGTTTGGAATTTTGTTCTCTCAACTTTCATAGGTGAGTCAAGTTTTCCACTGATCCATGATGGGAGCTGCACTTGCATCTCATGAATGCTCATTAAAATTGCAATGTGCCGGTAAAGATGTTCTCACTCCAAATTTAAATGCCGCTTCAGCAGATGATTAGAACGGTCTGTTTCACTATTGTATGAAAATGGTGTGCACCTGGCAACTTTCACTTTATTAGCAATTTTGAGGTGGGTAGATGCTTCTTTCGCTTACCTCTCACAATGCTGCTCAGAGTTCGCAGCAGTTTATGAAGGTGTGCCAGGACTGCTGTGGGGAGGCAATAGCAGTGGGGAGGAGGAAGACAGAGGCATGGCTCAGGGGCAATCAATAAGCAGCACTAATCGATTATCTTATATTGACCCCTTGGTGACAGCTTCAAAATTCTCCACAGCAAGAACGGGGTTAGGAGCTATTGTGAGACTTGACCTGCCTCATATGCTGATTATAATCATTCTGCTCACAGTAAGAAGTAGCAATCCCCGCTCCTACTTCCTCCACTAAAATCTCATATTTTGACAAAACACTTAATGGCCAAGAGTCTAGTGCCTTCATCAAAGAGTAGGAGAAGGATAATGTTGAAAGCACACAGCAGCACAGTGGCACAATGGTTACATAAGAACATAAGAAATAGGAGCAGGAGTAGGCCATCTGGCCCTTCAAGCCTGCCCCGCCATTCAATAAGATCATGGCTGATCTGTCGTGGCTCAGTTCCACTTTCCCGCCCTCTCCCCATAACCCTTAATCCCCTCTCTTATCAAAAACCCATCAACCTGCTTCTTAAAAATATTTAGCGAGGCAGCCTCCACCACTTCAACGGGTAGAGAATTCCAGAGATTCACCACCCTTTGATTGAAGAAGTTCCTCCTCAACTCCGTTCTAAACCGCCCCCCCCTTTATCTTGAGGCTGTGCCCCCTAGTCCTACTGTCTTTTTTGAGCGGGAAGAGTCTCTCCACCTCTATCCATCCCATTCATCATCTTATACGTCTCAATGAGATCTCCCCTCATTCTTCTAAACTCTAACGAGTACAAGCCTAGTTTATTCAGCCTCTCCTCATAGCTCAACCCCCTCAACTCCGGTATCAGCCTAGTAAACCTCCTCTGCACTCCCTCCAAGGCCAAAATATCTTTGCGCAGGTGCGGCGCCCAAAACTGCACACAGTACTCCAGCTGCGGCCTCACCAATGCCCTATACAGCTGCAGCAAGACCTCCCTACTTTTATATTCAATCCCCCTCGCTATGAAGGCCAGCATCCCATTCGCCTTCCTGACCACCTGCTGCACCTGCAAGCTGGGTTTTTGCGACTCATGCACAAGGACCCCGAGGTCCCTCTGCACCGTTGCCTGCTGCAGTTTTTCGCCACGTAAGTAATAGTCCTTCCTACCATTCTTCCTACCAAAGTGGACCATCTCACACTTGCCAACATTAAATTCCATTTGCCATTTCCTGGCCCATTCGCCCAGCCTATCTAGATCCTTCTGCAGACTCTCCACACCCTCCGCACAATTTGCCGTTCCCCCAATCTTGGTGTCATCAGCAAATTTTGACACCCTACACTCGGTTCCCTCCTCCAGATCATCTATATAAATGGTAAAAAGCTGAGGCCCCAGCACCGACCCCTGGGGCACTCCACTAGTCACCATCCGCCAATCCGAATAGCACCCGTTGACCCCCACTCTCTGCCTCCTATTTGACAACCAATCCTCTATCCACGCTAACACCCTACCCCCAACTCCATGTCCCCTTACCTTCTGCAATAATCTCTTATGAGGTACCTTGTCAAACGCCTTCTGAAAATCCAGAAAGACCACATCCACTGGCTCTCCTTTATCCACCGCCCTAGACACATCCTCATAGAACTCCAGTAAATTTGTCAGACACGACTTCCCTTTAATGAAACCGTGCTGCGTCTGCTCTATCAAGCAATTCCCTTCAAGATGCCTCGCAATTTCCTCCTTAATGACGGATTCTAACATTTTACCTACCACAGACGTTAAACTAACCGGCCTATAATTCCCCGCCTTTTGCCTGGCACCCTTCTTAAACAACAGTGTAACATTAGCCGTTTTCCAATCTTCCGGCACTTCCCCGGAATCCAGCGACGTCTGGAAAATAACCACCAAGGCATCCACTATCACCTCTGCCATTTCTTTCATAACCCTTGGATGCATTCCATCCGGTCCTGGGGACTTGTCCACAATCAGCCCCCTCCAGTCTGTCGAGCACCGCCTCTCTAGTAACAGTAATGTCATTAAGACCCTCCAGTCCTACCACCTTTCCATCGCTAACACCCGGCAAATTATTCACATCCTCCTCCGTGAAGACAGAAACAAAAAAGTTATTCAATACCTTAGCCATATCCCCATCCCCTACCACTAGGTCCCCTTTCTCATCCTCTAAAGGACCAACGTTCACCCTAGCCAGCCTCTTCCTTTTTATATATTTATAAAAACTCTTGCTATCCTTTTTTATATTAAGTGCTAGCCCAGCTTCATGGTTTCTCCTACCCTTCTTTATCAACTTCTTTGTCAATCTTTGTTGACATTTAAACCTCTCCCAATCCTCTTCTCGTCCACTACTCTTAGCTACTCTAAATTCCTCCGCTTTTAATTTAACACTTTCCTTCACCTCCTTCGTTATCCACGGCTTATTACCTCTCCTCCTACGGTCCTTTTTGACCATTGGAATAAATTTCTGCTGAGCACCAAGAAAGATCTCCTTAAAGATCCTCCACTGCTCCTCAGCAGACCCTCCCTCCAACGCGCTCCCCCAGTCAACATTCGCCAATTCTTCTCTCATCCTACCGTACTCCCCTCTATTCAAACAAAGGACGCGTGTCCGGGAACCCACTTTCTCCTCCTCCATCTGCACCAGAAACTCCACCATACAATGATCACTCTCTCCAAGAGGATCCTTCACCGCAAGTTCCCTAATTCTACCTGCCTCATTACATAGCACCAGATCCAAGATAGCTCTCTCCCTCGTCGGCTCCAACACACACTGTTCAAGGAAATTATCCCGGCAGCATTCCAAGAACTCCTCCTCCAGCCCACCGCGTCCAACATGGGTCGACCAATCAATATGCAGATTGAAATCCCCCATAACTACGGCCGTCCCATTCCTGCACGCTGCACTTATTTGCGCGTTAACAGCCTGCCCCACCTCCAGATCATTACTGGGGGCCTATAGACGACACCCACCAGCATCTTCCTCCCTTTGCTGTTCCTAATCTCCACCCACAACGATTCCACTTTCTGCTCTTTGGCTCCAATATCATCCCTTGCTACCACCTTAATGCTATCCTTAATCAGCAGAGCTACGCCACCCCCTCTTTCCTCCTGCCTATCCTTCCTAAACACTTGATATCCCTGGACATTCAGCTCCCAGTCCCTGTCACCTTGCAGCCACGTCTCTGTAATGGCCACCAGATCGTATCCATTTAGAACATAGAACATAGAACATGGAACATTACAGCGCAGAACAGGCCCTTTGGCCCACGATGTTGCGCCGACCAGTTAAAAAAAAATGACCCTCTAACCTAAACCAATCCCTTTTCGTCCATAAACCTATCCACGGATCTCTTAAACGCCCCCAAACTAGGCGCATTTACAACCGCAGCAGGCAGGGCATTCCAATCCCTCACCACCCTCTGGGTAAAGAACCTACCCCTGACATCCGTCCTATAACTACCCCCCCTTAATTTAAAGCCATGCCCCCTCGTGCTAGCTTTCTCCATCCGAGGAAAAAGGCTATCACTGTCCACCCTATCTAAACCTCTAATCATCTTATATGTTTCAATAAGATCCCCTCTTAGCCGCCTTCTTTCCAGCGAAAACAACCCCAAATCCCTCAGTCTCTCCTTGTGTTGATCTGCGCCACCAGCTCATCCACTTTATTCCGAATGCTTCGTGCATTCAGATAAAGCAGCACTGCTGCCTCACAGAGCCAGGGACTCGAGTTCAATTCTGGCCTTGGATGACTGTGTGGAGTTTGAGGGCCTTTGTCTGGGTGCTCCAGTTTCCTCCCACAGTCTAAAGATGTGCAGGTTAAGTGGATTGGCCATGTTAAATTGCCCCTTTATGTCAAGGGAATTAGCAGGGTAAGTACGTGGGGATAAGGCTTGGGTAGGATGGTTTTCAGTGCAGGCCTCTTTCTACACTGCAGGGATTCTATGATTCACCCTCTGCATGCAACCTGATTTCAGGATCATTATTTGCATGCACCATTACCAAGCCCTTTACTCACCAATGACCTGATAGTCATCATCGGAAGAAATAGGACCTTGGGAGCCTCATATTGACTCAGGTCTTTCTCTCATTCATCAGATTGTAATGGCTATTATTGCATGCAATCAGGAGAGGAGTGAGGGGAAGATGACAACTACAGCTGCAGGATGGTCAAAGAATGGAGATTCAGCTTTAGAAGCAAGGGGCAGCAGGGTCCATCCACACAGCAAGGTTGTGGCTCCTGGAAATATTGTTCGCAGATGCTTTGCAAGACTCAGGGTACACAGGATACACATCTTTTCTGCAGATGAGTGAGAGACAGTGTCACCAAAGCCTCTGCGTGTCTAGGGATCTAGTGCTTCATATCTGCCAATTCTTCATATGTTAGCACCGTGGGATTGAGTAGATATTCACTGACTGTGGCTGTGAAAGTAACTTGTATGCCAGTTGTTCTTTCCAGAGCTCAACTAAAGACCTCTGTGGTATTTCTCAGGCTTCCACGCATAAGTGCATACAGGAGGCAAAAGACACTCTTTTTGCTAAGGTGCCTTCACAGGGCCGGCATAGTTGCACAGTGGTTATCACTGCTGCTGCACAGCACCAGTGACATGGGTTTGATTCCTGGTTTGGGTCACTGTCTGTGTGGAGTTTGCATGTTCTCCCTGTATCTGCATGGGTTTCCTCCGGGTGCGCCGGTTTCCTCCCACCGTCTGAAAGATGTGCTGAGTTGGTGCACTGACCCGAACAGGCGCCAGACTATGGCAACTGGAGGAATTTCACAGTAACTTAATTGCAGTGTTAATGTAAGGCTTACTTGTGACTAATAAATAAACTTTCTTAAAACCCACAATTATGTGCACTTTGCAAAAGATCAAGTAAGCCAAAACACCAGGCCTCACACCTATTACACACAGGTGCAGAGTGTCATCGACTGTGGCCCTAACATAGCCCTGCATCTCCCTGACAGCAAGCATTTGAATATATCAATAGAAAGAGCTTCCACTTACTAAATGTGCAGCTGGTATGCAACCATAGCAAGAAAATCTTTCAGGCTCTCCTAGAAATGTTCATGATACTTCCACCTTAAGCAGATTATTGTCCCTTGAAGATGTTTGGGATCTCCACAGTATCCAGTGTTGGCTCCTTGGGGACAAGGGTTACCTGCAAGGGACGTGGCTGTTAACGCCCATCCAGAGGCCACCAACCCCATCCGAGGGAAGGTACAATGATGCTATTGCCTCTATCTGAATAATGGTGGAGCACAGCAGAGGCATTTTAAAAATATGAGCCTATTGCCTGGACAGAGCTGGCTGGTTGCTAATGTATACTCTCCAGAGGGTCTCATTGATTCTTGTGGCTTGCTGTGTACTTGCAACTTACTGATGCAAAGCGGGGAGGAGCCGCCAGGTACCAGGATGGAACAGCTGCTGTTCTCCTCCAATGAGGAGAACATTGAAGGGGCTGAGGGTGGTGAGGTTGAGGAAGCTGAGGCTGCAAAGAGGCCTCAGCATGTGCAGACAAGGCAGGCCAACACATGAGACAGGTGACGGGCAATGGTGATTACCCTCTTGGACTAATGCCCTCTAACATGGACTCACATGAACACCACTGTAGTTATCCTCACTTTTCAAACATCCACACTACTCTGATTAATTGTGCATACACATGACATATTGGTCTGATTCTTTGAAGAATGATAAGATCTTGGGAGAAGATGTCTTTCCTGAAATGGTGTGCTGACTGGAGTAGGTTACCGCAAAGACAGAAATCTGAAGGTGTTGCCTTTTCCAGTGTCTCTCAAGCACCCAATCACAATGGCAATGTACAGCTGTTCTAATATCCTTGCTGGGCTCATCACTTTATGCCCAGATATTACCAAACTCCTTCATGAGATCTGACTGAGAGGCACTAACACAGTAAAAAGTCTGACAACACCAGGTTTTAGTCCAACCTATTTATTTGATAATATTCTCACTAGCTTTCGAGGGGACAGCCTCTTCGTCAGGTGTCCCTCGAAAGCTATTGAGAATATTATCAAATAAATAGGTTGGACTAAAACCTGGTGTTGTCAGACTTTTTACTGTGTTTACGCCAGTCCAACGCCGGCATACCCACATCATGAGAGGCACTACTCAGGCCAAGAGTGCCAAAGATGGAGTGCAGGTTTCTTGAGATCCATTTAGACACGTCTATATCTGTGTCTCCTTGTTCTCAATTACACTGACATCTGGTATTCACAGTTAGAGACGTTGGCCTGAATTCATCCTCATCTTTCACACAGATGTGAATCACCTGAGGATGTCATATTTGTAAAGGTTGCCTGCTACACATTACAATACCTCCTCTTGAGCAAAGACAGTCTGCCATCATGGATATCTGCAGATGGTTCAGGCATCAAGAAGCCCTCATGGTTGCCTTCACTTGATAATAAAGAATGCAAATCAGGCTCACTACATCCTCACTTCTATCCAATGGCTTCCCTCCACGTTCGGTCAATCCATCATATGCTTGCTCTAACACTCCACTAAGAACAACATCTCACCATTTGCAGTCACCATCACTGACCTCAGTGAATGTTGATTTCAGGTTACACACGGTGCTGCATTCGTATTGTGAAAAGCACCTTGTGGCCATCGGATGGACAAATGAAAGGAAAGTCACTTTCAAAGAATGTAGGCTTTAGCGGTATGATCATATGAGAAATGCATAGCCTAGGAGGTAGGAAGCCCTCACAATTACTGGTGAGCCTGCCATATTTGCATTCAGAAACTTGAAAATGCAACTGGCACAGACAACCAACATGTTATATAAATTTCAATCCTGGTGCCATGTCAGGTATGCCAGCTGTATGTTCCAATGATTGGCTGATCAAATCAAACAGCCTGTTCCTTTAGTTGTTCATATACACAGAGTACAGACTGTACTCAATCAGCCCATGCTTGCAGAACACAAACTAAACATTAACTATTAGGTGTGATTCGATGAACAGATAGCACTTGCTGAAATATCCTGAGGGTGCCAAAAGTTATACTAATAACGAATGTAATGTAATTAGCCGAGCTCCAAGCATGACTCATTTACACGTGCCAGAAGTGGTATATGTTTGGGACTTTTTCTCTGTAAATAAAAGAAATACGTTCAAGCCCTGCACTTTTTTAAATTACCTGGGAGCTTGGGGAGGCTATAGTGCTCCATTGCTTTCTCATAGCAATGCCTTGGATAATCACGGCCAGCATCCTTTCCTCCTTCAGTATAAATCGTGACTGTTTGAAATTCAACATTCTTGCATTTGTTCTGATGAGTGCAAGACGTTAAGCACTGGCAACATGTCTCCCTTTTCAGCAATATTAACATTCCTATTAATAATGCTAAACAATTGAACTCCTCATGCCACAATCAGGATTATGTTTGAAAGATAACTTGCACATAACGGGAAAGGCTGTGAACAGAATATTTGATTTCTGTCACTGGATGATCTTTGATAAGCCCAGAATTGACAGAAGTGAAGAGTGTGGCATTTGAAATTATTTTTTGCGAATAGAAAAGAAAATGGGGAAAATGCTTGTTTTCACTATAAGGGTAGTAAAATGATAAAGCAGATTGCCTGCCCATTATCCAATATGCTTGATTTATATTTTATTGATCCACTCTGCAGATCACCATTTGTAAAATTATCCCAATGTTCCTTCCCATTGTAAGGGAGAATAATGAATTTGTCCACATTTAATATTTTCAATTATACACTGCCTACAGATATCCCATGCTTGTATTGTTTTATTTTCTCATTAAATTTTCTTCAATCACTGTAGTACAAATGCACTGTCTGCCTAAAGCTTCTAGTATTCAGATGTGAGCTTGACAATGCATTGTGGTAGGCTATTCAAGCACTCGGTACAGCATAGCCAAGCACAATCCTCATGTTCAACATTCTCATGCAACAGCTTCTAGCAGGGCAGCAATCGGGAATGGGTCTTCATTGATTATCATCTGTCAGAGGTGTAGAGGCCATTCACAACATGATGGTGGAAACTTTTTTGCTGTGCTAGATGAGGTCAGCCCATTTCTCAGACTTGGACTGAATCTGGGATCTTCTGCACTTATGGTTTGACTACAGATTGAATGAACTTGCTGAGCTACTGAGCAAGCAGATGATTGGAGATGCTTTATTTTATGAGGAATGTGTAGAAATCTCGGTTGTGTCTTATTAGTTTCCTTCTTTGAATATTGCCCACCAGCATTACCTTCATTAAATGGAATTCAACATTTGGCACTCAGCAAACTGAATACTGATGTTATAACAACAAATTAACCCAATGTCAGTTTATAATGGAACCAGCATTGCAAATAAGATGTAATTTACAGCTGCCAGGCTGATGTCATACACCATAGGCCATTTGTGGTGCCAATTAAATATCATTAGCTTAGCAAAATGAAATGACTGATTATAATATTACAAAAAGCATCTTTAAACACGTTTCAACATATTAATGGCTTCATAATAGATTATATGATAATTCAAATGAGATAAGTTTTTAAAAAATCCTTTCCTAAAGAGCAAGCTTTCTAAAATTAAAATTGCACTTATTTACACCCAGCTAAAATTCTATGGTATTTCATCTGCGTGCATGAGCAATTACAGCTGGTATCATTACCAATTACAGATACAATGACACATAGACAGATAGTGACACCAGGCCATCAAATTCTTCCAGGCCTCGCTAAAAATAATGACTTTTAAATGCAAATACGGCACTTAAAACACATGCCTTAAGGCTATTTAGCATTCCCAAGAGAATAGGGTAACTAAATTTACATATATTACAAGTAAACAAGGAAACAGTTCATGCTCTAGGCCTGTTTGATATGGCAAAGGTTACAGTGGGATAATGTTAAATCACCTATTGCAGGTGTGGTCTCATTATTTGAAAGAATTTCTAACTTTTCAGATCATCATCGGAGATCACTCACAAGGAAACAATGCTGGTTTCAAAAAGAATGAGCTGCAACTTCAGTTGATTATACACATTAACATATTCAAAGCCTCACTCTTAGTTTTCTACTTGGAGGAAGCATGTTTCTGACCTTAAGTAACAACTTCATTCCTTAAACAACAGGAAACAAAAGAAACATCTGAATTTGAAAGAAGAGTTTGGAAGGGAGATATGTAATACCAGCCATCGTGTGGAGAGACTTAGATTTCCCTATTCATCCAGACTTCAGATACCATCAGTGGTTGACTAAAGCATTGAAAAAGGCAACAGCAATCTTCTTCATTCCCACAGATATTGAACAGAAAAATATACATAAATTGACCTGTCCCATGACTGCGTGCACTGCAGCAGGAAATTAGAGGTGGGCCAAGATCTTCCAGTTAGTGGCATGGGTTTCAAATTGTCCCCCTAATCCTCATAGCATTTTTCATGGACCCTTAAGACCTTTGTTTTTTCTATTTTTGTTTTAACTTTATTCTAACTCAATCAAGTCAAATTAAAGCCAATTCAGAGTCCCAACAAGTTGGGACATTCCCGATCGAAGCTGACAAGACAGGGCGCTCACCTCCTGTCTTGGGCTTGACCTACATGATCCAAGCTGTTTGGAGTAGGTGTAGCTCCACCTCCAAGACTTGATCTAATTTGCATCTTAGCCCAAAGGCCCAGATGCCGCTTTAAAAAATTGCTTCAAATGAAACTGAAATGTAACCTAATGACTTCAGCCAAGCGCAGCATGTCATTACTACACTTGATCTTAGCCAAAAGGCGGAGAAGGACCCTTAAGACCTTTGTGTGCCTGCTCCAGCTTGGGTCCAGAAAACAAGCAGAGTGAAGAAGCCGAGTGGCGAAATCTAATTCCACCAAAGGCATACCTTTCTTTTTCATCATGAACAAAAGACACCTATTAAAATCTGTTGTCATTTCATTAACTTGAAGTGTTTTTAAATGGTCTGTCTTTGTTAGATTCCCTCCCTTCGCTCCATCCTCCCGACAATACTTACTGCTCCGTGCTGTTACGAATTACTCCCTGACACTGCCCAACATGGTCCCTGTCAATGCTCAGCCTTTTGTACCACTCCAACATTGCTCAACCCGATGCAACTCAAAGCCTTCCTGACAATGCTTTACACCCCACCTCCCCAGCACTGGTCACCTTTTTGATATAGCTCAAAGCCCTCACCACCAACACAGCTTAACCCAAGACCAGCAATGCCCACCTCAACACAGCTCACTCTTTGACACATACCAACCCCTTACTGACAATGTTCACACTCCGCATACCCCAACACAGCTCACTCTTCTGACACAGCTCAATACCCTCCCAAAACTGCTCACCCTGACACAGCTCACCCTATTAAACAGTTCAACATCCTCCTGACAATGCTCAGCCCCTGCACCCCTAACATTGCCCAATTCCAACCCAATCCACAACACAGCTCACCCTGCACCCAACACAGCTCAACCCCTTTCCAACAAACACTGGCCCAGATTTTCTGATAGTGATGATGGTGAAATTGTCCATGTTCACAATGAAACTGACAGCAGCATGGGGAATCCTTGCATGTGCAGAAAATCCCACATATCTAGTATTTATTGGAAGGTGTTCTGTGCTCCAGAATTTGAACTGTCGTAAGTCCCCAAATTAAAATCCCTACACAAACAGTGATTTGAAGAGTATGGGCATGATTTTATGGCCTTGCTTGAACGAGAACGGAAAATCCCGCCTGAGGTCAATGGACACTTCCATTGTCAGCTCCTTGGCCACTCCGATTCCATGGTGGGCGGGGCAGTAGAACTCGGGCATATTAGTTTTATTGCAAAAACCCTTGAAAAGGTTACAACTTGTTGAATGAGATGAACTAGGTGTACAAACTTCATGATCACTGCTGAAAACTCTCACTGGCCTGAAAAATTAACTTTATTTATGGAGTGCCAAGTTTCTCCATTATGATTGAAAACACATTTAAAAATCTATGGAATATTAAATTATCTTTACGTTAGCCTTTATTTTAATCCAAGCTTGGTAATTTATATCATTATCAGAAAACTTAAATCCAAAGTTTGGTATTGCTTCTAACTGCCTGGTTTGCTGCCTATGAGAATAGATTGCCGTTAGAAGAGAAGGCCATGCCACCAAGATTGCCAGATCTTTGTGGACAGCAATCTTCAATGTCAGCAGTGAAAACTATTGCTGCAAAATCCAGTCTTCAATTTTCCCAAATCAAGTAGTATGAAGTCCTGATCATGTTAAACCTGTCTAGAAGAAGCAATAACTTGCTCTGAAAATGAGTTGAGTGGAATTAAGCACTTTGGGGCCTTTCATGATTGATTACAAATCCCCGATATTTGAGCAATATTTAAAAGTGCTCCACAGCCAATTTTGTCACTTGTGGCCCCACTGCTATGTTGTCCATACATTGATAAAACTGCAGATTTTTTTCTTTATTTATTCGGTCATGGGATTTGGCTGTCGCTGGCCAAGCCAGCATCTTTTCCCCACTCCTAATCGTCCTTGCAAAGATGGCAGTCAGCTGTCTTGTTGAACCACTGCAGTCCACATTGTGGAAATAAACCCATTGCTGTTAGGAATGAAGTTCCAGGACATTGATCCAACTATAGTGAAGGACAGCAATGAGGCAAGGGTCAAGGAGAGTGAGGGCTGGATTGCAAAGACCATGGGGTGAGAGAGGACATCAGGTAAGGGTTGGAATGGGATGGGTGTGTGTGTGTGCAGAGGAAGACCTTGCTGAGGGGGCCATAAGCCAGAAAGAATGAGGGTAGCAGCCTGCACACTCTGCCTGAGGCCTGAGAAGATGAAGCTGCTGGGCTTTCTCCTCATCTCTGATCTCCTCCAACTGGCCTAGAAATTGCAGCCCAGCTGGAAGCAGCCCTTAAGTGACCATTAATCGAACACTTGTGAGGCTCAACAAGGTCGAGGGTGTGATGGTGGTAGGGGCGGCGCTGCTCTAGGCCTTTCCTGTGACCTATAAATTGCTGCCTACTTGAAAATGGGTGGATAGGTGATGGGAAGGATACTGGAAGAATTTAATAAGCTCTTGCCTGCAAACCCACTAGAGGAGGATCATGAAATTCTGTACCATATGTATGAGTAACAGTGCAAGAAAACTCTGCTCTCTTTTGCTCAATGTCACTTCTTCTATGAGTCCAGGGATCAACAGTCTTTGTATATTTATGTTCATAAGGATCCTGTGTCAGCCCATTCTTGCATTTTCTTGAGAAAATAACATCCTCATGTTTACAAATACAGCTACTTCAGGTACACACGATGGGCTCCTCTTCCATCTATACCAAGGATATTATGATAATTTGACCTTCATCAGTGAAGAACAATGAACAACAAATCAGACTCCATTGGAACACTGGTGAAAGGAAATCAGTTCTACTTGTCCATACTTATTTACTTGTTTGTCTTATTTCAGCTTTTTGTGCCTGGAAATTTACTTTTGTCTGCTTTTTGCATGTTACCATATTATGGATAAATGCTATAACATAATACAAAAGCCTTTAGCATCTGAAAGTTTAAATAAATTAAGCTCTCTATGTGTGGTTCTTATGCCTACCATCTAGGATTGAACTGTGGCTGAACACGATGCTGTGAAGCAATCTTGTTATTATACTCATCAAATGGGATGTGTGCAAGCTGACAACTTTGTTGAGGTCTTGATTGAGGCCTTCTATAATATGTGGTCTACACCTTCTCTCTAATTTTACTCCTTTGACAAGGTGGACAATTAAACCAAAAGATAAACAAATTGCTGCTACCTGTCATGTAGAATTACTTAATCAGTTTGGCTAATTGTAACAGATGTTTGCAGAGGGAGTGTAGGTTAAGGCGTGCCTTTTCTTTGGCCATTTAAATCAATATTGAACATAGTTCATTTTTAAGAAAATCATCTTGCAAAACCTTCCACTGTCCATCTAATCTTTGAAGACATTGTTACAGATGTTTAATATTGTGCTTCATATGTTTTCAGGGTATAAATTTTAGTTTTGAAATTGAAATTTTAAAATGCAAGACAAATGAAAATACCTGGTTTGAAAGGTAGTAAACGAATGTAAAGTAATTGCAAATTAAAGGGCAGCCTCTGTTTATTTAATAAGGCCAGGGTTAGAAGTGGGGAAACACCAAACACTAGGCTAGCTCCAAGAGTTTCTTGATGGAAACAGGGTCTTCAGCTTTTTCAATAAGGGGTCTGAATTATTAATATTGTTTCTCGGAACAAAGGGAAGATTTGGGAATTGGGGATAATTAGTTTAAATTTCCATCTGGGACATGCTAGGTGGGCCACATTGCCGTTGGACTGATTGCAGAGAGGTTTGTTTTGCTTTGGGGTTTTTATCTGGTGATTTCTCATAGAAACAGGCAGTTGAACTCACCTTGGGAGCAGCTTTGAGATGGAGAAGGAATCTGCCATCAGCTAAGTCCAGGAGCAAAAGCCCATCAAAAACCAGGGGTATTTCTGATTTGAAGTCAAGTAATATGGACTCAAAAGCTTGAAATGATGTCACGACTGATTAAATTTCTGTTGTGTTATGAGGATGTCTGCACTTGAGTGCTGCTTTGGGCTGCATTGGAGTGCACAAGTTGGAGTTTGGTGACTGACGGAGTTTGGTGAAGAGGGAACAAGATGCTTCTTTCTTTTTCCTCAGAAAGGTGACCCTAGTTAGTAGAACATGGTGAATATTTCTACTGTTCTTAATATTATCTAAGTTAGAGGAAATAAAGAGAAAGGGAATAATTGAAGGATATGCTATGGTAGGGCAGTGCGGCCGTATGGAATGCTCCTCCTGTGCAATATGGGAAGTCGGGGAAACATCCAGTGTTCAGGATGATAACCTGAGGACAATGTGTCTTCAGCTGCAACTACTCAAAATCCATGATTCAGATTTGGAATTATGCCTGGAGTCACTGTGGAGCATCTGAAAGGATGTGATCTGTTCTAGCACGTACATGAGGTGGTCACACAAAGTGTACATGTAAAAAATAGCTAAGCAGGTAATGCAGGAGTCCTCTGGATCCATCTCCTTCCCCAACAGACTTTCAGTTTTGGATACGGTTAGGGGAGATGGTTTCTCGGGAACTCAGTAAGAGTCAGGAGCGTGGCACCACAAGTGACTCAGAGCAAGTTGGTTTAGAGGGGGAAAAGAAGTAAGGGACAGCAATAGTGATAAAGGATTCTATCATAATGCAACAGATACACATTTCTACAGCTGCAGATGTGACACCAGAATGGTATGTTGCCTCCCTGATGCCAGGGTCAAGGAGGCATGGCTGGAGGGTGACTGACATGGGAAATTAATATTCAAGGGTATTTGATATTTAGGAAGGACATGTGAAAAAAGATGGTATAGCTTGATTAGTTGAAGATGAAATCACTGCAACAGTGAAAGAGGATTTTGGTTTAGAAAATCTAGATGTAGAAGATGGTGGAGCTTTAAAATCAACAGGGGGTGGAAAACATTAGTGGGAATTGTCCATAAGCCTCCAAACAGTAGTGGCAAGGAAGGGGATGGCATTAAATAGGAAATTAGAGATGCATGTAACAAGGTTGCTATAGTAATCATGGATGACTTGAATCTACATAAAGACTGGGCAAACTAAATTAACAATAATATTGTGTTGGATAAATTTCTGGAGTGTATACGAGATAAGTGTTTTAGGCCAATATGTTGAGGAACCAACTAGCAAATATGCATGGTATTGTGCGATAAGAAGGAGTTAACTAATAATCTTGTTGTGTGGTGTCCTTTAGGAAACAGTGATCATAATATGATAGAATGCTTCATGAAGAATGAAGACATTCCTGCAGTCTGAAACTAGAAAATTTATAAGAGAACAAGGAAATCACAGGAATTAAGTAACTACTTTAAGTAACTACTACATGGAAGAAGACACAAATGACCTCCCAGAAATGCTAGGGAACCAAGTGGCTCCTGACAAGAAGGAATTAAAGGAAATCAGTACTTTTTTTAAAGAAGTGCTGGAGAAATTAATCGGACTAAAATGCGATAAATCCCAGGTCCTGATAATCTAGATGCCAGGATACTAAAGATACTGGCTGTATAAATAGTGGATTGTTTGGTAGATATTTTCCAAGATTCTGAAACAATCCCAGTAGATTGGAGGATGGCAAATGTAACCTCATTATTTAACAAGGAGGAAGAAATCAGAAAATTACAGAACAGTTAGCCAAACATCTGTAGTATGGAAAATGCAAATGTCTATTATAAGGATGTGATAACATGACACTTAGAAAACATCAACAGGATTAGACAAAGTCAACATGGATTGATGAAAGTGAAATCACGTTTGACAAATCTACCGGAGTTTTTTGAAGACATAACTAGCAGAATAGATAAGGGAGAAGCAGTGAATGTGGTGTGGATTTTCAGAAAGCTTTTGATAAAACCGTGCATAAAAGATTAGTGCGCAAAATTAAAGCGCATGTGACTGACAGTAATATACCAGCATGGACTGGAAACACAGTAGGAATAAATGGGATTTCTTTCCAGAGTGGCAGATGCTGATTAGTGAGGTCCTGCAGGGATTCGGGCTTGAGTCTGAATTATTCACAACGTATATCAATGATTTGAATGAGGGAACCAAAAGTAAGCTTTTCAAATTTGTTAATGACATTAAAATTGGTGGGAATGTGAGTGGTAAGGAGGATGTTAAGAAGCTTCAAGGCAATTTAGACAAATTCAGTAAATGGGCAAATACGTAGCAGTTGCAGCATATTGTGGATAAGTGTAAAGTTATCCACTTCAGTGGGAAAAACCGAATGTCAGAGTATTCTTTAAAAGGTGATGGATTGGAAATTGTTGATGTTCAAAGGGACCTGTATGTCCTTGCACACCAATTAATGGAAACAAGCATGCAGGTGCAGCAAATAGTTAAGAGAGCAAATGGCACTTGGGTTAAGCATTGCAAGAGGACTTGAGTAGAGGAGTAAGGATGTCTAACTGCAGCTGTGCAGGACTTGCTGAGATCATATCTGGAGTATTGTGTGCAGTTTTAGTTTGTTTATCTAAAAGGATATGCTTGCCATAGGGGGAGTGCAGCAGACATTCAATAGACTGATTCCTGGGCAAGCAGGACTGTCATACAAGGAGAGATTGGGTTGACTGGGTCTGTATTCACTGCGGTTTAGACAACTGAAGGGATATCTCACAAACGTTTAAAATTCTGACAGAGCTAGACAGACTGGATGCATGGCTGTTGTTTTCTTTGGCTGGGGTGGGTTAGGACAAGGGATCACAGTCTCAGGATTTGGGTAGGCCATTTCAGACTGTGATGAGAGAAACCTCTTTACTTGGAGGGTGGTGAATCTGTGGAATTCTCTACAATGCAGCACATGGCACTGCTGTTCTCTTTCAAGGTCAAACCAAATAGACAAACTCAAACTAAATTAGGACAAAGTAAAAAGGGCAGCTCCCCAAAAGGAAGGGAAACAGCCTGAACAAAAACAAAAGTAGAAAGGAAACTTAAGACACATCAAATCAAAATGTGATTGTCGGGATGGCACTGCTGTCTCACAACATGAGACCTGGGTTCAGTTCCCGGCTTGGGTCACTGTCTGTGTGGAGTCAGCACGTTCTCCCCATGTCTGCGTAGGTTTCCTCCAGATGATCCAGTTTCCTCCCACAGTAAAATGCTGGTTAGGTGCATTGGCCATGCTAAATTCTCCCTCAGTGTACCCAAACAGGCACCGGCGTGTGGCGACTGGGTGATTTTCATAGTCACTTCATTGTAATGTTAATGTAAGCCTAGTTGTGACACTAATAAATAAACTTTAAGAAAGCTATGGAGGCCAAGTCACTGAATATATTTAAGGAGGAAATAGATTTCTAGACTCTAAAGACATTCAGGGGTATGGGGCGACAGAGGATCAGTCATGATCTTATTGAATGGCGGAGCAGGATGTAAGGGCCAAATGACCTACTCCTGTTCCTTTTTTCTATGTTCCCAAAAGGTATATATTATGTCAAATTGGCCACTTTTCTAGTTAAATCTTTGTGAAACACAAAGATTAAAGGGAACAAAAGTAAAGTAAAAACCTGGTCAATTTACCTCAGTATGAAGTGTCCTAATACAGAATATAGACAATAAATGACTCAAAGCTTGTAATTTCAAGAGGTCAGGTATGGAGTCGCCATTTATTACAGATATTCCAATGGTTTGTTTTCCATTCCTTTGACATCACTTTTGACGACTCAAAGTGTTGGCCATGTAAGGAGTAACTAATCTCTGATCACCACAGGTTTTGAAGACAAGTAGAGAGGGGTTTAAGAAAGGCATACCTTTCCTTTGTTCACTAAGGTTACTTCAGTTCTTTGACCACTTGCCCTTTCTTCTTGCAGATGTTATATTTTTATAGACCTTATAAGCTGGTATATTTAGTTATCAGTCCTGACAATTTTGTAGCCACGTCTCTATAATGGTTACTATGTCTTGTCTTCCAACTTCATGTGCCTGAAATTCATTCTGCTTGTTCTTGATACTTTGTGCTTTTATGTAAAGAATGCTTATTTGGGCCACACACCTTAACTTGTCCTTCTGTCCTTTCTACTCATACATATTTCTATTTCTCACCACTGGTTTATTTACTTATTTTAGTTTTTGTTTCACCTGTGATGCCTAAAGAACAATTTCTGACTGTTACACTCTTCTCTTTTTTCTTAACTATGATTTATTCTACCTTTTCCACCTAAACATCATCCCTTGGCTTACAAGTTTAAAATCCTTGTGACCACCTCATTTCTCCTTGCTGCTTGGACCCTGGGCTCAGCCTGGTTCAGGCTGAGCCTGTCCTAATGGTTTCTTCCTGTTCAAATTCTGGTGCCAGTGCCCCATTTACCACAAAACTATAGTGTACCTCTTCAGCATGAAAACTTGTCTTTTTCTCCACTGTAGTCATCTTTAATTGAAGATCTTTGGCTTGAGACTTCCCTTTCATTAGCTCATCACAGACACCTTGATGTTTATTTTGTAGCTGTTTAATCTCTTCTTCCAATGTGGAAATGTGATGTTCTTGATCCTTAATCTGTGAAAGTACCAAGGCACTCTACTTATTGCAATGAGAATATATTAGGGAATTAACACTTTTGGTAGCCTTTTATGCTTACATGGAGTTGTTTTTTTTAATTACTTGTGGAAGTTTTATAGGTAAAATGACAGTTGCAATTCAAATAAACTGCTGGTTCCATTGGTCCAAATGAATCTAAGCAATCTTGTTCCTAGTAGGCATGGGTCCATAGCACCAAACTCTATCATGACATTTTAATATTTTCTACACCTATGTGCCAAGGTCTAAGATTGCTTCAGTGCTCTAACTTATGAAGGGAAATGTAAAAATGTCACATGGGTACAATAGATACTGTCATTCTATAGCCAAGGCTAACATATATAGTTAAAGATAAGCAGTGGGAAATTTAATCTGAATCTAATCACAGTATACCCGACTTGAAAAAGATCAATTCTAATGCAGGATGCTAGATAGGAAAAAGTGTCATTCTAAAATACATGGTCTGAGCATGGGAAGTCAGCAATTCTGAGACTGTGACTGGCTTGGGTAGGCAGATGAATATGTGTCACCTTTTTAACTGGGCTTTTCATATTATAGCAAGGTGACAATTAGGTTAAATCAATCTCCATATACTTTGCTATGTAGCAATAATACAGAAAGGGTGCTCTGTCCCCAGAGTTTGTAATATGTCACATTGATGTAACTAGGGCATGATGAGGGTTTATTCACATGGAGATTGTGTTTATACCCTGAGCATTACCTTAACACTGTTACGATTTTAAAATACTGCTCACGTGTTACTTATACTGAATAAAAATATAACCATTGCCATGAATAAGGATATCACTTTGAATCTTTTATAAAACTTGAGATTGAAGGGGATAAAGGATTAATTTACCCTTGTCAAGGGTCACTTGTGAGCAATGTCACCACAGAACCACTTATAATGATAGGAAGTTTATTTACCATCTGCATTTCACTTTTCTGTTTCATTTTGAGATTATCCACTTCTGCCTCCAATTCAGATGAATGGAACTTTAATTTAACCAGGTGCTTTTGTTGTTTCTGATATTGGCTCTGTTCCTGATTAAGCTCATTCTGTAAGTACCTTACTAGATCCTCTTGTTGAAACTACAAAACAGTTTATTAGAACATTACAGAAATTGTTGTGCATTGAAAACATAAGGAAATCCATAAATAATTTAAATTTCAGAGATCGATTTTGAGGTGAACTCCTAAATTTTCTTCAATGGGACAAACCCGTTAATCCAGGCTAACAAGTGACCTTGCTAATATGAAATCATAAAACTGCTACTGAAAGCTTTGATGCAATAGAAGAGAATATTGAAGCAATATGGTAAAAAGATTGCCTTTTATCTAGATTATTGTCATGTTGAAAATTCTCAAAGCACTTCACATCAAATGTCTCATTTTAGAATTCCAGTATCGTATTAAGTGAGCAAACACTGGAGGTTAAGAAGTGATCTGGGACAGGCCTGGAAGGCATTGGAGCCATCTGAAAGTTCAGAAATACAAGAGGAGGACCACAAATAATTGTGGTATGCAGAATGTATGTTACATAGGAATCTGCATAGAATGCATATAAAGGATACATATAGAAAATTAATTAACAACTGGAAGTGGTAGGGCAGCAGAGCAAAGATCTGATCCATTGTTGTGGGATTGCTTGGCAAGTAGTTTCTGCTGCTTGGCCCACAGGTTGTAGCTTCACCAGGTTGACAACTCATTTTCAGGTATGTCTGGTGCTGCTCTGGGATCCTTTCCTGCACTTCGCAACACTGGTTTCAATCTGGAAATGTGGAAAGTTGCTCAGGTACGTCCTGTACACAAAAAACAAGACAAATCCAACTCGACCAAAAGTCTACTCTCTGTTTAACAGTGACATAAAGGAAGGAATCATCAACAGTATTAACAAGTGGCACTTGCTCAGTAATAGACAGCTCACTCAGTTTGGGGGTCCACCGAGGTCACTCAGCTCCCGACCTCATTAGTCTTTGTTCAATCATGGATAAAAGAGCTACGTCCAGGGGAGATCTGCAACTGCCCTTGACATCAAGACAGCATTTGACTGAGTGTGGCATCAAGGAGTCTCAACAGAACCGGAGTCAATGGAAATCAGAAGGAAAAACTCTAGTACAAAGGGAAATGGCTGAGCTTGTTGGAGGTCACTCATCTCATTTCCAGGACATTAGTGCACAAGTTCCTCAGGTTTAATATTCAGGCCCAGGCTCACAAATGGCAAGAAACATTCATGCCATACTGGTGCCAGGCAATGACCATCTCCAACAAAAGAAAATCTAGCCATTGCCCCATAACATTCAATGACATTACCAAAGCTGAATCCCCCACTATCAATATCCTGGGTGTTATCATTGATTTGAAATGGAACTGGATTAGTTATATAGATAATTTGGCTACAAGAACAGATCAGAATCTAAGATTCAAGTAATTCTCTTCCCGACTCCCCAAAGCCTGTCCACCAGCTACAAGGCACATCAGGAGCGTGATGGAATACTTTCCACTTGCCTGGATGGGTGCAGCTCCAACAATACTCAAGAAGCTCCACACCACCAGGACAAAGCAACCCCTTTGATTGGCATCCCATTTGCAAACTTTAATTTCTGCACCACCAACACAGAGTGGCAGTTGTGTGTACCATCTACAAGGGTGGTACAACGGTTGGCACTGCTCCCTCACAGCACCAGGGACCCAGGTTCAATTTCAACTTCTGGTGACTGTGTGGAGTTTGCACATTCTCCTCGTGTCTGCATTCCTCCGGTTTCCTCCCACAGTCCAAAAGTGTCCGGGTTAGATTAATTGGCCATGCTAAATTACCCCTTAGTGTCAGGGGATTAATGGGGTGAATACATGGTCTTATGGGTATACAGCCTGGGTGGGATTGTTGTTGGTGCAGGCTCAATGGGCTGAATGGCTCTTTCTATGCTATAGGAATTCTATGAAGAGGCTGCAGGAACTCACCAAGGTTTCTTAGAGAGCAGCTTCCAAAGCCACAACTGTTATCACGTAGAAGGACAAGGGCAGCAAACACACATGGGAATACATTACCTGGAGGTTCTCCTCTAAGCCACTCACTGTTCTGACTTGAAAATATATTGCTGTTTCTTCACTGTCACTGGGTTAAAATCCTGGAATACCCTCCATATCAGCAATATGGGTGTACCTACACCACATGGACTGCAGTGGTTCGACAGGCAGTACACCACCGCCCTCTCAATGACAGTTAAAGATGGGCAACAGAGTTGCCCACATTCCATGGATGAATTTTAAAAATTGTTAATTGAACTAGGGTTGATGCCCTGGCATGATGGTAATGGTAGAATGGGGGATATGTGGGTCATGATTGTGGGTCTATATAACTCTGCTGCTGCATCTCATTAATACCCAGTTTTGAGTAACTAGATTTATTCCAATTAGCATGGTGGTAGTATTACACAACACAACGGAGGTTAACCTTAATGTGAGGACGGGTCTTAATCTCCACAAGGACTGTGTAGTGGTCGGTCCTACTAATACTGTCATACACAGGTACGGCTCTGACAGGTAGATTGGTGAAGATGGGGGTCAAGTAGATTTTTCTTTTTGCTGATTTGCCCACCTGCAGACCCAGTCTAGCAGCTATGCCCTTCACGGTTCGGTCGGAAGTGTTGATTTTGAGCCGCTCTTACTTAAGTGCTCCATCCAAAGAACTCCATGCTGAGCACATTTCTTATCCTTGCACTCAATGTTTTCTGCAAATAATGTTCAACAATAGTTGAGGGAAGTAGAGAGTGTGGGTTGGTGGTAATCAGTAGGAGGTTTCCTTAAATAAAAGGAGGATCTTGAAATGTGATTAAGTCTTGAGCGATGCTCAGATGTTTGACATAAAAACACGTGGAGATGCTGGAGTTCTACAGGGGTGGTCATAGTAAGAGGTCTCACAACATCAAATTAAAGTCCAATGGGTTTATTTGGAAACACGAACTTTCAGAGTGCTGCTCCTTCATCTGAGACATCTTACTGTGGATGGGGTGTCAGGGAGGGGTAGTACATTTGGTGGAGGAACATGTCGCGTCTTTTCAGGGCAGTTTTCCATCTTTTGTCCCTACCTGGCACTCAGTTCTCACCTGTGGCTCCCCGTAGCTGTTTGCATGCGACAGCGGCCACACCCCAGGCAACGGCCTCGACAAGCCGGCTAAACCAGGGAGGGTAGCCAATGGGTCTCAACCCTTGGTGAGATAGGGAGATGTCTATCCCAGCATGAGAAGACAGAGTCTGGCAGATTGAGCGGGCGAGACCAATGGAAGGTCCAACGGTCAAGAAGGCGATTTCTGCAAGCGTCGTGGAATGCGAAGAGCAGGACAAGACAGAAGATGGCCTGGTCATCCCACTGCGCCAAGTCCCGCCTCCAGCCATCTTGACTCTTGTCTTGCCACTGGATCTGGTTGGGAATTGGGAACAGAGAGTGAGGCTGACGCTGCGCAACTCTCTCTCACTTTAATCCAAATCAAGCGCTAGTTTCGACACCATCATCATCATCAATGTCCTGTTCAACCCTTGAAGTCCTGTGGCGATGGGCAAGCGACAAAGCAGCAGGTGTGGATACACTGAGAGCTGTAGTCATGGACCTGCACGCAGGCAGCTCAGGTCTAATGGTTGTTTTTCGCTGACCGAAGCAGCAGTGGAACTCGGCATCTACCTGGGTGACTGAGCAGTCCTCTTCAGGAATGCACTGCTCACGTCCGTAGAATGAGGAAGGGGCTAGAAAAGGTGCCCTGAACATTGCCTGCTTCATTACACCCTGGCCAGTTTACCGCGGCTGGTGGGGATCCCACCTTGCAGTCGAACAAACAAAATAAAACACAAGGTGACACCACTCACCATTGGCACTTGGAACATGCGCACACTTTTGGACAACCCTACAGCAGACAGACCAGAGAGAAGAACAGCATTAGTTGCCAGAGAGCTTGCAAGATACAACATTGACATTGCAGCCCTGAGTGAAACTGTTCTTGCCAACATAGGTCAGTTGACTGAAACTGGAGGTAGACACACTTTTTTTCTCTGGAGCGATCACGGCAGTGATGAGCGTCGTGATGCTGGAGTTGGATTCGCTGTCAGGAGTCACAATGTTCGGAAATTTGATAGTCTACCCAAGGGTGTGAACGACCGGCTCATGACATTACAGCTTCCACTGCAGAACAGAAGTCAAGCCACCCTGATCAGTGCCTATGCCCCCATAATGAACAACCCGGATGAGATGAAAGACAAGTTCTACGAAGAACTAGATGCCCTACTATCAGCAGTGAGCAGTACCGACAAGCTGATCTTGCTTGGCGATTTCAATGCAAGAGTAGGGTGTGACTCTGCAATCTGGCAGGGAGTCATTGGGATGCATGGAGTGGGCAAGTGTAACAGTAACGTCCTACTCTTACTGAAGACCAGAATATCAGAGTTACCAAGGTCATGCATAGTGCTGACTGCTGGACAGATCACAGGTTCGTTGTCTCCTAAATGAGGCTCCGCATCAGACCCAAGAGACGACCACAAGTAAGCAAAGTTATGAAAAGAATCAATGCGGCCAATATAAAGAACTCCAGCACTGGCTGAAGACTTAGAAATCAAGTTTGCTGGCCTACACCTTGCAGGCAGCGCTGAGAATGACTGGGAACACTTCAGGGATGCTATCCATACATCTGCGCTGAAGATGCTCGGGCCCTCTACCCACAAGCAGCATGATTGATTCGATGAGAATGATGAGGAAATACAGGCTATACTTGTTGTTGAAAAGCACCGTCTTCATCGGGCCTGTCAGAACAACCCATCTTTAGCTGCCAAGAAAAATGCTTTTACCAGTACTCGCAGGACAGTCCAGAATAAACTGCGTAAAATGCAGGATGCCTAGCTGAGTGCCAAGGCAGGTGAAATACAGGGATACGCTGACAGAAATGACTTGAAACAGTTCTGTGAAACCCTCAATACTCTCTATGGGCCTCAATCTTGGGAGTTCCCCCTTCCTGAGTACAGATGGTACAACTCTCAATACAGAGAAAGATAAGATCCTGCAGAGATGGGCTGAACACTTTGAAGCTGTCCTCAACTGATCGTCATCTATTAACGATGAGGCAATAGACAGGATTCCCTAGGTTGATATCAACAGCGCCATGGATGATCCACCAGTAGTAGCTGAAGTCACAAAAGCTGTCAGCCAGCTACCAAGTGGCAAAGCCCCAGGGGCAGATGCCATACCCGCAGAGATCTATAAAGCTGCTGGTCCTGCGCTTATTGAGAAGCTCACCGAGTTGTTCCAGTCCTTTTGGAAGCAAGGATCCATTCCTCAGGAACTTAAAGATGCTTCCATCATACACCTCTACAAGAGGAAGGGCAATCGGCAAGTATGCCACAACCATCGAGGAATCTTGCTGCTGTCATTCACAGGAAAAACCCTTGTAAGAGTCCTGCTAAATCATCTGGTCACTCATCTGGAGCTGGGCCTGCTTCCAGAGTCACAGTGTGGCTTCCGCAAAGGTCGTGGGACTACTGACATGATTTTTGCTGTGCGCCAACTTCAGAAGTGTCAGGAGCAGAATCGTGAGCTCTATGCAACCTTTGTTGACCTCGCGAAAGCCTTCGACACTGTAAGCCAACAAGGCCTGTGGAGGATCATGTCAAAATTTGGCTGCCCTCCCAAATTCATTCAGATGGTACGCCAGTTCCATGATGGCTGGAGTACTGGATGGCAGAGAATCCTCCTGAGGCATTCCAATTCACCAATGGCATCAAACAAGGCCGTGTGCTCGCACCCACACTGCTCATGATGTTTACTGCCATGCTGAATGATGCCTTCCAGGACAGTGTTGCTGGAATCAGCCTTAAGTACAGTGTGGATGGGAAGCTCTTCAACCCGAGGAGACTTCAAGCTATTACCAAAGTAAAAGAGACTGTTCTGAGAGATTTCCCCTTTGCCGATGACTGTGCCCTGTATGCTGGCTCAGAGCCAGAGATGCAAGTCAGTATGGACAAATTTTCCACGGCTTGTGACAACTTTGGACTCACCATCAACATTAAGAAGGCCGAAGTCATGCACCAGCCTGCTCCTCATGCACCGTACACAGAACCCATAATCACAGTCACAGGGCAGAAACTACAGGCAGTGGACCAGTTCACTTACCTTGGCAGCACCCTCTCCCAAGCAGTGACTATTGACACAGAAATTAACTGCAGAATAGCAAAGGCGATTTCTGCTTTCGGTAGACTGTGCTCCACTGTATGGGAATGTCAAGGAATCAGCCCAGCAACAAAACTGAAGGTCTACAGTGTTGCGGTACTCACTACCCTCCTGTATGCCTGTGAAACGTGGACTGTGTATCGAAGCCATGTAAGACAGCTCAATCATTTCCACATGACTTGTCATCACAGAATATTACGCGTCTGTTGGCAAGACAAAGAACCAGATACTGAAATTCTCTCTAGAGCAAGCCTACCATCAGTCCACACACTGATGAGAGCGCAGACCCAGTGGGCAGGCCATGTCATCAATATGTCAGATGAGCACATACCCAAGCAGCTGCTTTTTGGGGAACTCTCTGCTGGAAGTCACTTGCATGGAAGGCAGAAGAAACGTTTCAAAGACACACTCAAAGACTCCCTGAAGTCGCTTGACATTGACACGATCACCTGGGAAATGCTGGCACAAAACCGCCCGACCTGGCGCTGCCTCATCCACAAAGGCTGTCAAGCTCACGAAGCAAGGTGTATTGCTGAAGCACAACTTAAGCGCGAGTTGCACAAGTCCAGAGCCACCAGCACAACAACCACAGTGTTAACACAAGTCTGTCCAGTATGTGCCAGGACATTCCGTGCCCGAATTGGACTGATCAGTCATCTTTGGGGACACCGCAACCAACCTCAAAATGACTAATGGTGTCGAGGTCCTCATCGATGACGATGTATGAACAACTGTGACATAAAAACAGTGGAATAAGGGAGGCCTCTTAATTTCATTGAGATCCTGTTGTTAAAGATATACTGTTCTATTTTGGAGCAACTGACAATTTTAATAACTTAATTAGAGAACTTTCTTGTAGCCTCTCATCAGCTAATTAAAACTATATTGTATTTCTTTTCTGTAACATTATTCACAGCTAACACTGCTAATAGATATCTCGATGGGTACACGTATTCCTTTGCAGATTGTGGAGGATGAAGATCAAACAGATATGCCAGATAGATGTATCCACACCTTAAAGGGACCCCATTTTAAATTTAGTCTTCTGTTGGCACTCCTGCGTATATGGGCTACACTCTTGTACCTGCATTCCTGCAGATACCTAAACGTTTCCAAACTTGGCACACACCTGTAGTAATTTGCAAAACACTTCCAGCACAAGGAATGGCAATATTGTTTAAAAAGTGGAATAGATGGGGAAGGGCAAAGGGTCGAGAAAGCTAGGCAGCCTACAACAACTGGAACAAGGTCCCAGGGAACCGAGACAAGTCTTTTAACCACTTCAGCATTAGGCCAACCCAATCTCTTCCAGGGGTGGCAGCCTAACTCTATCCCACATTCACCCATCACCATCCCCAACATTCCTGAGTGAAAATTGGATATCACAGAGCAAAAGTCCCACTGTAGTGCAACAGACCAATTGGTCTATCGAGTTCATGCCAATGTCTATACAGGAATCCGCATAGTCCCTTTTTTCTCTGCTCTATTCCCATATGTCAGCAAGTTTATTACACTCAAGTGCCCATCCAATTACATTTTGAAATCATTTCTTGCCTCCACTTTGACAACCATTGTTGGTAGCGTCCCAGGTCATTACCATTTATTGCATAAAACATCCTCCTTGCATTTTCCTCTTGCATCTCTTGCCCATAACCTCATCAAATATTTCCCCCCAGTTATGGATGTCTCAACCAAAGGAATAGGACTTTCCTCTGCATTCTCTATCTACACCCATTTGATTGTTAGAAAAAGGGAGTGAAAAGAGAGTTGAATTCCTAAAATGTGTAGAGGACTCCTTCCTCAAATAGCACATTAGTAGTCTTGTACAGATGGTATTATTTAATCTGGAGGTTGAGCTAAATATGGGTAAACAACTTGGGAATAATGATCTAAAGCTTATTTATTAGTCACAAGTAAGGCTTACATTGACACAGCAATAATGATCTTAATAAAAGGTTTAACATCCAAACAGAAAAACAGTTAGTACAAAAACGATAAGATCAAATTGGGTCAAGCCAGGTCTTAGAAATAGCTAGCTGAGGGGATATGGAAGGAAGAAGTAGCACTATTCAAATAGTAGAATTTTCTTTTATTTTTAAAAGGAATTACAAATGATACAGAATAAATGCATTCCATTAAGAATTCAGGAGACTACTAGTAGGGTGTCATGGATGAATAAAGAGGTTAGAGGCCAATTAGAATTGGAGAAAAGGGCCTATGAAGACGAGAAGAATAATAATGAAAAACTAAAGAATGTGAGATTACAAGAAAATAGGCTAAGGGCAGGATATGGAAAGCTAACATATGAGGCAAAAAATTCAAAAGACATCAAAAGGAATAGAAAAGTGAATTACAAGTATATCATTAAAACGAGAATTGTTAAAAGTGAAGTGGGGCCACTGAGAGGAAGGGATTGTCAATTTGCGAATGACCAAAGAAATGGTTGAAGTATTTAATGTGTACTTTGCATCAGTCTTTCCTGAAGAGAAGGATGTTTCAAGAGATGCTGAATCTCAAAGTGACTGACAGCAATTCAAATGTCATAATGATGAATAAATGGATAAGTTAGCTAATTTAAAGGAAGAGAAAGGTCTAGGGTATAGATTCTAGGATGTTACAGTACTAGAGCAGAAACCCAAAAGAATCTTATGAGGCCTGACTAGACCCCAACAGTTTTTTTCGATTTTGGCATTAGGGCGATGATAAGGTGTTTCACTCCACATGTGATTCCATTGACAACCTAGGGAGCTTTTATCAAAAGAAATCTTATTTTAACAACACAGTTTAACTATAATGAATGAATTAGCTTAATATCTAACATTTGAACAATACTTAATCATGACAAGATACAATTCTTAACTGCTAATCTATCTCTATTAGTTCTAATTCAAGCATTTTTCTTCTTAGACTTAAAACTACTCTTCCAAATCAGCAAGCAAACTCCCAGGCTGACATGCTTGTATTTTTTAACAGTGCTAGAGTATTCAAACACCTCTGGAGAGAAAGAGTCAGAGAGAGACACCTGTCTTCTGACAGTCCCAAACAGTAGCCTCCAGGGAGAGACTTACAGATAATCTTGCTCATTTCAGAACTAGGCAACAGCTGACTGCTCTAAAATCAAAGAGAACTGTGTTTCCCCTGCAAGCTTAGCTCCATCTATTCACATGACTCTACCTCTGTCAATCAATCTAATTGAAACTCCAGAGGAAAAACAAAAACAAACAAAAATGCATTAACTCACCTTAAAACAAATACATCCCTAGATGAAATCAATTATTAGCTTGCAATTTCACTTTGAGAGTTGTGTGGAGCAGACAAACTGGCACCATGTAAAACAGAGCTGAATATTAAACATGTCCCTTACAAGACATGATAAAAATACATTTCTTAAAAGCACATATCATCACACTTGAAGAAGCTGAGTGAGGAAGTTGCTAAGGCTTCAGATATATTTCAAGCTCTATTGAAAGTGAATAGGTGGAATTTAATTCAGAACCTGGAAATTGGCAGGATTCTGTGTGGGTTGGAACACAGTAAGAAGTCTCACAACACCAGCTTAAAGTCCAACAGGTTTATTTGGTAGCAAACGCCACTAGCTTTTGCTAGTCTGCCCCTTTGTCAGGTGGAACAAACCAGCTGCTATGTGATCATGATTTACTGACCAATTAGGGAAGAGAATTGCAGGGCCCGTCAACTTCGCAGGGGGACGGGATTCAGAGCAGGCATTTCAGCATCAGGAGAAACATAAATAAAGGAACTGGCATCAGAGTTTTACAGTTCAAACCTATGCTCCCTTCACTAAGTGGAACAGTTCCTTCCGATCTACCCAATCTATGTTCCTCCTTTATTTTTAAATGGTAATCAGACCTGCATTCAAACCTCCGATGTTCTAATGGTAATTAATAATTGTCTGTGACTGACCATTGAGAGACAAGTGGTTGTATGGCTCATGGGGCACAACTCCAGATCAAGCATGGTACAAAGTAAGGAGTAGCCTTAAAAGAATGATCATAGCTGTTACAGAGATCGAGCTCATACCATTGCCACATTCTAACAATCTAGCCCACTGAGATAACCACTCTCGCTGTTTCAACAGTGCTTGATCGAAAGCAAGAGACTCAGTGACAGTAGCCTCTCAGAGCAGCAGCCTACAAATCTGAACTGAAGTGAATGCTCAGTGATGGACTGGGCACTCCAGATCCATTCTGCACCAAGAGAGGGGAAAAGAGACATTTCAAAAGAAGCTCCAAAATGGCAAAGTGATGAGATAGCGTAGATGAACAGAGAATAGCTCCACAGTTCACCAATGCCTCCCTGCACAACCTCCTCGAAGCAGTCTGGAGACTTTAGAATGTTTTGTTCCCAGCTGATGGAAGGAAGAGACCCTCCCATTTCACTAAGAAGGCTTGGAGTAGGGTTGTAGCAGAAGTAAGCAACTGAGGAGTATATCAACAAGGTTGAGTTTAGTGCAGGAAGAGGATACATGACCTCTCAAGTGCAAAGGTCAGTCTGTGGGCAAAATTTTCTTAGTTGTTTGCAAAGGTCAATGTGGATGGGAAAAGTGGTGCTGAACAAGCTAACGGCAATGGTGGCTTTCTGTGCAATATAGTGCAGCACTTTGAAAAGAAAATTTCAAGGATCAGGTCCCCCCAGTGTATTGCCAGTGGGGAGGTCTTTAATTCAGCTTTTCTGCCATCATCTTAGAAACACGAGGTATAATTTTAAAGGCTGCCCCAGCACTAAGGGACCAAATTAATTCTGGAACCAGCCACAGCAACCTTGGGCACACTGCCCAGGCACCCTTTGGTACTGCCCAGATGCTGCACTCATCCAAGCTACCCTGGAGGTCTGCTCAATAGGCCCAGCCCCAAACCGCCAGACTGCCGGTGTAGACCACGCCCATTGATTTTCTTTTGTCAGAGTGGCTGAAGATCTGGACTGAAAACTGGAGAGATCCAGGCTGGTTTTCAGTCAGAGCCTGACACTCTGACAAATTATGAGAAAATAAATACGCACTATGTATGTCAACGTAAGTGTGTATCAATGTAATTATGTATATGTACTCACTATGTAAAGGTCAGTGGCAGGCTGAAAGATTGAAAAACTTTTAAGGACTAACAAAAGGTTATAAAAAGTGTAATTAAAACAGCAAGGTAAATTATGACAGAAATCTAGCACAAAATATAAAAATAGATGGCAAAAGATTCTATAAGTAACAGAGTGGCCAAAGTCAATGTTGGTCCCTTAGAGGATGAGACCAGAGAGTTAATAATGGGGAACACAGAAATGGCACAGACACTAAGTCGATATTTCGTCTAGGTTTTCATGGTGAGGACACAAAAACTTGCCTAATAGCAACAGGTAATTCAAATTGTGAAAAAGGAGGAATGTACACAACCGCCATCACTAAGGAAAAAATAACGAGCATGCTATTAGGATTAAAGACAGGCATGTTCCCTGGGCCTGATGGCCTAACCTTCTAGAGTCTTAACAGCAGAGATAGTGCTTTTGGTGATTATACTATTCGAAAATTTCCTGGATTTTGGAAAGGTTCCAGTGAATTACAAAAAGGCTAATGTCACATCCCAAAAAGGAAAAAAGGTAGAAAGTGGGAAATTATAGACCAGGTAAATTTAACATCTTTGTTGGGAAATTGTTGGAATCCATTTTAAGGAAGAAGTAACGGGACATTTGGACAGTCAAAATGCAATCCATCAGAATCAGCATAGTTTTATGAAGGGTAAATAGTGTTAGATTAATTTGCTGGAATTCTTCAAAGGAGTAAGCAAAGTGGAGAATGTAAGTCTGTGGATGTTGTGCATCTGGACTTCCAGAAGATATTTGATAAGGTACTTTAATGCATAAAGTGTAGTCCCATGGGATTAGGCTAATATATTAGTTTGGATAGAGGATTAGTTTACCAACACAAACCAGAGAGTGGGATAAATGGGTCTTTTACTAGTTGGCAACCTGTAATCAGTGGTGTACCACAGAGTTCGGTCCTTGGGCCCCAACAATTTACAATTTCTCCAGAGTCTTCAACATGTCATTGATGAAGATGAACATCCGCCAAGGCCATCCCTACACCCCCACTTCTTGCCTTCAAACAACCGCACAATCTCAAACAGATTTGGATGCACAGAGTGTACTATAGGCAAATTTGAAAACTACTATAAAGTAGGTGGGAAACCATAGAATAGGATTCCTGCAGTGCTTGAGGGGGCTATTCAGCCCATTGAGTCTACACTCAATGGGTTGAAATGGACGCCGCAAGAAGACACAGGTTTTAGGTGCTGGGAATAGCTACAGAGGAGATGTCAGGGGTAAGTTTATCACTCAGAGTGGTGGGTGCTTGGAATGGGCTGCCAGCAACGGTGGTGGAGGCGGATTCGATGGGGTCTTTTAAGAGACTTTTAGATAAGTATATGGAACTTAGTAAGATAGAAGGTTATAGGTAAGTCTAGTAATCTCTAAGGAAGGGACATGTTCAGCACAACTTTGTGGGCTGAAGGGCCTGTATTGTGCTATAGTTTTTCTATGTTTCAATGACTCTCTAAAAGAGCTTCTTATCCAGGTCAACCAAGTAAAGGGTCATGAATCTGTGGAATTCTCTACTCCAGAGTGCAGGAGATACCAGAACACTAAACAAATTTGAGGAGAAGAAAGATAGGTTTTAATTAGTAATTGGATGACAGGTTATTGAGGAGTGGGCAGGAAGGTGGAGATGAGGCTGAGTTGAGATCAGGCATGATTGTACTGAATGGCAAAGTAGGTTCGAGGGGCTGAATTCCATACTTTTTCCTCCTCATTCTTGTGCATAACAATGATGAGGATGTAGCCAAAGGAGGAGTGGTGTTAAAATTTGCAATTATACTAAAATAACTAGTAAATTCTTTAAATGAAACAGATCATTGCAGAAGATAGTAATGGGAGAACAAATTTAATGTCAACAGGTGTGAGGTGATGAGATTTTGGTTGAAAAAGTAACAGCCTGTAATTATACTCTGAATGGATGTAGCCTTGGCACTGTGGAAGAGAAGAGACTGGGGAGTACAGAGTCACAAGGCATTAAATGCTGCATCTGGCTTGCTGAGTAATTGCAGCATTTTCATTTCATTTTGTTTTATTTCATTAAGATAATGTCTAGTATAGGGAAGTACAAGTACAAAGAGAGACTGTGATCATGTAAGAAGTGAAAATATGAAAGGATGGGACAAATATGTAAAGGATGAAAGGATAGAAGCAGACTTCTCGCTATAGTTGTAGGCTCAATACCAAGGATCACTGATAAAAGTACAAAGCTTCAATTTGGATTCTGGTAGGAATTGTGGAGGTGCGTGACAAACACCTCAGCTTTGCTGATGTGACATGCAAGCCATTTTAATTCTTGGGCCTCATTAATGTTTGAAAGATAGTGCCTTTAGCCAACTCACCCACGCATCTTGTTCAACTTCTATAGGTAGCATCCCCTATATTGCATCTTCTGGTGAAGAATTCCCTGGAGAGTTGAAATGGGTGGAAGGAAGGTCCTCTGCTTTCCTTGGAGGTCCCAGTGGAAGAAGTGACGACATGAAACAAGATGAAAATACACCAGAACAACCCAAACTGCTATCTGATTTGCCAGAACAGATATGGCAGATTTGGTCGATGCAAGTAAAATCACCACCAAGACCCAAGTTTAATGTAGAAAGAATATTAATGACTTCACATGAGTGGCAAAACTGAGTATATTTATTCATTTTTCTGATTAACACCTCACAAAACTTATCTCCCACCATCTCAAAGCCATTTCAATTATGACCACTCTTCAATATAGATTCACAAATACTAAAATATACCTCTGGCTTATTCTAAACACATTTGCTTCTTCCCACTGCACATTCATATACTTAAGTCCCATACATTTTAACTAGTAAGCCATAATACTTGCACTCTCTTTCCACAGGGCAAGACCACACTTAATACCAGAGAAAGGAAAAGGACAGCCGGAGAACTTAATATCATCACTCTCACACAGGGAAAACAGAAAGCCCTGGATATTACAAGCCCAGGCACATTCATGAGAATCAGGAAAGAAATTGGTGGATATCCCAAGAAGGTTGCATGCTTTTTCTTTATATTCCTTCATTCAACTCAGCTCGGATAAAACAAACTTAGCAACTACAACTTGCATCGTCAACACAGTTGATCACATACAGTTTCTGTCTCCCCTTCTCACTTTCTGTGTTTCTTGAAAGGCCTATCAACTTCAAGAGGCTCCTGCATCAGAACTGACTTTGGGGGAAGACAGTGTTATATAGTTCACACTGTCACAATTTCCTGTGTCAAGATGATCAATTTGAACACCAAGCCAGCTGCCAAACCTTGGATTCTGAAATTAAAGTGAATTTTTAAAATATTCATTCGTGGGACATGGGTGTCCCTGACTGGCCATTATTTATTGCCCAATAAATGAATCTCCTGTAATTGCCCGAGACAACATTCTTGTACGCATCGTAAGGCCTGCTATTGAGATGATCATGTTTGCAGAAAGGTCTTCAAACAGGGAAAAGGTGAAGTGCTACCATGTCCTAAATCTGGTCATAAAACACAGGGGATAAAAGATTTACGCATGTCTATTCAGTCATTAAAATTTGGTAGACAAACTGCTGTTGGCTATGATGGGTCATCTGGTTATAATTACTACTGGAAAAGTCTGGCATCTGGAGGAGGTGGAACATATACTGGCGACGAAGATGATGAGTATGGCGAATATGATGATATGAAGAAGAGCAGGGTAATAAAACAGAAGAGAAAACTGACAGAGGCTGATGATGCCATTAAGAGTTACAGTGATATATTTGACGTGATTAGGCAAGTGAAGCTGGTTGTTGTTGCGTTAGCATGGAGAAGATGGGTAAATGGCCCCCTTCCATGCTGTAACATTTAGAAGAAATTAAAAAGTCCATGGCAACTATTAAAATTTTTGTGAGATGGCTGGAATTTCCCAACCCGCCTGCTGCACCTGCCTCCCCATCCCCAAGCTACCCAGTGGCGGGGCCAGTGAGCCATTGAAATCTCCATTTACTTCAGCAGCACTGAAAGATCTTGCTGGTGTGAAGGGCTGGAAAATTCCATCCAATATGTGTTTGCAGCAAGCTCTACTTTTATTTTGAAAAGGATAACATTTCTGACTGTATGAATGTGCAAGTAGTTACAGCACTTCTTTTGTTTGAAAGCCTGTCTTTAAAAAGTATATGAGATTGTCTTTGATGTTGGCAGTACTCATTATTCCGTGTACCCAGCGCTAAAAGCCTCTGGAGTCTGTTCTTGGATGCACAAAGTATACAGGCGTATCCTCTTTTAAGTTGGTTAATTGTTTGCTCCATCGATTTATAACATGCAAATTATTTTTCAAGGTGTGAGTCATGTTTTAGGCTTTTGTACTGATTTAAACCATATGAATATTCCTTGAGTTTCTAACTTGGGAATATCACAAATTTTGACACTTTGCATTCAATAACCCATTTCTTGGATCATTTTCTAAATGGTGTCAATTGTGAATGTAATTAAATATGTTCATTCCAATTAAGATTTAGAATGGGAAAAAATAACTTTAAATTACAGTTAAAAATGCTGGTATGGATTTATTTTGACTAAAGCTCATTGAACCAATAAACTGTGTTTCACAATCTGAATTTTTCAAAGCACTTTTTGGATTATGGCAAAAAGTGCTATTTCTTTATGCAGTTTAAATTAAAAATGTATAATCTTGTTTTAAATTTACAAAGCACTGTCTTCTTAATTCATTCCAGCAAATCTAAGACCTGCGATTGCAGTTTACCCATCTCACACATCCTCAGGTTTTTATAAAGAACAAAGAAAATTACAGCACAGGAACAGGCCCTTTGGCCCTCCAAACCTGCACCGACCATGCTATCTGACTGAACTAAAACCCCTTACCCTTCCGGGGACTATATCCTTCTATTCCCATCCTATTCATGTATTTGTCAAGACGCCCCTTGAAAGTCACTATTGTATCTACTTCCACTACCTCCCCTGGCAGAGAGTTCCAGGCACCCACTGCCCTCTGTTTTGAAAGAAAACTTGCCTTGTACATCTCCTTTAAACCTTGCCTCTCACACCTTAAATCTATGGCCCCCCAGCAATTGACTCTTCCACCCTGGGGGAAAAGTTTCTGACTATCCACTCTGTCCATGCCCCTCATAATCTTGTAGACTTCTATCAGGTCGCACCTCAACCTCCATCATTCCAGTGAGAACAAACCTCCTGAGATCTAATGCCCTCCATCTTGGGCAACATCCTGGTAAATCTTTTCTGTACCCTCTCCAAAGCCTCCACGTCATTCTGGGAGTGTGGAGAACAGAATTGAGCACTATGGGCCAGATTTTACCAATTGGAGGCTTAGTGCCAGATCTGGACGTAAAATGGATCCGAGCCTGGATTCCCCGTTCATAAGAACATAAGAACATAAGAAATAGGAGCAGGAGTAGGCCATCTGGCCCCTCGAGCCTGCCCCGCCATTCAATAAGATCATGGCTGATCTGTCGTGGCTCAGTTCCACTTTCCCGCCCTCTCCCCATAACCCTTAATCCCCTCTCTTATCAAAAACCCATCAACCCGCTTCTTAAAAATATTTAGCGAGGTAGCCTCCACCACTTCAACGGGCAGAGAATTCCAGAGATTCACCACCCTTTGAGTGAAGAAGTTCCTCCTCAACTCCGTTCTAAACCGCCCCCCCTTTATCTTGAGGCTGTGCCCCCTAGTCCTACTGTCTTTTTTGAGCGGGAAGAGTCTCTCCACCTCTATCCTATCCATCCCATTCATCATCTTATACGTCTCAATGAGATCTCCCCTCATTCTTCTAAACTCTAACGAGTACAAGCCTAGTTTATTCAGCCTCTCCTCATAGCTCAACCCCCTCAACTCCGGTATCAGCCTAGTAAACCTCCTCTGCACTCCCTCCAAGGCCAAAATATCCTTGCGCAGGTGCGGCGCCCAAAACTGCACACAATACTCCAGCTGCGGCCTCACCAATGCCCTATACAGCTGCAGCAAGACCTCCCTACTTTTATATTCAATCCCCCTCGCTATGAAGGCCAGCATCCCATTCGCCTTCCTGACCACCTGCTGCACCTGCAGGCTGGGTTTTTGCGACTCATGCACAAGGACCCCGAGGTCCCTCTGCACCGTCGCCTGCTGCAGTTTTTCGCCACGTAAGTAAGCGCACCCATATGCTTTTTGCTGGCTCCGGTTCAGTCCGCACTGTGGGGCGGGGCTTAGCACTGCCAGAATGATCGGAGCTCTGAACTGCGCATGCACAGTTCGAAAAAAATCTGAAACAGTGCACCTGGGCGTGAAAAATGAAACCAGAGAGAGCTGGAGTGGTGTAGGGGGTGAAATGAGCTGTGATCGGACCCCCCGGGAGGCAGCCCCCTCTGATCAGACCCCCTCCCCGGAGGCAGCCCCACCCCCCCCACCCCCCAGCCCCCTCCCCCCCGCCAATGGTCAGACTCCCCCCCCCCAGGAGGCAGGCCCCCCCCTCGGCAGAGCACACCCAACCTACCTGGATTGTTCCTGTCCCTCCACCATCCTTCTGACCTGCACTCGTTGATGTGGAGAAGCCAGCGTAGGACTGGGGTAAACACAGTAAGAAGCCTCACAACACCAGGTTAAAGTCCTGTTGGAAAGCCCTGTTGGACTTTAAACTGATGTTGTGAGACTTCTTACTGCGCTTATTGGACAGCCTGCAGCACCTTCCTGGCCTTCCGCTGGCTTCTGCTGGAAGTGGCGGGGCGGGGGGAGGTGGGCTCAGATGGATCTCTGGTTGGGGGGCGCAGAGGGGAGGATGGACTTGGGAGAATTTCCACCAACAACCTGCACCCCCCGCCCCCCCACCCCTGCCACCGCCACCGCCAAACAATCAGAGATCCATCTGAGTCCGCCCCCTCCTCCAGTCCAACGCTGGCATCTCCACATCAATGAACGCAGGTCAGAAGGATGGTGGAGGGACAGCAGCAATCCAGGTAGGTTGGAAGTGTGCTCTGCCGAGGGTGGGGGGGGGGGGGGGGTGGGGGGGGGGGGGGGGGGGTGTCTGACCGGGGGACAGGGGAGCGTGGGGGGAGGGGGTGATCGCATGGTGGGGAGTGGGGGCTGCTTCCCAGGGAGGTGGATTGTGGTGGGGGGGGGGGGGGGGGGGGGGGGCGGGGGGCGATGTGCTCTGCCAAGGGGGTCTGCCTCCCAGGGGCGTTCGGATCGTGGGGTGGGGGGGGGTCTGCTGGGGTCGTTAGCGGGGGGTCTGCAAAGGGTATTTGAGGAGGATGGGCTTCAGAGGTTCCCCTGCACAATAGGAATCCGCTTCGGATTTTTATTCTGCAGGTGGATAGCAGCGTGGATCCGCAATGGATCCGAAGACAGTAAAATGGGATTTGGCGATAGAGTTAGGCGTGCGGTTCATTAAGTCAATTTAAATGCATACTAATGTATTTAAATCATCGGGCCACCTGATTGGAGCACGGACCGGATCCGTGCCCAAACCGGGTGTCGGTAAAGGCGCAATCTGCTCAGTTTCAGGTGCAGATCAAATTACAGGCCCGACACCCAAATTTACCGCTATTTGATGCCTAAAAACGGGCATGGATGTTTGGTAAAATCAGGCCCTATATTAGAAGTGCAGCCTAACTAAGGTTCTACAAAGCTGCAACATGACTTGTCAATTTTTAAACTCAATGCCCCAGCCTATGATGACAAGAATGCCGTATGCCTTTTTGACTACCTTCTCCACCTATGTTGCCATGTTCTTGTACTTGTACTTGTACACACAGATCTTTCTGCCTATTAATACTCTTAAGAGTTCTGCCATTTACCTATGCTCAGCTTATTAGACTTCCCGAAATGCACTACCTCACAATTGTCCGGGTTAAACTCCATTTGCCATCTCTGCCCAAATCTCCAATCAATCTGTATCCTCTGATGATCATTATCGCTATTTGCAATTCCACCAACCTTTGTGTCATCCGCAAACTTATTAATCAATCCAGTTACATTTTCCTCCAAATCATTTATATATATTACAAACAGCAAAGGTCCCAGCACTGAGCCCTAAGGAACGACACTTGTCACAGCCCTCCATTCAGAAACACACCCTTCCACTGCTACCCTCTGTCTTCTATGACTGATGTGGGTATGCCGGCGTTGGACTGGCGTAAACACAGTAAAAAGTCTGACAACACCAGGTTTTAGTCCAACCTATTTATTTGATAATATACTCGCAAGCTTTCGAGGGGTTACCCTCTTCGTCAGGTGAATGGAGAGTTCTGGCCTCAGACAGAGCATATAAAGCACAGAGTAACCCCTCGAAAGCTTGCGAGTATATTATCAAATAAATAGGTTGGACTAAAACCTGGTGTTGTCAGACTTTTTTCTATGACTGAGCCAGTTCTGTATCCATCATGCCAACTCACTTCTGATCCCATGCAACTTTACCTTCTGTACCAGTCTGCCATGAGGGAGCTTGTCAGAGACCTTTTTGAAATTTATGTAGACAACATCCACTGTTCTATTGTCATCAATCATCTTCATCACTTCCTCGAAAAACTCGACCAAGTTAGTGAGACACACCTCCCATTCACAAAACCATATTGCCTCTTGCTAATACACCTACTTATTTCCAAGTCGGAGTAAATCCTACTTGAAATATCCTCGCCAATAATTCCCCTACCACTGACGTAAGGCTCACCGGCCTGTAATTACCTGGATTTTCCTTGCTACCCTTCTTAAACAAAGGAACAATGTTGGCTATTCTCCGATCCTCTGGGATTATAGTAAAAAATAATTTTGCATGCAGTATATACCTCCCTGGAAGGCAAGATGCTGCCTTTGTCAGGCTGATCTTGTCGAATCTGGCAAAGATTGAGAGGAGGCAGCAACAGTTAGGGGTGATCAAAGATTGAGCCCATTCTAAAATCACTCCAGTGCCAGTAAGAATGTTAGGCAGATCAATTAGCTATTTTAAATTGCCTTTTGGTTTAATGTTATAATTTTCATTTGTGATTTGTTTTTCTTTCGGACAGTTCCCCTTTATGACCCATTTTACTTTGTCCCTCAGATTGATAAATTTAGTTTAATTAGTTAACCAAAACTAGGCTTGTACTCGTTAGAGTTTAGAAGAATGAGGGGAGATCTCATTGAGACGTATGAGATGATGAATGGGATGGATAGGATAGAGGTGGAGAGACTCTTCCCGCTCAAAAAAGACAGTAGGACTAAGGGGCACAGCCTCAAGATAAAGGGGGGGCGGTTTAGAACGGAGTTGAGGAGGAACTTCTTCACTCAAAGGGTGGTGAGTATCTGGAATTCTCTGCCCGTTGAAGTGGTGGAGGCTGCCTCGCTAAATATTTTTAAGAAGCGGGTTGATGGGTTTTTGATAAGAGAGGGGATTAAGGGTTATGGGGAGAGGGCGGGAAAGTGGAACTGAGCCACGACAGATCAGCCATGATCTTATTGAATGGCGGGGCAGGCTCGAAGGGCCAGATGGCCTACTCCTGCTCCTATTTCTTATGTTCTTATGTTCTTATGTTCTTAATGCCAATTTGCTGTCATCACGTACACAAATGGGAATAGCTGCACAATAGTAAACTTGAAGCATTTCCCCAGGTCAGTTCTTATTTACGTCTTCCATTGCCGAAAAGCTCAAAGTGAGATGTAGAAGCTGGAAAGGGAAGAGTCGAAGAAATCTTCAGAGGAGGTTTTACGTGCTGAGAAATTATTGTTACACAAAACATTTTCACCGTCTACGAGCTCGGAGCTAGGTGTTTCTGATGAAGAACACTGGAAAGATGGAGGCTGAGGAAAGACCTGATAGAGCTCTACAAAATTTATGAGAGGCATAAACAGAGTGGATACTAAGAGGTTTTTTTTCTAAGGGTGGAAGTGTCAATTACAAGGGGGCACAGATTCAGGGTGAGAGGGGGAAAGTTGAAGGGAGATGTGCAGGGGAAGTCTTTCACGTAGAGCGGTGGGTGCCTGGAACGTGCTGCCAAAGGAAGCAAGCATATTCGCAACATTTAAGAGGCATCTGGATGGGCACACGAATAGGGTGGGAAGAGAAGGATACAGACTAAGGGCAGAAGGATTTTTGTTTAGATTAGTTAGGGCATTATGATCGGCACAGGCTTGGATGGCTGAAGGCTGTTCCTGCGCTGTATTTTTCTTTTTTCTTTCTTCTAAGTCAGCAGGAGTGGATGTCAGAGTAGAGAGAACAGTAGAAGTTCCCATTGAAGGAAGCAGGACACGCCTAGCTCTGGTCAGCTGCACGCAGAAGCTAAGCCTAGGGGCTCTTTCACAGGGGTCTATTCTGGAGCAGCAATAAAAAAAGTGAAGTTTTATCAGCATTTCTAGAGGCATTGCACATTTTAGGAGAGAGATTGGAGGAGTATATCTCAAATGCAAGTGCCATGACAGCTCAGGACTTTATGCTGACCTTTATGCTGAAGGGAAACACATTTTAGTTGCACAAACGAGTTCACTTGGGTGATAATATTGCCAGTGTGTTAACATATTATAAAATGTGAATGAATTATGCACATTTTTTCTCATATTTCCATTCTACAGTCATCTCCAATGTTGTCTCCAGTCTTCCAAAAAGGCATTAGCCTTAAGGGAAGTAGTATGGAAAACAAGGGATTTCTGGGAATGATTTACTTTGGGTGCAGTAGGAAGAGGATTCCACAAACTTGTAGAACATATTCCACACAAATTATCTGACAATGCCTGAATAATTCCACCGCCACTTTTCCAGCTAGCTAGGTGAGTGCCTGCAAGTACCTGGACACATCAAACTCCTTCTAATCTTGCCTCTTCTCCTCTGAGGATACAAAATGGTCCTGACCTTCCTCCACCTGGAGGTACATTCTTCTCCACAACACCGTGTTGCGCAAGGTACCACAAGTCACCATCATTCTGGAGACTCTTGATGGTACATACCAAAAGGCACCTCAGATTTGTCTGGACAGTTAAATTGCATCTTCAGCAAACTCAAGTGCCCTTGGCTATGATGGTATTTTTCCTATGGTAATAGTAAGGGCTGCTCACAGCTGTTACCAGCCATTCCTTTATATGGTAGCCTTTACATTCACTCTATTTCAATGTACAAAGATGTGACTGCATGGTGTCAAATTAAGGCACCATGGCACCTTCCTTAACATCATGCATAGATTTCCAGTGGTCCAGATGAATATTGATAGATTTTTTTTTATTTGTTGGATGTTGGCATCGCTGGTTGGGCCAGTATTTATTGCCCATCCTAACTGCCCTGATAAGCCATTGTTGTGGATCTGGAGTCACTAGTAGGCCAGATCTCCTCCCTGAAGGGCATGAGTAAACCAGATGGATTTATATGATAATTTGAGATGGTTTTATTATCATTAGACTTTTAGACCCCAGAGTTTTATTAATTTCAAATTTCACTATCTGCCGTGGTAGCATTTGAACCCATGTCCCCAAAACATTACCCTGGATCTCTGGATTACTAGTCAAATGACAATAGCACTTAGTTCAGGGTAGTTGATAGCTAAGGGGAAATGACACTTAGCAAAAATTATCCACAGGGTTGTTACCAGTAAATGGACAGCTGGAGAATCTTTTAAATATATATGCTAGTTTTTTGTATAATACATTATTGTTTTCTTTGTGATATGATGGTGTGTTATCTTTGGACTATACTCGAAACACAATTCCCTAGCTACCAACTCTATCCCTTATCTTGGCAACTATTTGAGACTAAACGAGACTGTTTCCAACCTCAATATCATATTTGACCACATATCCACACCACCACTAAGGCCATCTATTTCCACTTCCATAATAATCCATATTTAATCGTCACTATTCCAAAGGGTCATAAATAATTTTAGAACTATAATTTTCATTCCTGCAGTGAATTTTCATTGCATATGTTCTATACAAGTAATATCCTTTCTATAGTAAGTGGTGTTCAGAGCAACACGTGTGGCAACCAAATTTCAACCAATGTTTCGTGAAAATCAAATATCACCTTTGATGATTATGTTCAATGTCACATGCATAAAACCGAGAATTCTATTTGCCTTTTTACTGTCTGTTCAATCTGCACTTTAAAGATTCATGTATCTACAGACACACTTCTCTCTTTTACCTTAAGGACAATTTATGGCAAAATCCCCTTCTCTTCAAATTTTCCAAATGTGATAATACACCTCACGTATCTACCACCTATCTTCCGATATGCTAACCTACCTCAATGTGAAATCTATCTTTCTTCCTCAATTTATTATTCTTCAAATTCAGTATCATCAGCAAACTTTTATATAATTTATTTATACCTAATTTCAAATATTTCCTTACTGGAAAAAAGGAAATGTATTTGCCATAGCACCAATCATGACACTTCACTGCCAAATCCTGGAGAAGCAAAATATTCAGTTAATCTATATTCTTTGCCATTGTGATTCAATTTTCTTTCCACCAATACCAAGAAAAAAAATTGGATAGAAGAAAATGAGCAACTACAATTTAGCATCCCTTTTTTACATAACACCCAATTTTCTTATTATTTAACATAAGAACATAAGAAAAAGGAGCAGGAGTAGGCCACCTAGCCCTTCGAGCCTGCCCCGCCATTCAATAAGATCATGGCTGATCTGTCGTGGCTCAGTTCCACATTCCCGCCCTCTCCCCATAACCCTTAATCCCCTCTCTATCAAAAACCCATCAACCCACGTCTTAAAAATATTTAGCGAGGTAGCCTCCACCACTTCAACGGGCAGAGAATTCCAGAGATTCACCACCCTTTGAGTGAAGAAGTTCCTCCTCAACTCTGTTCTAAACCGCCCCCCCTTTATCTTGAGGCTGTGCCCCCTAGTCCTACTATCCTTTCTGAGCGGGAAGAGTCTCTCCACCTCTATCCTATCCATCCCATTCATCATCTTATACGTCTCAATGAGATCTCCCCTCATTCTTCTAAACTCTAACGAGTACAAGCCTAATTTATTCAGCCTCTCCTCATAGCTCAACCCCCTCAACTCCGGCATCAGCCTAGTAAACCTCTTCTGCACTCCCTCCAAGGCCAAAATATCCTTGCGTAAGTACGGCGCCCAAAACTGCACACAGTACTCCAGCTGCGGCCTCACCAATGCCCTATACAGCCGCAGCAAGACCTCCCTACTTTTATATTCAATCCCCCTCGCTATGAAGGCCAGCATCCCATTTGCCTTCCTGACCACCTGCAAGCTTTTCAGCAAAATACAACCTGTGTGGAATCAAATATGACTGCAATATTAAAAATGTCTTCAAATTTATAACAAATAATTGATAAATTAGTCCTACAGAGAACTTTCAAGTATAATAAAGCAACAGTAAATCATAGTTGAAACCGGTTCAATTTATGCTTAAAGTGCATTCATTTGCCTGGATATTGAATCAATAGATCAAAAAATAGGATGGAGATGAAGATGGTGTTCTGACATGATAACTCCCATTTTGTGCTGCTGCCCAAGACAAAACCATCCTCCATCTGCCTCAAACACTGACATCCTTAAAAGGATGATACAGATCCATTATGTTGCAAGTTCCTGAACTTTAGGGTCTCAAACTGACACAATGCATGCTCAAGCTAGATGTGTCTCCTCAAGAGGATACCACTTAGGAATCTTGGTCAATACCTAGGCCTCTCAAAACTGCATTTTTTTTTAAATTAGAAAGGTTATTGGAGTGCTGGGGCAGTACTCTTATTTCGGGAGATAGGAGTTGGGGTTGCCAGAGGACAGTGTAGATCCTCCTTTTGGACTACTTCGTCATACTTCCCAATGTTTTTACAATGCGAAATGTCACTAAAGTAGCCCTGGAAACCTTGGCAGGTTCCATTTACGGTAATAGTAAAGGAGATCTCCCTTCTGGTGAACCATTGTGGGATGGGTGGTGAAAGTGTCAAATGCATTGATCAGGGTACTTTAGCAACGATCACAACGCTCCTATTAGTTAAGCACAACCTGTCCTTCACAGTACCATGCTGGCTGACTTGCTTAGTTCATGCTGTTCTCAGAGTTTACTAATTTCAGTCCCTATTATGGAATTCAGAAAGTAACCCACAATCAAAGCAAACCTGACTGGCCTATAAATTTTATGACTCATCATTTAGCTTGCATATTATGGGATTGGTACATTTTTAATAACCTCTCCTCTAATTGGCTGAATCAATGTATTGATTTGAATTTTTAGTTTCTAAATAGCAACAGAGAAAAAAATAATGACTTATTTACCAAACCAGCATTACTATAAAAAGTTCAGAAGTCATATTGAACTAAAAATGTTAACTCTGTTACTCTTCTCACAGGTGTGATTGCAGGTTAACTCTGAAGAAATAAACATGTCTTTACTTGTATGGATTTGTTTTCTTTGGAAGGCAAACATTTGAGAATTTTGTACCTGATGTTGCAGAGTTTGGATCTGATTTTTAGCAATGGTCAGTTCTAACTCTGTCTTCTGATTATCATGTTGATGTTTCAGGATTTCCTGGAAATTCTGTTGCTGCTGCTGTTTCTTCAAATTCAGTTCATTTCTCAGCTCCTCTTCAATTTGTCTGCGTAAATAACAAAAATAAACATTTCCTACATAAGCAAAAATACTGAAGTGTAATTAGATTTTATGATGACAACTGCAGGGTTCTAAGAAAGCATAAGCACAATTTGAAGGATAGTACTGATTAACACATAGATGTTTATAGCACATAAGACAACTATTCATCCCAACAAATCCATGCACATAGTTTACTACAGAAATTCAAATCTAATTTCATTAAATCCATCTCCACTCAATTTACTCTATTTGTAATGGCATTGGTACCATTTCTATTCAGATGAAGGCTGCTTTTTGGCATATTTATTTGATTGAGCTACCTTTTGCCTCAATGCTCCATATCTTGAATCCTTTTCTCCCATACAGACCTAGAAAGGAAAATTAAGCAGAATGCAGAACACATGGCTGATCTGATACCACCAAATTGTCCCTTTAGCCTCTGAAGCCAAATGTCCCGTCCAGACAGTCAATACAGTCCAGAAAGATTCTGTAACAATGTTCTCAACCAGAGCTAATAAACCCTAAATTTGTGTAGAACAGATTCTGACAGTGTAACATAATGAATTATAAGGTGCAGAAGTTAAGTTACAACAGAAAAAGCAGTCCGTCTCTCTCCCTTTCCCATTATTTCCACAGGTTAAATCCTACTCACACTATTATTTCTATACTTTTCTCCTCACCACTTCTCTTTTCTTTCACCCATACCCTCATAGTTACAAAGTTTCACTTCCCTATTCTTCTTTTCCCAACTTAATCCAGTGCTCTTTCCTCACCCATTGCTTCTTGTCCACCCTTCCTCTTAGCCACCAAGCTTTCAATGTTAAGACGCTGCTAGAGTTGTTTTATAGTTTTTAAAAAATTTCAAAATTAATAATGTATTGAGTCACTGATATTATATATATGCTCCACCAAGGGCCATCACATTTAAAACATTCCCCTTTGCTATCTGTGATCTGTACCTCCAAATATCTCAGTGATAACATTTTTATTGTATTTGGGCAGAAGGTAGAAAATTACATTTTTGAAAGAGAGGTTAGAGGGGTGGAATAAGATGCTCAAAGGAAGAGAAGGTGCCAGAGGAATAGGGGGCTGTGATCAGATGGCAACAGCTGGGGTGAGTGGTATAAGATGTAACAAAGAAGCAGGGTCTCATTCAAGGAGAAGATGTCAATGCCCCTCAGCCAGGTCTCCCTTAAGGTCAATGTCAATGCAATCATCCACAATAAGTTAATGGATGGTAAGGGCCTTGTTCAAAAGCAAAATATGTAGAGTGGTGATGACAGCTGATTTACTGGTAAAACCAGAATGGCAGCAGTGAGAGGGTTAAGTAGGTTGGGAAGGAAATCAGTGACATTAGCCCTCAGTGGACACGTTGGATGGGAAGCTGAGCAAGAGAATAGGATGAGGCAATTGGAGTTACTGCTTGCAATGAGCCAATACTAAATGCCTTGATATAAATTTTGGAGGATGCTAAAAGGGGCATAGAGGAAAGTTTTGGCTTACCTATGAGGAAGTTAAATCTGGGAGAGTGGCAGGGGTCAAGGAATATTAAGGAGTTGGGGTAGGGAATTGGCGTGGTAGAGTACCTGAGAGGGAAGAAGTAAAAGGAGACAGGACAATTATGTCAGACTTCTTATTTTACAATGTTAAAGCTCTTTTTCTTCCTTTTTAGGGGAAAATAATTTTCTTTACGATATTGTTAATTTATTGCGCCTTATTACAAAAAGTAAGGAAACCTGCTTACAGTATTAACCTTAGATCAAGAAAGGAGGAATCAGGATTGATTAATTCCAGTTCTGAAGAAAAGACATCAATCTGAAATGTTAACTCTTGCTCCACAGGTACTGCCAGGCCTGCTGAATATTTCCAACACATGCTGGACCCTATTTTACTATTTTGATTCTAAGTGCTGGGCAGACTTGAAACTGGGAGTTTTTCAGATCCAACTTTTAGACCCATACGCACTCTGCCTGCAAAAATATCTGCAAGTCTGAATCGTGCTGCAGAAGCCTGTGGGCAGGGCTTAACACACCCAAAACCCTGCAGCTCCAATCAGTGCCTCCAACAGCACATGCGCTAATAAAAATCGTAGAATGCTACTCCTTTGCCACATCCCTCCTGGGCCAGATAATGCCTCCCATAGACCTCCACAGACATTGCCCCACCCCCATAAAATTACTGACCCCCTCATTCCCCCACACCCCTGCCACCCAGTCCAACTGTGGATCCCTCCTTCCAATCTCCAATCTGAACCTTGAACTCCCAACTCAAATGAATTTCAATAAAATGACTGCTTGGTTCTATCTATTTAAACTCTCAGGCAGAGTGGCAAGTGACCCCCTTCCCCCCCACTGATCGCACTCAGAGTGACAGTGGACCCCCCTTCTCCGGCATTGATCACAAGCAGAGTGGAAGCAAGCCGCCTCACCGCACCCCCACCCCCCCAACTTATCTCAGGCAGAGTGGCAGCAGACCCTCTCCTCCCCGCCAATCTCAAGCAGAGAGCCGTCAGATGCTAGGCACTTACCTCCTCACTAATGGAGCACCCGAAATGAACTTTTATGCATCTTATCTGTTCCAATGGGCAAACACGGTTGTAAAGGGGGAAATGCCGGTAACGTTGGGCATGCAGCCCATTCAGTCAATTTAAATGCATGCAAATACATTTAAATTGCCATCACATTCATTTCAGGCGCGATCCTGATTTTTGGGCCTTACTAAAGGGGGAACTGGCCTCATGCCCAATTTTACCAAGTTTTCACGCCTGAAAATGCAACGTGATGGCAAAATCATACCCACTGTCTTTATTTCTGAGTTCCAGCACCTGCAGTATTTTATTCTTACATCAGAAAGGATTAGTCTATTTAAAGCCCAGCCCCGCATACTATAATTTATGGATGGAATTTTGGGCATATAGGAGTTAATTCCTACAATTTAAAAGTTTAAACCTGCCTGTTGTAATAAATTTCATCCAGATCAAAAACAGACACATTGGGGAGGATTGTCTCTCTCAAGGTGAGTGCAGTGAATCAAGAAATTCTCTGGCTCATCAGACTTGGCGCAATTTTCTATCCAATGGGTGGGCATGGGATGGAGTTGGGTCCACTGCCCATGAACACAGATTACAAACAGCCTCTGGGGCTGCTGAGTGTCAAAGTGGGCTTTTCAAAAGATCTGTCTTGTTTCTCTGGGATCTTCTTCAGTGGATTTGTTGAATTTTAAGCTCTCGATCCTTCATCCAATTATCCACTTCCCATGTGATCTCCATGCCAATTAATGCCAACCAATGTCACCAACCCCATGGTCTTCACAGCCTCACTGGCAACTTAATACCAACTCATGCTAATCCCTGATCCCCACACATCTCCATGGTCCCTTAGTTACCAGTCCAACTTAATGCCAACTCATGCCCCTCAACACTTTGCCATTATACCTCCATGCCATTTTATCCAGTATCCACCATAGACCAGCCTCAAGAGCCACACCCAGCTAAAACAAATGTTTAAATATCAATATAAATATCAGTTATATTGAAAAAGCCTCCATTTTATGAAAGCCCATTTAAAATGTTTAAATCCCTTCTGTATTTGATTTGCTGTAATTGTCCAAAATTCCCTAGATTCTGGAAGGGTCCCAACTGGTTGGAAAACTGCAAATGTAGCTCCATTATTCAAGAAAGGAAGGAGACACAAAACAGGAAACAATAGGCCAGTTGGTTAAACATTTGTCATTGTAAAAATGCTAGAATGCTCAATCTATTATTAAGGAGGTAATAGCAGGATGTATAGAAAAATAATAATACCATCAGATAGAATCAACATGAAAGGGCAACTGTATCTGACAAAATTATTAGAATGCAGTGTGGCTAAAGAGATGTCGTGATTTGGATGTCAAAGGCATTCATTAATTGACACATAAAAAGTTGCTTCACAAATAAGAGTTCATGGCATTTAGGGGTGATAACATGGATAGGGGATTGACTAACCAACAGGAAACAAAGTCAAAATAAATGGGGCATTGTCAGGTTGGTAAACTGTAACTAATACAGTGCTGGAGCAAATCATATTTTCCTATCACAACAAATGTAAAAGCTTTAGTAGGACCTTTCCTGTCAAAAACAAAGCATGAACACATTACACATTCTAAGTTTAAATACTGTAAATTTCTAAATTACTATATTTGTAAATGAAATAACTTAAAATAAAATAAACTAAAAAAAGATAGAATAAATATGCTAACTCTCTCTGCTCACTACCTCTCCTGCTTGTTACCTCTTCTGCTCCTTGCTTCCTCCATTCCCTGACTACAACCGCCCCATCACCTCCTCGGCTCGCTGCTGATCATTCTCCCTGACCCTTCCACTGGCTGACCCCAGTCACCTGGTCGGCTTTCTCACTGCTCAGTCTGACTGTGAATATACGTTCCATTAACTGACTGACGTTAAACCGAAGGTGCACTCAATTATAGTATATTCTGGGATTCTCAAAAGGCAAGAATTACACTAATGCAAATATCAGGGATTGGGAGGGGTGTGGCCATGGAGGTATTTGAGAACAAGGGTGAAGATCTTAAATCCAAGGCAAAGTTTAGCAATTTTTGCAGTATTGTTTACCTTTGGGATATACTTCAGTTCTTCCTTTGCTGAAATCTTTTCAATGCTTTGGTCATCAATTGATGAAAAACTATGATCCTTCAGTTTCTTCCTTCCCTCCCTGCTCTCTTGGGTTTTTTTTTATCTCTTCTTTCAGAAAACAATTGAAAAATCTCTTTCTGACCTAGCTTTTGGTCATCTCTTTGGTCTTTTTCTCCGTAACTCTTTTCAACATTCATTATTCATTTATAAAGTGAACTGAAACATTATTTTTATATCGTTTATACCTAATTGCAACCTGTTTTGCTATATTACAGTTTTCCTTTTAAAGGGGTCTTGTCTAACGACTCTAACAAGACACTAAGACATGGGAGCAGAATTAGGCCACTTGGCCCATCAAGTTTGCTCCGCCGTTCAATCATGGCTGATATTTTTCTCATTCCCATTCTTCTGCCCTTTTCCCCATAACTCCTGATCTCCTTATTAATCAAGAACCTATCTTTCTCTGTCTTAAAGACACTCAATGACCTGGCCTCCATAGCCTTCTGCGGCAAAGAGTTCCACAAATTCACCACTCTCTGGCTGAAGAAATTCCTCCTCAGTTCTGTGTTAAAGGATCGTCCCTTTAGTCTGAGATTGTGTCCACTGTTCTAGTTTTTCCTACTAGTGGAAACATCCTCTCCACAACTACTGTATCCAGGCCTCGCAGTATTCTGAAAGATTCAATAAGACTCCCCCCATCCTTCTAAATTCCAGCAAGTACAGATCCAGAGTCCTCAATCATTCCTCGTACGACAAGCTCTTCATTTCCGGGGTCATTCTTGTGAACCTCCTCTGGACCTTTTCCAAAGCCACCACATCCTTCCTTAGATATGGGGCCCAAAATTCCTCAAATATGGTCTGACCAGAGCCTTACACAGCCTCAGAAGTACATTCCTGCTCTTGTATTCTAGCCCTCTCAACATGAATGCTAACATTGCATTTATCTTCCTAACTGCCGACTGAACCTGCACATCAACCTTAGGAGAATCTTGAACAATGACTCCCAAGTCTCTTTGTTCTTCTGATTTCCTAAGCATTTTCCAATTTAGAAAATAGTCTATGCCTCCATTCCTCCTTCTAAAGTGCAAAACCTCACACATTTTCATATTGTATTTCCTCTACGATTTCTTTGCCCACTTTCCTAGCCTGTCCAAGTCCTTCTGCAGCCCCCCACTTCCTCAATACTACCTGTTCCTCTACATACCTTTGTATCATCTGCAAACTTAGCAACAGTGCCTTCAGTTCCTTTTTCCAAATCATTAATCTATGTTGTGACTACCAGTCACTGGCTGCCATTCTGAAAAAGATTCCTTTATCTCCACTCTCCGTCTTCTGCTAGTCAGCCAAACCTTTATCCATGCCAGGATCTTGTCCTTAACACCATGCATTGTTAACTTATTTAGTGGTTACCTATGAGGCACCTTGTCAAAGGCCTTCTGGAAATCTAAATAAATCATGTCCACAGGTTCTCCTTTATCTAACTTCCTTGTCACCTCCTCAAAGAACTCTAATAAACATGACCTCCTCTTGACGAAGCCGCAGAGATTGGGAGGGGTATGGCCATGGAGGTATTTGAGAATAAGGATGAAAATCTTAAATAGAGATCCCCAACTTCGCGGGTAGATATAAACATAGGTTGTAAAATTAGTATTTTAAGACAGCTCCAGAATGGTTTGAAAGGCTTATCCCAATTATCTATAATACTTTTATCCAATAGCTCATCTAATTCTGGCCTCTTAATAAGAATATAAGCATTAGGAGCAGGAGTAGGCCATCTGGCCTCTTCAGCCTGCTGCGCCATTAATAAGGTCATGGTTGACCTTTTTGTGGACTCAGCTCCACTTACTTGCCTGCTCACCATAACCCTTAATTCTTTACTGTTCAAAAATTTATCTATCCTTACCTTAAAAACATTCAATGAGGTAGCCTCAACTGAAGGGAATTCTACAGATTCACAACCTTTTGTGTGAAGAAGTTCTCCTCAACTCAGTTCTAATCCTATTTTGAGGCTATGTCTCCTAGTTCTAGTTTTACCTGCCAGTGGAAACAACTTCCCTGCTTCTATCTTATCTATTCCCTTCATAATCTTATACGTTTCTGTAAGATCTCCCCTTATTCTTCTGAATTCCAATGAGCATAGTCCCAGTCTACTCAGTCTCTCCTCATAAGCCAAACCTCTCAACTCCAGAATCAACCTAGTGAATCTCCTCTGCACCCCCTCCTGTGTCAATATATCCTTTCTCAAGTAAGGAGACTAGAACTGTACACAGTACTCCAGGTATGGCCTCACCAGCACCTTATACAGCTGCAACATAATCTCACTGTTTTTAAACTCCATCCATCTAGCAACAAAGGACAAAATTCCATTTGCCTTCTCAATTACCTGCTGCACCTGCAAACCAACTCCTTGAGATTCTTGCACAAGGACACCCAGGTCCCTCTGCACAGCAGCATGCTACAATTTTTTACCATTTAAATAATAGTCCATTTTGTTATTATTCCTACCAAAATGGATGATCTCACATTAAGCATCCTGGATTTTAACTGCTCCACCATAGATCTCAAGCTCTGGAATTCCTTGTTTAAATCTGTTCACCTCTCTTTCCTTCTTTAAGGTGCTTCTTAAATGTACTTCATTGATTAAACTTTTGGCCATCCACCCCAATGGAGCTCAGCATCAAAGTTTGTTTTATAATGCTCCTGTGAAACACTTTGGAGCATTTTATTGCATTAAAGGTGCTATATAAATATATACTGTTGTTGTTGTATTATCAAACCAAACTTCAAATAGTTTACCCAAAGAAGGCCACAACTTTGAATTAACTTGGGATTGATAGGGCTTATGAAGGCAAGGAGAAAAATAAACAATTTTCACTGGGTGAAAACATTAAAGTCTTGTAGCATTAAAATCTACACACCAGAAATATAGTTGTAAAGGAGCAGGAACTCACTTGTACTTGTGCACCTCTTCCTCTGTAGTTTCAAGGTGCTTTTTCAGTGTCTCTAGTTCTGTCTGTAATTTTTGTTGCTTTTGCTCCTGATGAACTATCTCAGCTATTTGGTTATTTAGCTGCTTCTCAGTAGCTTGTAAGGTTGACTCCATTAAAATGAGTTTCTGCTCTCGACTTGCAAGCTCTTGAACTACAATTAGATATTAATAATTTTTAATATTAAAATCACTTAACTTGTACACATGCCTATTAATTATACAAATAATATTTCAAGATTTTAAGATTGGATGCAAATACAAAAATAGAAGCCAAGTTTGCTTTTAATTTCTTCACTTGTTTTCTCCCTTTTATCCTGAAAGCATTAGGTGCCTGGTTGGCACAGTTCCCACGGGTACTCTTACCAAAGTAATTGTTACTTATGTGCAAGATTTGACCACTGGTAGGTAACTGGTCAGGGGGTGATGGGCTTCTCCAAGATGCCCCCCCAATTTCTCAAATTGTTGTTGTCTGCTGCAGGCTGGACAGGGGTCTCCTGGGAGATGTGGACCCTGATGAAGGGGGAGTGGCACACTATCTTGGAGGACGAGGAAGTAGTAAAACAAGGTGAATCAGCCTTGTAACATCCCCCACATGTCCAGTTGATACCTCAAAGTAGCAGGATGGAAGCGATGTTTGGACAGCAATAATTTAGGTACATTTTTCCTGAGGGCCTCCTCATACTGTAAGCAAAGGAGCTCAGAAAACACTTCTCTCAGAAGATGGGAGCGATTTCAAGATTTACATGAAGTGTCGCGTTTCCTCTCTTCCTCAATTTGTGAACACAAGTCTCTAACTGCCATTCTATTTCAAGTAACACAGTTAGATGCATCTGTTCCATCATCTCATCATTCGCGTGACTTAAAGCCAGTTGTTCAAGTCACACAAGCTTAGCTCCAATCATTTCACACTGCATTGAATCATTTGAACTAATCACACCCATAACAAAGGCATTTCAAGTGAGTCACAAAGCGAAACCACTGACCCGTCTCCCCCTACTCTTGGCCACCTTTATGTGTTGCTCATCTTGTTGCTGAGGATGAGAGCAAGGCAGGCTACTTGTGGGTGTGCGTGTGTGTATGGGTCCAGCTGAGATGCCCCGATGGTCAACCTTGTCACCTTGGTGCCAGCATGACAATAGGCTGCCCCACCTATCTTGATAGAGGGGTAGTCATGACCACAGGACTGGCATGTATTGATGGTGCCTCAGTCAGAGGGCCAAGGAGTCATGGGGTTGCAGCTGATAATGCTGCACTGTGAGGAGGGCATCACCACTTTCCCCCCCCTATTTCATTATAGCCTGCCTCAGCCCTTTCATGCAGCTTGAATGTCAGAGTGAACCACCAGCTGGGACATTCCAGTCATCTCTCCATGCATCTTAGCATGCTTATGCAGGTCATCAGCATTGACCAACTTACATCTTGGATCTCAGGCAAGCTAGGCTGAACAGTTTTTCATCAGTTCTTATAGAGATGTAGACATCTTTTGTAAATAATTTGAAGGCATATGACAGCAGCAAAGAAAGGAATATGCCAGTGAGTTGGTTCCAGAACAAAACCCACTAACTCCACTATAATCTCAAAGGGTTGTGATGTTGCCCACTTATAGCTGACTTACCTATCAAATTGTCATGAAAAGGGGGGAGCAGCTTCAGCGCGCAGCCAATATTGTCTGGCAGTTTAAATGAACCTCCTCTGCTCATATGATCAAATACCTTGGTGCTATTGATAAAGGGAATGTCTGGTGGTTTCCTTTGTTCATAACATTTCTCTTGCAGTTGCTAGACTGTGAAAATCATGTCATTTGTTGATCTTCCAGTTCTGAAGCCACAACAGAATTGGGGTAGATGTGTTCAGTCAGGATTTGCAATCTGACAAGGGTAATACGGGCAAATATTTTTCCAACAATACTGAGTAGGGAGATGTCTCAATAGTAGCTGTAATCACCGTGCTTGCTCTTGTTCTTGTATGGGGTCACAACCTTTGCATGATGCATACTCTTCAGCACAGCCCCTCCCTCCAGCAGAGTCAGAGAAGTTTGTGCATATGATGCAGGAAAGCCAGCTTCCCATGGTTAATGACTTCAGGAGGTACAGCATCAGCATCTGGAGCTTTGCCCAAGGCAAAAGAGTCAATTACTTTGCTAAATTCTTCCACTGTGGATTCGATATCCAGTTGTGCCAAGATAAATAGGTTTTCTATGATGTATAGAGCTTCGTCACTGATAGGGTTCACCCAAGAAGAAAATATTGCATATAACTAGCACCAGAAATAAACCAATAGATGGCGCTATGTTTCTGGATCACGGTAAAACCAACAATATATTACTCACATGCAGAAACATTGAAGTACAACAAAGAAGCTCCATATTACATTTGTTAAATACTGAAAATAAAACAGTCTGCATTAAATGTTTACCCAAATGCAGCATACATATCATCTAAAAGGGTCAGTTTTTAATTTGCTGCAACCTTCATTTCAGCTCTTAGATTCAACCGAAATTTATGTCCCAACAAGACACAAGAACTTTGCAGCTTGGAGTATTGGTTAGTTACCAGAAATTAATACGTAAATCAAGAAATGTGAAATTGAATGAAAACCAAATCAAATACCTTGCACTGTTTTGTTGTGGGAAAAACACAGAACTAATGAGTACCCAGCCATCATGATCTATATGAGACAGCAATAACAGGAATGTTTATATTTCTACCTTATGTTATCACACAGATGACTTGGATTGCCAAATATTTAACTGAGTGTAAATATTTTTGGCTCATCCTTATTAATCACTGTACAACTATAGCAAGAGTATGCAGAGAACAGATTAATAGTTTAAACATGCAGCATATTAAAATTTGCCATAGAACAATTGCATAGAGCACATGCCTGAAACATTAGGCTATTTGCATATGGGCATGGTAGCAAATGATTATTTTACTGGATTAGTAAACCAAAGGCCTGTACTATCACAGCATAGAATCCCTGCAGTGCAGAAAGAGGCCATCTGGTCCATCGAGTGCACCAACTCTCCATAAGAGCATTCCACCCAAGCCCCCCATCCTCGGCCCTATCCTTGTAACCCCACACAGTTATCATGGCTAATCCACCTAACCTATACATTTTTGGACACTGAGGGGCAATTTAACATGGCCAATCTACCTAACCTGCAAATCTTTAGATTGTGGGAGGAAAGCAGAGCACCCATTGGAAATCCACGTAAACACGGGGAGAACGTACAAACTCCACAGTCACCCAAGGCCAAAATCAAGCCCAGGTCCCTGGCGCTGTGGGGCAGCAGTGCTAACCATTGTGCCACGACTACTAATACAAATTGTTCAGTTTTCAATTTACAGTAAAAATACTTAGCTGGAGTATAGCCAATTTCAGCAGGATTATAAAGCAGCTGGCCTACGTAAATTGGGATGCAAGACTAGCAGGCAAAATTGTAACTGAGCAATTGGGGTGCCTTTAAAGAGGAAATGGCTGGGGTACTGGTGAGGTACATTCCTATGATGGGGAAAAGATAGAACAAAACCAGAGACTCCCTGATGCAAAAGATGGAGAGTAAGAGAAGCAGAAAAAGGGTGTGTGTGACAGGTGTTAGCTTGATAATACAAGTCAGAACCAGGCTGAAAAGTTCACCGAGGTAGTGAAAAGGAAATATGAATGGCAAAGAGAGAGATAATGAGATGAGAATGGCAGTTAACATTACAGAGAACCCAAAAGTATTTTATAGGTCCAATGCTAAAGTGGGAATAAGGAGGGTGGGGAGGTGCAATAAGAGTTTAAAAAGAGGGTTTATCTTTGGAGGCAGAAGGCATAACTGAGGTTCTAAATGACCACTTTGCATCTGTTTTTACTAAGAAGCAGCTGCATGTGCCATAGTGGATCAGAAGGGGTTGAGATACCGAGTGGCCTAAATATTGATAAAGAGATGATAAAAAAAATGTTGGCTGTAATTAAGGTTGATAAATCACCAGGGTTGGATAGGATACATTCCAGGATGCTGAGAGAAGTAAGGGTGAAAATTGTCAAGAACAATTGGCCATTATCTTCTGAACCCCCTTAATTACTGGGATGGTGTCAGAGAACTGGAGAATTACGAAGCTTACATACTTGTTCAAAAAACATGCGAGAAAAACCCAGCAGATATAAGCCACTTAAATCTCATTGGCGGGAAAGCTTTTAGAAATGATAATCTGTAACAAAACTGGCAATCAGGCGTACAAGTGTAAGTCAATTAAGGAAAGCTAGTACAGATTGGTAAGACAAATTTGTAGTTAAATAACTAGATTTATTTTTGATGAGGTATCAGAGAGGACTCAGGAGGGTAATGCAGTTGGTGTGGCCTTTACGGACTCTCAATGTCCTGCATAATAGGCTTGCCGGCAAAGTTGAAGCCCATGGAATAAAAAGGGATAGTTAGGGAAGCATAGGTGACTGAGTGACAGGTAACGAAGTGTAGTGGTGAATGGTTGTTTCTCAGAATGTATATAGTGGTGTGTTTCAGGAGTTGGTATTAGGAACCACTACTATACATTAAAGACTTTGAGTTCATAGAATCATAGAACCCTACAGTGCAGAAAGAGGCCCTTCAGCCCAAGGAGTCTGCACTGACCACAATCCCACCCAGGCCCTGGCCCCATATACCTACATATTTTACCCACTAATCCCTCTAACCTAAGCATCCTAGTATACTAAGGGGCAATTTTTTTTTTAGCATGGCCAATCAACCTAACCCGCACAACTTTGGACTGTGGGAGGAAACCGAAGCACCCGGACAAAACATACGCAGACACAGGGAGAATGTGCAACTCCACACAGACAGTGACCCGAGTCAGGAATCGAACCCAGGTCCCTGGAGCTGTGAAGCAGCAGTGCTAACCACTGTGCTACTGCGCCGCCCTATTGGGTGTACCTGGTACATTTTTAAAATTTGCAGATGGCATAGAACTTGGAAGTAAAATAAACTGTGTCGAGGATAGTGATAGATTTGAAGAGAAGATCAAAAGGCTGGTGAAATGGGCAGAAAACTGTTAGATGAAATTTAAATGTGGAGAAGTGTGAGACGATACACTCTCTTAGGTGCAGACATAATGGGGGCGACGGTGCAGAGGGACCTCGGGGTCCTTGTGCATGAGTCGCAAAAACCCAGCTTGCAGGTGCAGCAGGTGGTCAGGAAGGCGAATGGGATGCTGGCCTTCATCGCGAGGGGGATTGAATATAAAAGTAGGGAGGTCTTGCTGCGGCTTTATAGGGCATTGGTGAGGCCGCAGCTGGAGTACTGTGTGCAGTTTTGGGCGCCGTACTTACGCAAGGATATTTTGGCCTTGGAGGGAGTGCAGAGGAGGTTTACTAGGCTGATGCCGGAGTTGAGGGGGTTAAGCTATGAGGAGAGGCTGAATAAATTAGGCTTGTACTCGTTAGAGTTTAGAAGAATGAAGGGAGATCTCATTGAGACGTATAAGATGATGAATGGGATGGATAGGATAGAGGTGGAGAGACTCTTCCCGCTCAGAAAGGATAGTAGGACTAGGGGGCACAGCCTCAAGATAAAGGGGGGGGCGGTTTAGAACAGAGTTGAGGAGGAACTTCTTCACTCAAAGGGTGGTGAATCTCTGGAATTCTCTGCCCGTTGAAGTGGTGGAGGCTACCTCGCTAAATATTTTTAAGACGCGGGTTGATGGGTTTTTGATAAGAGAGGGGATTAAGGGGTATGGGGAGAGGGCGGGAATGTGGAACTGAGCCACAACAGATCAGCCATGATCTTATTGAATGGCGGGGCAGGCTCGAAGGGCTAGTTGGCCTACTCCTGCTCCTATTTCTTATGTTCTTATATTATAACTTCCTTCTGTGCTGTAAAATTCTATGATTCTATGACAAGCCCTGTGACAAGTACTTCACATTAAGCTTCAAACTCTTTCCTGCCATATTGCCTCTAAGTTTGTCCTCACGTTTACTGGCAGTCACCAAAGTTTCACGATCACGAGGATTTCTTCTTACGGTTCTGTTCCGAGATGGCTCTGTGGTCTTTGTTTTTCACTGTTGAACCTATTAAAGCTATGACCTCTTGTTTGCAAAGAAATAAATCTAAATCAAAATCAAAGACACTGTGAAACATTTCTTGAAGCATGGTGGTATTGATGTTAGTGACTGGGATGAGCTTGCTACCAACCATTCAAAATGACGACAACTTGTCCATCAAACTTCATCATGCTTTGAGTCCAAGTGTCTTAATGATGAGGCAAAGTGGTAGCAGAAAAGGAAAGAAAGGAAGCATTCTGGTTCATACCTTGTAGGACATCCTGCCTCAGGTTCTCAAGATATGTAGGTCAAATCACCAAACCCATCTCCCCACCCCCTCAAGGACGTCCCTCTGGCACACAGGAGAGGGTGAGAAAGAAAAAGCTACACACTGCTCAAAAGTGTATACTTCAGATTCACCTGCCACCTTTCACAGCCAGTGCCAGAAGACTCCCTCACTCACCCTGTGAAGCTTGTCGCGGCCATTGTGCAGTCATGAGGTGACCAATTCGCACAAAGGAAGATCCCACCTTTGGAAATGTCAGCTGAGGGGTATATATTGGGCTTGGGATAACTCTTCTGCCTTATTAATGTCTATTAGCTGCTCAAAGTCTGAGATTTTGTAAGTAATTTCAATTTATTCTTGGAATGAACCTTAACAGTTTGATTGCCATGGTCAATAAATGCTGTTTTACCAGTATAACCTATTACCTTACCAAGTCCCTTCCATTCCCTATCACCCTCTCTTTTACAATGCACGAAATCTCCTGAAATAAACTCCATTTCGGGCGATCTGGTGTGGTGCCTCTGTGTTCTTTATCATTTTTCTGATATCCTAGCCTTGATGAAAGTCTGACCCTGTGCATGTAAAGAGCTCAAAATTACAGAAAAAACTTAATTGCTCCAACTTCTAGGACAGACAATTGTGTAGAAGTCAATTGCAACAGAAGTCAATGGACCATAGATTAATTAATAGGGATTATATCCTTCCATCGTATTTTATTTTTATTGTCCTACAATAAAAATGTATTTTTTTTTTAAACGAAGTGCAAAGTTATCATTGAATGACTGCTGTGTTAAGACCTACTGCTATTATAGAGTTGATTGGTTTTATAAATATTCTATGAAGTGTACAGTGGGTGAATGGTCATGGAAATGCCAAAGTTCAATATGGGAAGCATGCAGTGGCATGGGAGTTCATGGGATTGACAGGGTGTGAGCGGTAGAGGGTCTTTCTGTTTTTATTATAACTGCGAGCAAGTCCCACTGCACTGAAATGGGCCTTTTAAGCAGGCCGCCTCCACACCCAGTAGCCCATGTGTTTTTTTTATTCATTCATGGGACATGGGCATCACAGGCTGGCCAGCATTTATTACCCATCCCTAGTTGCCCTTGGAGGATGGTTGAAAGTCAACCAAGTGGCTGTAGTTCTGGAGTCACATGTAGCCCAAACCAGATAAGGACGGTAGATTTTCTTCCCAAAAAGACATTAGTGAATCAGATGGGTTTTTCCAACAATCGACAATGGTTTCATGGTCATTAGTAGATTCGTAATTTCAGATTTTTTTAAATTGAATTCAAATTCCACCACCTGCCATGGTGGCATTTGAACCTGGGTCCCTAGAACATTTTTCCCCTGGACATGTGGTTCAGACTACAGGATCATCAGAGGGGAATCATAACTTGATCATTTACAGTTGCAGTTGCTTTCCACCATTTTCCACAATGTCCACTAGGATTTTAGTTTTCTGTAAAAGAATTCCAGCCTTCACCTGTAAGCAGCCATATTCAGTTGAGTATGAGTTTCTGGATCAATAGTCCAATGACAAAAGTACTAGGCCATCGGCTCCACTATTGCCTCTGAACTTTCTCTCAGGTCAGATGGCCTGACTAAAGCTCACACCCACCTTCCTCCTCTGCTCCCACCCCAATGAAAATCCAATCTGTTTTGGCACTTAGGCGATTGGGTCATGCCTGGGATTTTCCTGACTTCCACGACCAGCATTGCAGATAAAAAGCTAGCCAATACTTTACCCATCTATATACACTACTGTTGAAGAAAAAGAATATGTAATACTGTACAACTGAAGGAGTCCATGACTAATATTTTCATCACAGCACTAAAATTCCTTGTGACCTGTCTAATTAATTCATATTCATCTTTACCTCTATCCTCTGCCTCAGAGTTCTCTTTGAGGAGTGTCATTTCAGGTATGTTGGCTCCACACTTTGGACAGTCCATCACATAATGATACTTAAAGTCACATGTGAAGTACCTAGTAACTGTTCCTTGGGTAGACTTGGGATTTGTTTGCTTATTAGTGCTGTTTTAACTCTTTCCTCTACTGCAGTGGCTAGATCTGTTAAATATGCTTTCATCCCCATTCTGCCTATCTTTAATCGTTCCAGTGGATTGTTGTCTGAGCCCAATATTTGGACTATTTTGCAATCGGGCAATAATTGAGTATGCTATTATTTGTTTCATGCTGAATATTCCATTTGCTCAATGAAGGCTGAAGACAATAACTCTTCCCCAGGAAACTATTTCAAGGCAGAAAACACCTGATCCAATGGGGTATTCCTCTCCAAGAACTGAACACCAACTAGAACCAGTAACCTGTCCATTTGAGACACCTTAGCACAAATCAATAATTGAAATGCTATTACTGATACAGGGATCTCCAAATTGAATTTTGTCAACCTTTTATATAAGTCCATGATATATCCTTCCCTGGGTAGGATCTGTTTTCTGAAATCAACCAAACTCTGACCAAGCCTCATAGATCACCTTTCATGTAAATTTCATCCACAAACTGTTATAAAAGATCCAAATCTTCATCACTATCTGACATATAATCAGCTTGTAAAATAGCTCTGATTTGTATTTTTTGTAGGAGATGACAATAGTAGGGACATAAACCCTGTCCACATACCCATTTCATTTTTCCCCTGGACATGTGGTTCAGACTCCAGGATTATCAGAGGGTAATCATAACTTGATAATTTACAGTTGCAGTTGCTTTCTGCCATTTTCCACAATGTCCACTAGGATTTTAGTTTTCTGTAAAAGAATTCCAGCCTTCACCTGTAAGCCATACTCAGCTACTATGTTCCAACTCAGAAAGCCAGTCGGTGTAGGATAGGACTCAGTCAACACACTTTTATAAGCATCTATTTGCAAGAGTTACAAATTACAAGCAAGCCCCTGCCAACCCAACAATGGCAGTTTTAGTCTGTATTCATTTAAAAGGGCATAAGCAATCCCCAGTTAATGCACACCATCTGCCTGCAAGCAACACTTTTACTGTACGACCAATACAATGCACTCAGTTGTATTGAAGAGGGCAGCTCACCACCATACCACATAATTAGGAATGTTGCCCTCTTTAGTAACGCCCACGTCCCATGAACTCATTCAACCTCTGATCTGCTCAATTTCCAAAATAACTCTTTGGATGCAATAATCCATCTGATCAAAAGAGAAAATTAAAATATTTAAGTAAATCCTGATCATTTAGAACAAAACAAATTACAAAACTAATTCATCAACAGTTCAAGTTCTTCATATTAACTAAGTTTCTTTAAATTTTTTGTTCTTTCTTTATTGGTTGGGGCGCAGGCAACAGCAGCATGCTTTATTTACAATCCCTTTGGCAGACGTACAACTGCCCGGGGCTACAGCACAATGTACCTAATGTTGAAACTGGCAGGTAATCTTATGTCAAACATATTATTTTGATTTAGGATGATCAATAGATTCTTGTTAAGAGGTAATTTCTTAGATGCTTTCACCTTGCCTTTCTCACAGGTAACATTCACAGAGCTGCGTTTATAAATTAGGAGAAAGAAAGAAAAACAAATACCATTCAAACAAAAGTTTCCTGTGCAAAACAATTTTGAGATCAATACCCCATGTAATACCCCATGCTATCTGCAAAGATATGTTAGTGCTGGAAAAATATTTCCACCAACCTTTAGTTCTTTCTAAAAATTTAAGCTACAAAGAGAGAACTGTAGTTTAAGCAGCACACAGTAAAAGCAGTTAAGATCATGAGAAATTTCTTTTTTTTCACTTTTGTGTAAATAGAACATAAATTCAATGTTTCAAGATATGCGTATGCATAAAATTCTGTCATTAAACTAAGAGTTGCACACGTGAGAAATAACACTAGCCCCATCCTGTAGAGCGGTGGGTGGCACAGTGGTTATCACTGCTGCCTCACAGGTCTAGGGACCCAGGTTCAATTCTGGCCTCGGGTCACTGTCTATGTGGAGTTTGCATGTTCTACCATGTCTGCATGGGTTTCCTTCAAGTGCTCTGGATTCCTCCCACAACCAAAGATGTGCAGATTAATTTGATTGGTAACCAACTTGATCCTAGTGTCAGATGGATTAGCAGGATAAATATGTGGGGTTACGGGAATAGGACCTCAGTGGAATTGTAGTTGGTGCAGATTTGATGGGCCAAATGGCCTTCTTCTGTACTGTAGGGATTCTTTGATTCTGAAATGTCATGTTCCATGAGTGCTGAATATAAAACATATTACATGTATGGCATCGGTGATTCTTGTTAAACACAGGGGTTAATCTTTCTCATGCCTCTCCCACCAGGATAAACGGACTAGATAAGACGGCCCTGTGATGGGAACTAGGTCCAAACAAGGCTTTCAAAACATTTGTCTCAACTGTATTTTAGTCTATCTGCAAAAAGAGGCTATAGCTAAATGAACTTTAGTCTTGCAGTGCACTGTTGCTACATTAAAGACAAGAAAAATGTGCTCCAAAAGAAACTGCTGCTTTACAGACTTTCAATCAAGACATCTTGGAATATTTTGCTATGTTAAAGGCATTATGTAAACGCTACTATCGTTGCTTCAACAAACTCCATTCCCTAGCCACTGACTTCAATCTTCTACTGGGCAACGGTTGGAAGCCAAACCAGACTATTCACAACTTTGACATCCTATTGGCATCCTTTCTGACACCATCCTGCATCAAGGCCACCTACTTCTACCTCTGTAACATCACCTCTAGTCTCCTTCAGTTTATCTGCTGAAAACCTCAATTATGGATCGGTTGCCAACTATTCCAATGTATTCCTGGGCAGTCTCCCATCTTGCATGCTCATAAATTTGAGTTCTTCCAAAACTCTGCTGTCCACATCCTATTCACGTCATGTCCAATTCACACATCAATTGTGCTTGTGGCCTACATTGGTTCTTAGTCCAGCAATGCCTCAATTTTAAATCTCTGACTCCTGTCTTCAACGTCCTCCTCATCTCTGTAACCTACTCAGCCTTATAATTGCTCCAAGATCTCCGAGCTCCTCCAATTCTGGCCTCTTGTACATTTTCGCTTTTCATTGCTTCATCATTGGTGACCATGAATTCAGCTGTCTAAATTCTGGAGTTCCCACCCTCAACCTCTCAGCCCCTCTCTCCTCTTTTAAAATGCTCCTTAAAACCCATCTCTTTGACCAAGTGTTTGGTTACCTATTCTAATGTCTCCTTATGTCACTTGGTCTCAAAATTTGTTTGATAAAGCATCTGCAAGTTGCTTTGGAAGGTTTTACTACATTATCAACACTATATAATTTCAAGTTGTTGTTGTTAAAACCTATTGTATTAACGGTCATTATTTTTAATATCTCCTCATGTGGCTTGGTGTAGAATTTTATCTGATAGCACTTATATGGAGCGCCTTGGAAATTTTATTATACTAAAGGCACAATAGATATGAGTGTTGCTATTGTTGTTGATAGGGCAAATGGGAACCACTGCTGTTCAGTTTTCATGGACGACCTGTATTCCAGGGCATCTGAGAATGGCATGGGGGAAGTAACTGTTTGATAAGAACATCCTGGGGGCAAGCAGTTAAGGATGGGTAACATTGGGCCAACTTTGACTCGTTAGAGTCTGGCTGGCGTCTTGCTAGATTTGCCTTCCCTAGTTTTTTTTTGCAAGCTCATCATTGGCCAGAGAGAGTTCCATTGTGCAGCCGGGTTGTCAAGCTTGCTGCTCCATATGTTATGTTTATCACACTTTTGTTACCAAAACAATTGCAGTGATTGCAATGTGACATTAAAGTGTTCCCATCTGGCAACAGTAATCCACCGGACAAAAGTTCCAGGGCATCTTTGGGAATGTTGATGTGGCTTTGGAAATACAGCATTGTCACTCTGCGCAAAACGGCACCCAGGTGCCCAGTGCTGTTGAAAGTCAAATTTCTCTGTCCTTGTGTGTCTCCCTCTCCCTCTGTGCCTTTTAGGTTTCAGTGATTAAAATGTTTACATTTGTTATTGCTGTAAACGGGTGGAAAATAAAAGTTTTGTTTTAAGTCAAAATTCAACTAATTTATGCTTTTTAAAAACAGTTTGACAAGGTACCTCACAAGAGGTTATTGCAGAAGGTCAGGGGACATGGAGTTGGGGGTAGGGTGTTAGCGTGGATAGAGGATTGGTTGTCAAATAGGAGGCAGAGAGTGGGGGTCAATGGGTGCTATTCGGATTGGCGGTTGGTGACTAGTGGAGTGCCCCGGGGTTGGTGCTGGGGCCTCAGCTATTTACCATTTATATAGATGATCTGGAGGAGGGAACCGAGTGTATGGTGTCGAAATTTGCTGATGACACCAAGACTGGTGGAACGGCAAATTGTGCGGAGGGTGTGGAGAGTCTACAGAAGGATCTAGATAGGCTGGGCGAATGGGCCAGAAAATGGCAAATGGAATTTAATGTTGGCAAGTGCGAGGTGGTCCACTTTGGTAGGAATAATGGTAGGAAGGACTATTACTTACAGGGCAAAAAACTGCAGCAGGCGACGGTGCAGAGGGACCTCAGGGTCCTTGCGCATGAGTCGCAAAAACCCAGCTTGCAGGTGCAGCAGATGGTCAGGAAGGCGAATGGGATGCTGGCCTTCATCGCGAGGGGGATTGAATATAAAAGTAGGGAGGTCTTGCTGCGGCTTTATAGGGCATTGGTGAGGCTGCAGCTGGAGTACTGTGTGCAGTTTTGGGCGCCGTACTTACGCAAGGATATTTTGGCCTTGGAGGGAGTGCAGAGGAGGTTTACTAGGCTGATGCCGGAGTTGAGGGGGTTGAGCTATGAGGAGAGGCTGAATAAACTAGGCTTGTACTCGTTAGAGTTTAGAAGAATGAGGGGAGGTCTCATTGAGACATATAAGATGATGAATGGGATGGATAGGATAGAGGTGGAGAGACTCTTCCCGCTCAGAAAGGATAGTAGGACTAGGGGGCACAGCCTCAAGATAAAGGGGGGGCGGTTTAGAACGGAGTTGAGGAGGAACTTCTTCACTCAAAGGGTGGTGAATCTCTGGAATTCTCTGCCCGTTGAAGTGGTGGAGGCTACCTCGCTAAATATTTTTAAGAAGTGGGTTGATGGGTTTTTGATAAGAGAGGGGATTAAGGGTTATGGGGAGAGGGCGGGAATGTGGAACTGTGCCACGACAGATCTGCCATGATCTTATTGAATGGCGGGGCAGGCTCGAACGGCTAGATGGCCTACTCCTGCTCCTAATTCTTATGTTCTTATGTTCTAAAAGTTGTTTTACCTCACATTTACAGTGTGTCAATAATAGTTTAAATATTGCTAACCATCAACAGAACATAAGTGATCGTTTGAGGCTGTGTTTGCCAACTAAATTCACTTTCATTTACTTAAAAAAATAAAATTGTGGCAACTGCATGCATTAATCTTGTACCTTTAATATAGACAAATGTCTCAAAGCAATTCACAGAAGAGTAATAAATATAATGGATGTTGTTCCCAAGGTAGAAGTATGATCATAAGAAAAAGCAATAGGAAAGGCCATTCAGCCCATTGAACCTGCTCTGCCATTCAATAAGATAATGGTTGATCTAACTGTGATCTTAACTCCACTTTTTTGCCTGTCCCCCATTACTCTTGATTGCCTTGTAGATCCAAAATCTGTCTAACTCAGTATTGAATACATTCAATGACTTAGCATTCATTATTCTCCATGAAAGAGAATTCCAAAGATTAGTAACTCTCCGAAAAATGAAATTTCTCTTCATCTCCATCATAATTGGAGCCCCCTTATTTTTAAACTGTGCCACCCATTTCTGGATTTCCCCATGAGAGAAAACATCTGCTCAGCATCAACCATGTCAAGCCCCCTCAGGATCTTTTATTTTTCAATAAGGTCACCTCTCATTCTTCTAAAGTTTAATGAGTATAGGCCCAATATACTCAACCTGTCCTCATAAGACAACTCCTTTATCCTAGGAATCAGTCTATTGGTCCCTCTGTGAACTGCTTCTAATGCAAGTTTATCCCTTTTTAAGTAAGGAGATCAAAGCACACAGTACTCCAGATGTGGTCTCACCAGTGCCCTGTACAATTTTAGCAAAACTTCCTTACTTTTATATGCCACCCCCTCGCCATGAAGGCAAATATACCATTTGGCTTTCTAGTCATAGTCATACAGCACAGAAAAAGCCCTTCAGCCCATCGAATTACTTGCTATACTGCATGTTAACATTTTGAAATTCAAGTGCAAGGACACCAAAATCCCTTTGTACCACAGCATTTTGTAACTTTTCTCCATTTAAAGAATGTTCAGTTTCTCTATTCTTCCTACTGAAGTGGACAACTAAACATTTTCTTAGATTATACTCTACCTGTTGAATTTTGCCTGCTCACTTAATCTACATGTAATTTTTATTATAATCTTTGCAGCTTCTTTGTATCCTCTTCACAACTTTCTTTCCTACCTAGCTTTGCATCACTAGCAAATTTGGCTGCAATGCAGCTGGTCCTTTCACCTAAATCATTAAAGTAGGTTGTAAACAATTGAGGCTCCAGAATTAATCCCTATGGCAGCCCCATGGTGTTTGCCAATCTGAAGACGACCCATTTATTCTGAATCACTGCTTCCTGTTAGCCAATCCTATCCATGCTAGTATCTAAGCCCCATCATGAACTATCTTGTGTAGAAATCTTTTATCCGGCACCTTATTAAATGACATATTTACTAGTTCTCCTTTATCCATCCTGCTTGTTACATCCTTGAAGAAATCTTATAAATTTGTCAAACACAATTTTCCTATTTCAAATCATGTTTCCTCCAATATATTCTAGCATTTTCCCAATAACAGATGTTATACTAACTGGCCTACTCCTGTTTCCTGTATCCATTTTTTCTTGCATGATGGTGATTTGTGCCGTTTAATTCACTGGGATCTTTCCAGAATCTAGGGAATTTTAGAAGATTACAACCACTACCTCTACCATAGAAAAGGGGAAAAAGAGCAGGAGAAACTTAGAGCAATAACCATCACTGGAGAAAAATATATTACAAAAATCAATGGAGTCCACAGGACCTGATAATCCACATCCGAGACATGGAGTAACCAGATCTTAAAAGCACCATCAGCTTACTCATGATCATCAATACAGCAATAATCTGCACAATGATACTTGGTTTATGTTCCACCTGGGTCACTCAACTCCTGATCTTATTACATCCTTAATTCAAAAATAGACAAGAGAGCTGAATTCAAGAGGTGAGCTGAGACTGACTGCCCTTGACATCAACACAGCATTTGACCAAGTGATAGCATCAACAAGCCCTAGCAAAATTGAAATTAATGGGCACTGGGATGAAAACACTCTAGTTGGACTCATACCTAGCATAAAGGAAAATGGTTATGGTCACCAGATGCCGAAGATCTAAGTGCCAAGACATGCAGGAGTTTCTTAGAACAGCATTCTAGGCCCTACCATCTTCAATAGTTTCATCAATAACCTCCCCGCCATCATAAGGTCAAAGGGTTGGATATTTGCTGATGATTGCACATTGTTCAGTACCACTTGCAATTCCTCAGAAACTGAAGTAGTCTTCGTCCAAATCTAAGACATGGACAATATTCAGGTTTGGGCTGGAAAGTAGCAAGTAACATTCATGCCACACAAATGCCAGACAATGACCATCTCCAACAAGAGAAAGCCTAACCATCACCGCTTGATATTGGATGGTGTTTCCATTGCTAGTTCCCCCACCACCAACATCCACAGGGTAACCATTGACCAGAAATTTAACTGGACCAGCCCGTATAAATACTGAAGCTACAAGAGCATGTCAGATGTTAGAAACTCATCCTCTGAATCCTGTCCACCATCTACAAGGCACAAATCAGGAGTATGATAGCACACTCTCCACTTCTCTGGATGGGGGCATCTCCAATAGCACTCAAGTTATTCGACACTTACCATGGCAAAACAATTTGCTCGATTGGCACTTCACCCACCATATTGAACATTGACTCTTTCAACAATGACGCACAATGACACTATCATTTGAACCTGCAACTTCTACCATCTAAAAAGACAAGGGAAGCAAACACATGGGAACACTACCACCAGAAAGTTCCCCAATCATTAGGCTGACTTGGAATTAAATTGCTGTTCCTTCATGTTACAGGATCGAAAACCTGGGACACTCTTCCTAGCAGAATTGTGAATAGATCTAAACACTGTAGAGCACAGTGGTCCAAGAAAGGGACATACCACCTTCTCAAAGGCCACCATTGATGGACAACAAATGCTGGCCTTGCAAGAAACCCTCATTTCTGATGCAAGATTTTTTTAAAAAGTAGTTTCCGTCAAAGGTCTGGCTGCTACAGTGGAAGCTCAGATTGATGCCATGAGAGGTGAACTTTCTGTGTAATAATTGTTGATACCACTGTGTAAAGAGCCTTACAGGTGTTAAACTTTACTAGGAGCACTGAGGCATGCTCCACAGAGTGAAGTGATTAAGGGGAACATAAACCTCTTTTAGAATTACAGGATTCATAACTAGGAAAGTGGGGAGGGGGGGTATTTTTGTTTATAAATAATGAAGAAAGGACTCACCTGGTGGCTCGCAGGAACAGCCCCCTCCCTTCCAACAAAAAAAAGTCCAAATGGATTTTTAAAAATAAAACTTGTTAAAGAGAGGAAAATAAGTTTGAACTGTCCATTCACTCCCAAGTTCTGAGGTTCTACTCTGAAGAAAGTTGTTTCTTTCTCTTTCTATTGGGAATTTTTTTTTTGTTGACAATTCTCCTGCCTCTTCTTTGCTACTGGTCCAGATCTCCAATCACAGGCTCCTTCCCTCCTGCCCTCGCTGCTTCTCTAATTGTCGATTCTGCATCTGGAGGAACAACAGGGGTGTCAGAGAGGAAACCTGTGATTGGAGGAACAGGAGCAGCCAACACTTGAGACACAAAATCTGTAACTGGAAGAGCAGTTACTCAGATGTTGGCCAGAATTTTCCAATCTCACACCTAGCTGCTAAAGAGAACGGAGAATTTGGCGCTCAGCCAAATCTCGGAGAATTCTGGCCTCATCACTGCTCCTGCAATCATAGTTCTACATTCAGTTCCTGCTCTCATTGACTGACAGCAAAGTTGTAACTATTTTTGAATCCTCATAACTTGGACTAGCTGTGAAGTTCATCATCAGATTGACAAGACCCAGAAGACCACTCCAGAGAGATGACCTGAGAACCAGAACCAGCCCTAGACAAGAAGGGAAGTCTCCATCTCTATACATCTGTTGAAACCATGGATGAAATAAATAGGATGCTATTTGTATAAAAGGGGAGTTTACAGGATATTAGTCATGAGCCAAAGGTCAGGATGATGTGTTTAGAAATGGCAGGCAACAGAGAATAAGCAAGGTAAGAGTCAGATTGCGAAGCTAATACGTACAGAATTGTTCATTCCCAAATAGTATTATTATTATATATACATTCTGATAAATAGACACTCTTCACTCTTGAAGAAGTTAACTTATTTGAAATAAACTGGAGTATACCGTCAAAAACAGAATACTTCAGTTAATAGATTATCACCACTCTTTGAGAGTGCATGCAGCCGGCTTGTTGGGCAGCAAAACTACTTTGCTCCTGGCTCTGGCAGTGAGTTTCACTCTTGATTCCTGACAGTTTAAAACCTTAAACCAACGTTCAAAAGTTTACACGTTTGTTTTATTAATATTGCTACATTTTGTAGCGAATATGGTGATCTGATCATCACAAGTTTGGTGAGAATAGAAATCCTACTGGAAAACACAGCTGCAAATTCTATATGTTGCTGCTTATGATTCACTTGAGATACATCAGTCTAGAATTTGCTACACAAATAACAGTGATTCTATCAGCACTTGCCATTATTATTGTGTTAAAACTAACAACAATTTCTGTCGTTCATAGATGAGTAGTTAAGTGCAGAAATACAGAAGCTGCTGTCAGTCATACCTCACCTTTCCATAGGCTTCCTATTGCTGTCTCTGCCATTGGGATTTACTATGATGGTGTGAACACAAGCTATTTATCCATTATTCTTGCTCTAAAGTGAGCTGGTAAGAAAAATAATGTTATTTGTGCTTAAGGAGTAAATAGAAAAACATCCAGAAACAAAAATAATGAATAGTCAGCATGAATTTGAAAGTTAAAATCTTGATTGACGAATCTCATGAAAAAGTTTAATTAGGTTAACAGACAGAGTTGCGTTGGCAAGGACAATGCAGTAGATGTCCTTTATCTAGATTTGCAAAAGGCACCACACAATAGACAAATGAATAAGGTTACAGCCTGTTCAGTCGGGGACAGATAGACAAATGGATAGCCAGCTGGTTGTAAGGCAGTAAGCAAAGACTATGGGCCACTATTGTTTAAAAATTATACTAACAATTTAGACTTTGGAATTTAAAAGGCAATTTCTAACTTTACGAATAACACCAAATTCGAGGCTGGGTAGTTGACACTGAGGAAGATTATAAGAAATTACAAGAAGACATTAACAAAATTGCAGAACGAGCAAACAATTGAGAGTTTTCACCTATGCCTCTATTTTTTCAAAAGACTAAGGAAATTTGGCATATCAGCTACGACTCTCACCAACTTTTACAGGTGTACCATAGAAAGCATTCTTTCTGGTTGTATCACAGCTTGGTATGGCTCCTGCTCTGCCCAAGACCGCAAGAAACTACAAAAGGTCATGAATGTAGCCCAATCAACTTGGCCCAATCCATCATACAAACCAATTTTTCATCCATTGACTCTGTCTACATTTCCCACCACCTCAGCAAGGCAGCCAGAATAATTTAGGACTCCACACAGCCTAGACATTCTCTCTTGCACCTTCTTCTGTCAGGAAAAAGATACAAAAGTCTGAGGTCACGTATCAACTGACACAAGAACAGTTTCTTTCCTGCTGCCATCAGGCTTTTGAATGGACCTACTTTGCATTAAGTTGATCTTTCTCTACACCCTAGCTATAATTGTAACACTACATTCTGCACTGTCTCCTTTCCTTCTCTATGAACAGTATGCCATTTCTGTATAGCGTGCAAGAAACTATACTTTTCACAGTATGCTAATGCATGTGACAGTAATAAATCAAATCAAATCAGATGAATTTCAACACAGATAAGTTAGTTATTTCATCTTGCTAAGAAAAACAAAAAGTCACATATTGCTTGGAAAATAGAAATGTATATGGGTTAAAGGAGAAAGGAAACAGAGTACAAATACATAAATCATTAAAAGTAATGAGTCAGGTTAGTAAGGCTATAAAAACTCAACTAGGTCTTCTTTCTAAAGGATAGAACAGAAAAAGAGGGTTTAGCTAAACTTGTATTGAATATTGGTTCGATCACAATAGGGGTACTATGTTCAGTTCTGGTTGTCAAATTATATAAAGGATGTAGAAATACTGGAGAGTGTCCAAAAAGGATGATACCAAAAATGCATCCATTAGAAGATAAACAGGCTTGGTTCCTTTCTTCTTGAATTTAAGTGACTGAAGGATGATAGAACTGAGTCTTGAAAATCATGAGAAATTTTGAAAGAGTAGATATGTGTAAAGTATTTTCATGTATGGCACAAGCAGAAATGAAGACCATCAGTATAAGGTCGACATTATAAGTTCCAATAGGGAATTTGAAATAACTCTTTCACTCAGAGAATGGTTAAGAATGGGGAATCACTACCAAGGGGAGAGGTTGAGGCTGATAGAATTAAACAAAGAAGGAAGGTAGAAGGCTTGAGCGGAGAATGAGAACACCAGCATGCAGTAGTTGGGCCAAAATTTCTGTGCTACATATATTTTGTATAATTCTACGTAAAGACAGGAGAAATAGCTGGGTTTGTACAATCAGAATTAATTGAACTTTTCGTTCTGTGGTAAGTAATCATTGCTGAAAAAGTTTTCTGGCCCCAAGAAAAAAATTAACAAAAAGAGAGTCTCATTTGCTTAGAAGTAAATTGATGTTAACATATTGTTATGTTTTGTAAATAGTTTTGCTGTTGTTCTCTTTGATATTTTTCCCCAAATCCATGTGTATGTCCCAATCCTTTGCTACTCCCTGTATAATGATTTAAAAGCAATATGCACTTTTTGTTATTTTCTGCCTTGCAGCTCCGACAAGCAGAATTTTACAGGTCCACCCAGGCGAGTTTACAGGTGGGGGTTGGGTTTGGGAGTATAAAATTGCTCGGATTGCTTTCCCCGTGGGCTCCCACCCACCCCAACTTCTCTGCAATTTCACATTGTGACAGGTGAGACCTAGGACACCTTGCTCCAATTGAGGCCCTTAAGTAGCCACTTACAAGCTGTTGCCCATCCAGCCTACCGGCAAAAATGGGATTTGTTGGAAATAGGGATGGGAATTTCAGATCTGGATCCTGCCCTCTATTTTTATAGGCCCATGGAGTCACCACATCTCCATGAAAATCCAAGCCTACACCTTACATTTCATTAATTCAGAGAGAGTGGTAATAAAATTAAACATCTCAATGAAAAAGACCAGAAGGTGCATATTTGTAGATTCAAAGCATCTTTACAATAGCAACCTATCAATTCAATTTTAAAGTAACCTGTTAATTGGTAGGGGACGGTCAACGAGCAGACAGGTTGACCCTGGCCTTTTGGCTAAGTAAAAAGTCTGACAACACCAGGCTTCAGTCCAACCCATTTATTTGATAGTAAACTCACTAGCTTTCGGGTTAGCCCCTTCGTTAGGTGAATGACTAAGATCAAGGGTTGAATAAAGCCCAAGATGGGGTGCAATGCCTTATCTTGTTTGCTTGGATCTTGTTTGTCTATCTTGAGGGGATCATGAATTGGTTTCAATTTGAATTTGGTTTTTGAAGCAAGTAGATGATTCAGGTTTGCCTGGTTCATTCTATGCATTGACTTTGTAACTTTAAGAAACGGAGAATTTTTTTAAATTTAGAAAAGAACTTTAATAGTGTCAGACAAATAAATCATTAAAATTTGTGTTACAATTATTTTTTTCTCTGAATCTGTCAGCACATTTTAAGAGGGAATGGAAGACACAAATTAATACAATTGTCCCTCAGCAACAGTATAAAATACAACTATGTGAGTGCAGACAGCAACTGTTTTTACCTGTAAAATGCCTGTTTGCAATATCACCCCACCATCTACCTGATAAATTCCCTACCCAGTTTAATGAATTTTTCAGTACTTACATTCCAGAAATGGCTGTTTGATACTACTGACAGTTTTTCATAGTCCTGTAACTCATGAATTTTTGTCACATTCCTATCATTTTCCCAGTCTATACAAAACAAATGAGTATCATTAAACAGATGAAACAACAACAGCAAATGAATTGAGTCTGGAATTAAGGGGCAAAATTTAACTTTTGCAATTGGGTGGAAAACTAGCAGTAATGGTTGGGTGGCACATTCTACAATTTGCCAATTTTCCTTTCCACTAAAGATAGTCAGTAGCTACCATCAGTTGGCATTGATTATTTTCAGATAATAATTCAATTCTCTTTTGAATACCTAAATCTAACCTGCCTTCACTACCCTCTCAGGAAGTTTGCTCCAGATTCCAACCACCTTTTCGATGAAACATTTTTTCTCACATCACTAGAAAGAGTGCAGAAAGATTTACTAGATCTCATTGAGACGTATAAGATGATGAATGGGATGGATAGGATAGAGGTGGAGAGACTCTTCCCGCTCAGAAAGGATAGTAGTACTAGGGGGCACAGCCTCAAGATAAAGGGGGAGCGGTTTAGAAAGGAGTTGAGGAGGAACTTCTTCACTCAAAGGGTGGTGAATCTCTGGAATTCTCTGCCCGTTGAAGTGGTGGAGGCTACCTCGCTAAATATTTTTAAGACACGGGTTGATGGGTTTTTGATAAGAGAGGGGATTAAGGGTTATGGGGAGAGGGCGGGAATGTGGAACTGAGCCACGACAGATCAGCCATGATCTTATTGAATGGCGGGGCAGGCTCGAAGGGCTAGATGGCCTACTCCTGCTCCTATTTCTTATGTTCTTACGTTCTTATGTTCTAGTGGGATTTGACGGTTTGAGTTACAAGGAGAGGCTGGAGAGACTGGGACTTTTTTTTCTGGAGCATAGGAGGCTTTGAGTTGATCTTATAGAAGTCTATAAAATAATGAGGGGCACAGATCAGCCAGATAGTCAATATCTTTTCCAAAAGGGAGGTCTAAAACTAGAGGGCAGAGGTTTAATGTGACAGTGGAGATATACAAAAAGGGTCCAGAGGTGCAATGTTTTCACACAAAGGGTGGTGAGTGTCTGGAACAAGCTGCCAGGGGCAGGAGTAGAAGTGGGTACAACTTTGGCTTTTATGAAGTTTTTAGAGTTACATGGGTAAGATGAGTATAGAGGGATATGGGCCAAACGCAGGCAATTGGGACTAGGTTAGAGGTTAAAAAAAGGACTGCATGGACAAGTTGGGCTGAATGGCCTGTTTCCATCCTGTAAACCTCTATGACTTTTACTTCTTTTGACCATTATTTTGAATCTGTGCGCTCCAGTTCTTGACGTACTCTTAAGTGGGAACAGTTTCTCAATATTTACCCAGCCCATTCCCTCAGGATCTTGAACAGCTCTATCAAGCTTCCTCTCAGCCTTTTTTTGTCCAAGAAAAACAGCCCCAATCTCTCATAACTGTAGTTCTTTATCCCTGAAATCATTCTTGTGAATCTCCTTTGTACTCATTCATATCCTATGTTTCTATTAAAGAGGTTAATGGATATGGGAGGAAGGGGGGAAATCAGGATATTGAATTCGATGATCAGCTATGATCAAGATGAATAGTGGAAGGGCCGAATGAGTATCATTAAATAGATGAAACAGCAACAGCATGCTTGAAGAGCTGAATGGCTACTACTGCTTCTCGTATCTATGTTTCTATCCTTCCTTAAGTATGGCACCCAGAACTGGATGCAGTACCCTAGATGAGATCTTTGTGCTCTGATTTTGTTTACTAACCTGTTGTGTGGGATCTTATTGAAAATCTTTTGAAAAGCCAACTCACCACATCCATTGGTTCACCCTATCTATTTTGCTATTAGCATCCTCAAAAATCTCCAAGATGTTTATCAAACATGAGTTCCTTTTATACATCCATGTTGACTCTGCCCAATCCTTCCATTATTTTCTAAGTGCCCAGTTTATAACAAACTCTAGCATTTTCTCCAAGACTGATGTCCGACTAACAGGCCAGTAGTTCCCTGTTTCCTCTCTCTCTACTTTCTTAAATAGTAGGGTTACAATTGCTACCTTCCAATACACAGGCACCATTCCAGATTCTATAGAATTTTGATAGATAATCACCAATGTATCCTCTATCTGTATAACTACCTCGTTCAACATTGGGATGTAGATCATAAGGTCCATGGGATTTATCAATTTAACAATCCCATTAATTTCTCCGTCACTAATTTATAAATACTAATTTATTTCAGTTCCACAATCTAATTGGTACATTGGCTCCCCAACACTTGAGGAAGTTTTTTTTTGTTTCTCTGTGAAGAACAGACACATTGGAGGCGATCCTCCCATCGTGATGCACTAATTGTTAGCGTGGGATTTGTGCGTGCATTCCAACCGCGCGCGCATCTCCGAGTGCCGGATGTCCGGTGTGGTCAAAACCAAGCTGGAAATCGACGGGAACAGCAGGTAAGTGATTTAAATCTTATGTTAATGTTAGTTAAATGTGATTAGCAGACCCTCTACTTCCCAGAGTGCCCCAATCTCCAGTCCCCCACCCTCTAGCAGTGACCATTTCCACACCCCCAATCCTGGAACACCCCCCACCCCTTACAAGTACACCTTAAGTCTGGCGGGGTTCAGATGAGCTCTTCACTTTCAGGGAAGTAGCAGGAGACCCCACTGGAGTGAAGAGGGAGCAATTGGGGCTCCCCAATGGGTTAGGTGGCAGGGAAGTACTGCGTACTGGGCATGGCCACCCTGGCACTGCCTAAGGGGCAGTGTGCCCACTTAGCACTGCTCACTGGGCATAGGGCCTGGGCAATTGGTGGGGCCGGAGGGAGGTAAGCGATGGGCGGGCTGGGGTGGGGAGGGGGGTAGGTGGTTGGCCAGAGGAGTCTACCTCTTGTAAGGGGTGGGGGGTGTTCCAGGATTGGGGGTGTGGAAATGGTCACTGCTAGAGGGTGGGGGACTGGAGATTGGGGCACTCTGGGAAGTAGAGGGTGGGGGATGGTGAGGTTTGGGCCAGTCCATGAATGCCGGGGGGGGGGGGGGGGGGGGGGGGGGTGGAGGGAGGGGCCATGATCGGACAATGGGGGGTGTTGGGGTGGAGGAGCAACACTGGGGGTGAAGGTTGGGGGGTGTCCCCGGGCTGGACCACAATGGAGCTGGCCAGCAAACCGCAGGCTGACAGATAGGGGAATTTCCTTGAGGAATTTAATGGTAACTTCATTGCAATGATCATGTAAGCTTTACTTGTGACTAATAAATAAACCTCAACTTAAACACTGCGCATGGGCAGAAGGCCCGAACTGTCAGATTCTGGCATGAATAGCACCCCCCCTCCACTGAGCTTTTAATGAGATTCACAATTATGACCTCTGCATTGCATAGAGTGTGGGAGATTCGAGTCTGAACTTCCATTGAAAAATAATAATTATTTCTACCAGTTTTCCCAGGAATTCAGCACTTCGAACTTTTTTAGAAGAATCCCCCCACTGTGTTTGTTTATGAAGACAGACACAATGAATGGAACTTTCCCACAATTTGTTAGAGTGTCAGGGTCAGACTGAAAAAAAGCATGTATCTCAATAGATGCACAGCTGAGCTTTTGCTCCAGATTATCTGGCACTTAGTGCAGAGAATCTGAAAGCATAATTTGCACAATCACTTTAGCCTCTACAGAGTTCAGGGTACCATCTTTAAAGAGAGCTGTAATCTGAAATCCTCCCTACCCCAAAGCACCATGACATTTCTGAACACCAATAGTGATTCACGCTGGCATGATGTCACGCCAGTTGGGTGGAACATTGTGTTGTGGGTGGAAGTAGTAGTGTTAAACACTATGATGATATTCATTTTATTACAAAATATGTTAATCACGTCCTTCCTGGGTGTGAACCTGATCACATCATTGGAGAGATGCTGCTAGCACAAATTCGGTTTTTGGTTTCTAAATCTCATGTGGGCCCATGAAGGATGTGTGTCCGTGGCTAATGCAGCTGCTAAATTGTAGCCAATGTATTTGTTTAGTTTCTTTGCCATTTCTGCATCGCCCATTATAAATTGTCCATTCTCATATTTGTCTTTACTTATTTTTTACTTCATTTATAGAAGATTTGACAATCTGTTTTCTATTCCTTGCCAGTTTACTTTCATATTCTTTTTCATTTTTAATCAATTTCTTGGTTCTCCTTTGCTGAATTTTAAAATGCTCCCAGTCCTCAGGGTTAATACTTTTGTTTCACAACTTTATATGCCTCTTGAATTGAATTTCTCCCATATCAATCATTGAACATAGAACATAGAAAAACTACAGCACGTGCAGGCCCTTTAGCCTACAAGTTGTGCCGAACAAATCCCTACCTACTAGGCTTACCTATAACCCTCAATCCTACTAAGTCGCATGTTAGGATGCAGAGGAGATTTACAAGGATGTTGCCTGGATTGGGAGGCATGCCTTATGAGGATAGGTTGAGGGAGCTAGGTCTCTTCTCCCTGGAGAGATGAAGATTGAGAGGTGACCTGATAGAGGTTTATAAATTGTTGAGAGGTATAGATAGGGTGGATTCTCGGAGGCTATTTCCCAGGGCTGAAATGGTCACTACGAGAGGACACAGGTTTAAGGTGCTGGAGAGCAGGTACAGAGGAGATGTCAGGGGTAAGTTTTTCACTCAGAGGGTGGTGAATGAGTGGAATTGGCTGCCGTCGGTGGTGGTAGAGGCGAACTCGCTGGGATCTTTTAAGAGACTTTTGGATGAGTACATGGGATTTAATGGGATTGAGAGTTATAGATAGGCCTGGTAGGTATGGATATGATCGGCGCAACTTGTGGGCCGAAGAGCCTGTTTGTGCTGTAGTGTTCTATGTTCTGTGTACTCATCCAGAAGTCTCTTAAAAGACCCTATCGTATCTGCCTCCACCACCAACGCCGGCAGCCAATTTCACGCACCCGCCACCCTCTGAGTGAAAAACTTACCCCTGACATCTCCTCTACCTATTCCCCAGCACCCTAAACCTGTGTCCTCTTGTGGCAGCCATTTCAGCCCTGGGAAAAAGCCTCTGAGAATCCACCCGATTAATACCTCTCGACATCTTATTCACCTCTATCAAGTCACCTCTCATCCTTTGTCTCTGCAAGGAGAAAAGACTGAGCTCTCTCAACCTATCCTCATAAGGCATGCCACCCAATCTAAGCAACATCATTGTAACCTCGAACCACGCACTTAACTCTATGCTCTTATTTATCCAACATCAATTTGCCCATGGCTCAGGTTCTGCTTTTTAAATTAGTTCCTAGCTTTCATACTCTCAGAGCAGAACCTTCTTCCTGGTCCTATCTATACCGATGGAATGTATGTGGACTATGACCACTGGATCCTGCCACAACCCCCAGTTTTCTCCCCAGCCCCGAGCAGATGTCCCAAACCCTGGCACTGAGCAGGCAACACAGCCTTGTGGACATTTGCTCTTGGCTGCAGAGAACTGTGCCTATATCCCAGACAAAGTTCTCTCATGTTATTTGGGCTTCACTAGCAAGGCCAACATTTGTTGCCCATCCCCAATTGCCCTTAAATTGAATGGATTGGCAGGCCATTTCAAATGACAGTTAAAAATCAACACCATATACTACAGTCACATGCAGACCAGTAAGGATGGCAGATCACTTTCCTAAAGGACATTAGTGAACCAGGCGGATTTCACAACCATCAAAGATAGTTGTCATGGTTACCATTACTGAGATTAGTTTCATTTTTCAGATTTTATCAATTGCCATGGTGTCATGATTTGAATCCACATCCCCACAGCATTAGTCTGGGTCCCTGTATTGCTAGTCCAGTTCAATTACCACTGCACCGCCATTGCCCCAGTATTTTGTTTAAAAGAAAATGCTTACCCTTCTCCCTGTATTGATGATGGATATCCTGTAGTTCCTGGTTTAGTTGCTGAATCTCTGTTTTCAATGCTGAATTTTCTTTATCTATCTGTTTCATACGATTCTGTAATTCCTGCATTCCCACTCTCAGGCCCTTGGCTATGGTGTCTAAATCTTCCACCTTTGCTATTTTCTCCTTGAGATTTTCTCGGGACTGCAGGAGATCAGCCTCTGTCTTCTGAAAGAGAGCATCTCTTTTCCATATTTCCTATAACAACAACAGCAAGTTTAAACTATTTTTCCACCTAAATCTTCTTAAAACATTAAGTTATGGCTTTTCAAGCTATGGAAGGCTGAAGCCTTTCAACAACAAATAACCAATTACGAAATGGTGCACAGGAACAGAAACAGGTCATTTAACCCCTTCTTCCTGTTCCATCATTCATATAGAAAATAGAACATAGAACAGTACAGCACAGTCCAGGCCCTTCGGCCCTCAACATTGTGCCGAGCTCTGTCCAAACCCAAGATCAAGCTATCCCACTCCCTATAATTCTGGTGCGCTCCATGTGCCTATCCAATAACTGCTTGTAAGTTCCTAAAGTGTCTGACTCCACTGTCATAGCTGGCAGCGTATTCCACACCCCAGTGTATTTCAGCGTATAATCTAAATTATATTTGATCTGCACCTGAACTCCACATATCTATCTTTGTTACATATCCCTTGACTCATTATCCAACCAAAATCTGAGTCTTGAAAATTTCAATTTACCATCATCTATAGCTTTGGGGAGCCAGTTACAGATCTCCACTAACTTCTGCGTGAGAAAAGCCTCCATCTCAATCTTAAATAGTCCATTCCTAGGCTTGAGGGGCAGATCTCGGCATAGACAACACAAGGAGATCCAGAGGTGGGTGGGAAAGCATAAGGGGTGGATGCCTGGTATAAGGTGGGCTGAGGGGATTGGTGCAAGGCATGAGATCGCATCAATGGGGCATGGGGAGTGTTCAGAGAGTGAAGGGGGTGCAAGGGATGAGGGCTGGAGAGCTTATGTGGTTTTTTTTGGACAGAATCCCACAGCACCAAGGTGGGCCTTTTAAATAGCCCACCTTGGCACCTGGCAGCCCCTGTGGCTGCCTCCATGCATCTTGCTGGGTTGGTTGGTGTAGCTCCAGCTTGCACCCTCCCACCAGCAATGAAGATCTCCTGAGGCAGGCGAGTCAAGCCCAGAATTTTCCCAACTCCCCCACCACCCCTCCCCTTTCTTCACAATTTGTCTCTTCTCAGGTGATTAAACAGGTCAATCATGGAGCCACAGGTCTTGAACAAAGAGGACGAGAGTTGCTTGACACAGGAGTTCTCGAGCCAGGCTTCTAGTCTCTGCTTTTGTCCATAGCACAGTAATCATTGACATTAGGAAAGGAAGACAGAAACTGGAAAATAAATATCCATGGTAATAAAACATTCAAACAATCTTGAATTCTGTTACGTGCAACCAAATTCCAACAGAACCAAATCAAAAGGTTGCAACCTTTTCCAGTGTAAGCACATATTAATTCCTAAGCTATATTTTCACCGGAATTTCAAATTGGTCACAACTTTCATGTGATATAAGCAAAGGTTTATGTTTCTAAAAACTTGTAACTTAAAAAATATGATTAAGGAGCACGAGTTTGAGCAGCTAATAAAATGATGTCTTGAAGAACAGGTGAAAAATTAAATTCCAGAACACTTTGACCAAGTACACTCAACTAAATTTACTTGATTATCCATGTGCAAATCAACTTAATTAGCCATAACTTTTAAAAGCAGGTAAGTTATATTGTTACCAATTATAATGCTCTACTTCATTTGTGAGAGTCTTGAATCATAGCAACTGGGGATTTCTTTGGAGACTCTCCAGAACAGCCACTGTAACTTCAGTAGATCAGTGGAAGGAAGACATAGTTTCACCATGCACTGAACATTTACTTTTAATACGTTGAAGATCCATTAGGAAATCTGCACCAAGCATCTTAACGATGGTCATTATCAAATGTGCAACAAACCTGATCCTTTTGGTTACTAGCTCTCTGGGAATCAGTAAAATCATTTTCAAGTTGGGTAATCTGCTGTTGCAGTTGTACAACTTCTAGATTGTGTTTATGTTCGGAAGCCGCTGCATTCAACTGAAGGGTTTGCAAAGTTTTTTCAAGTTTTTCCACTTCAAGTACATAATTCTTCCGTTGATCAGAAGATTTTGCTATCTCTGCTCTGAGATCAAATATGGTTTGCTCATATTCTCCAACTTTACTGATGTTTTCATTGCAAACATTTTTAACTGCCTCAAGTTCCTGGTATGCAAAAAAAAGAAAAAAAAATCCTCTGATCAAAATCTATTTGATGTATTTAATTTCTGGATAAAGTACTGTAAGTTGTGAATATAGTACATGCTAGTTCAATATAAAATTATAGCTGACTTCACATTTTGTAGCAAGTATTTCAAATGTTTAATGAGTAGAAACATGGAACAATTGGACAGAACTTTCCACTCAGTGCATAGAGTGCTGAATGATGCAAGAAAACCAGAGTGTAGTTCTCCAGCAACATAGCCAGGTTTTCTCTCTAGCTAATCTGACACTGTGCACAAAAAAATCTGGAGATGTGATTCATGCTGTCATGGTGGCAGGGTGAGGCCTGACAGAGTGGCAACGTCAATTCCACAGAGATTAGGACAGCCTTTTTAGGTGGTTCCCGATCTACACTGAATAAAATAATAAGATACATACCACATATGCACCAAGGCATTCCCCCCACCCCCTCACCGCTTCCACAAGCACCAGGGCAGAGGGCCTCAAGGGACAGCTTTAAGAATGGCACGGTGCAGTGCCAAGGGCAGTCCATGCATGTCCCTGACCCTCCAAATGCCTTACGTACCTGTGCATCTCTGGCAGGTTCCCTTTAACTGCTTCATGTTTTAGAAAACCAACTGTAAACCTTGCTGGCATGGGTACTCTAAATATGGGAGGAACCATATAGTGGAGAAGCCTGCCAATCATTAAAATGTACGTTTACGTCACTGGTGAGGGGTGGGGGAAAATCAGAAATTTATATCTCACTGGAGAGAATCTCGTTTTCCACGCCTTGCTAGATTTTGTGCTAAGGTTGCCATTTCCACTCATGGTGAACACAGATGCAAAATTACACCTATTGAAAATGATTGTTTAAAACCTGTTACAGATACAAGCCTATATTACTCATGTCATCAATGCCTGATCTTCTTGAAACTTAAAAAGATAAACTAAACTTATTTAAAGATAAACTAGACTCAAGTAAGATCCAAATTATTGTCACAAGTGTTCTAGAAAGCATTATTAAATACAAGAGGTTATAATTAGTCTTGGGTGATAATGCAAACAGGCAATAATTAACTGATAGTTGGTTTTATGTTCTGTCAGATTTTAAGAGATTGAACTCTGAGAAAGGAAATGAGGTGACATGTAAAATGGCTGACAATTTGCTCTCTTTAGTATTTTGCTACTGCCCAATATGAATTTCACACCTATAAACATCTAATATGCCATCAACTTTCAAAATTAATTACTTTGCAAAGGTCAGACTTTCGGAGCAAGAATAACCTGTGCATTGAGTCATTCTGCTTAAGCTGATATCACCGCAGTATGAGGCCAGGTAATTTAAATATACTTCTGCTGTGCCTAAGGTACAGAATATCAGGACTGCCAGTGACTAGAAATGTGGGCATCAAGCAGTTCAGAATAGTTGGGTGCTCTTCAAGTGCCAGCCCTTTTTAATGATGCTGAGATTATAACAGACGTAGGTGAGTCGAGAAGAGTGCAAGGACCAGCTAGATATAAAAAAAAAGTTTGTGCTAAATTATTACTAAATTGCACAACATTACAAATATACTTGTATTACGAGTCCATTCCCATTTAGGACCAGGTATACACTACTAAAATCTATTTCATTTAGGGCTTTCCCAGAGACAAGGAAGAAACACTTCCATCACAACGTTGCACTGGATTCAGATTCAGATGTTAGCAGTGAAATTCAATATGCCAACAACCAGGTTCTTCAAGAGATAAATCAAATAAGTAGAGAAAAGTTCCAAAGTGAAATATGCTTTTATGCTTGGCTGAAAATTGGCCATACATTTCGATGGAAGTAGCAACTTCCTGGAGGGCAAGTAACATCAGTTAAAAGGATGTACACATCATTTTAAATGTAACATCCTTTATTCTTCTTTAAATAATTTTATATTATACAAAAATGGGGAAGTTAGAAAAGCAAGAAATTCAAATATATATATGTGGTTTAAAAAGTACTTTTTAGTTGGAAGCCAAAAATGTTTCTTATTCATTACATTTGGAGTGCCAGTTATATGAAATTGTCAGCAGTTCAAAAAAAGCATAGTAGGAAAAGAGCATATACAAACAATCACTTTGTTTACTGTGTTCTTTAAAGAGATCTGATTATTATCCAGCTGGTTAGTCCAAACCTGACCTTCTGTAAGTATTCAGAGTGTGTAGTCTGCGCACCATACTCTTCATTGGAATGATGATGGTTGATTTGATATTGTGTCAAGTCTGACTGGAGTTGTAGTATTTCCTCCTCTTGTTCTGCAATCTAAATAATAACATGTTAAAAGATAGCATAATATGTCATTCAGTTAGCACAAGGGAAATGTGGGGGGCAGGGAAGAGAAATCCTAAGTTCCATTTTGTGTATGGTTACCTGCGAGTGCCACACGTATTTCCTGTCAAACTTTTTTACCATGCTTAAACTTACAACCATTCATCTTTCTATTCCAGAGAATTACTGAAAAGAAATTCTAACTGCATCATGGTGCCAAGTGTGGTTAATGCTTTCTTTAACAGCACACTACAATTCTCCTGCTCTATTACTGTTCCAAGATCCTCAGCCCAGAACTGATTGCATGACTCCTGTTGATATTTTATCAATTCAATTTAGGAACACTATGTTACATTTGTCCCATCTATTTCATTAATACATTTTAACTCAATCTTGTTTGGTTCAAGTTGCATGCCTTTTAAATTATTTACATTATACACCAGTCATTTTAAAACATCCTTCCGTTGCAGGGATACAACTGAATTAAATGGCTACTATTTTATTTAATTAATTCAGCAACAAAGCTTGGATAAAAATGTCTTGCTATGTTATCATAAAATGATCACTGATTTTACTTCTCTGAGCCATTCCATTAAATAAGTGACATAAGAGCCACCTCCAGCGAGGCCCAGTTAATTTGGCTGGGAGCACCCTTTCCTGCCACATTTTGGGAACAAGTAAACTGCCTCTAACGTCACCTCAGAAGCTGCATTAATCAACCAATGTGTGCCAATCCTCTTCATCTCTCGCTAAATTTTCCCCTCCATGCAAGGAAAATGCAAGAAAGGCTGTCACTAAAATGGCTGTTCTCATGCTTTTAACTCAGGCCTACACTTTTGGGATACAGGCTCCATCTGATACCTTCTGCTGCATTGGCTGAGAAGTCCACCCTCCCACCAATTATCTGCTGATTCTCGGTAATGTCATAGGCTGTGACTGCTTCACCCGAGAAGTGGGGTTAGGATAGAAAAATTGTTCCAATGTTACAGTCAAGAACCCTCAGCAGATAATCTTGCTCATGTCTCTATTGAAAAGCTAAGGATCCCTTGTGCATTTTTAACAGGCTTCTCAACCCCTCCTGTGCATTCAGGGGGGTGTAGAGGGGGCATTGGTGTACTGATATTGTCTCTAGCGATCCAGAGACCCAGCATCATGCTCTGGGGACCCAAGTTCAAATCTCACCGTGGTAGAAGATGAAATTTAAATTCAATACAAATCTAGAATTAAGTCTAATGAGCCCATGAAACCACTGTAGACGGTCAATAAAAAAATCTGATTCACTCATGTCCTTTAGGGAAGGAAATCTGTCGTTCTTACCTGATCTCTTCTACATGTGACTCCAGACCCACAGTAATGTGGTTGACTCTAAAATGCCATCATGAACAAATAAAAAGATCAAAGTTTTTTTTGTTTATTTGTTCATGGAATTATAAGCATTGCAGGCTAGACCAACAGTTATTGCATATCTGTAATTGCTCTCAAGAAGGTGATGTTGCGTTGCCTTCTTGAACTGCTATAGTCCATGTCACGTAGGTACACCCACAGCATTGTTAAGGAGAGAGTTCCAAGATTTTGACCCAGTGACAGCGGAGGAATGGTGATACAGGCAGGATGATGAGTGAGTTGGAGGAAAGCCTGTCAGTGATGGTGTTCCCACGCAGCTGCTATCCTTGTCCTTCCATGTGGTAGAAGTCACAGGTTTGGAAGCTGCTGTTGAGAGACATTTGGCGAGTTCCTGCAGTGCATCATTGCAGATGGTATACACTGCTGCCACTATGCAACAGTAATATAAGTAATGGATGCTAAGTTGGTGGATCAGTACCAAACACTGTCAAGCTTCTTGAGTGCTATACTCATCCAGGTAAGGGGAAGTGTTCCATCACACCATGTGATGATTTGTGTCTTGTAAATGGCTGACAAGCTGTGGGGAGTCAGGAGTTGAGTTACTCTCCACAGAATTCCCAGTTTCTTACCTGCTCTTGTAGCCACAGTATGTTTATAGCTAGTCCAGTTCAGTTGCTTGTCACTGGTAATCTCTAGGATGTTGATGGTGGAGATTCAATGAAAATACCATTGAATGTCAAAGGGTGTTGGATGGATTCTTCTTATTGAAGGTGATCATTGCCTGGCATTTGTGTAACTTAAAATGCTATTTGCCACGTCTGCTCAAGCCTAAATGTTCTTCAGCTGTTGATGTCTTAGTGATAACCCTCACGAGCTACATGAGGAATCTTTGATTGATCTCCCTGTGGGGTTCACCAAGTTCCCCAGTAACAGGCAATGGCCTGCCCAGCTGAAACTCATTATCTTGTCTTTCATAAGGAAGGCCCAGAACAGGGACTGTTAAACTGGTGTGTGCACGTGTGTATACATCATGGTAGTGGTTTTACTTTGCATTCTGTAATAAACTATGTTCCTTTTCAGTCAGGCTTCCCAAGTCATTACATTAGCGACGAGGAACAAGAAAAGTTTCGGACAGCCTTGCTTTTCAACCAACCCGATAAGTTAGTGACAGGGAGATATTGAAAATTCTGCTGTTTGGGATACTGGAAAATTATGATGCAGGTGTGGAGGATTGGCCCCATTACTCCAAAAGATTTCTTCCAGGCAAACAAGATAGAAAGAGATGACCAATAAAAAGTCATCCTCCTGACCGCTTGTGGGGCTGTGATTTTCAGCATCATAAAAAGTTTGGTAGATATAGTATCAGACTATTATGCTGCTTAATCCCTATTAAATTGCAATGCCACAAGTTTAACATAGCAACTAGACGCCCTGGGGAACCAGTCACTGAAATCTTGATGAGAATGCAGAAATTGATGGAATTCTAAGTATTGGCCAGCATTTCCAGAAATGTTAAGGGATCGATCATTTAGCATGTGGAATTAATACTACTGCGACCCAAAGGAATCTACTGGCCGAAGCAACTCTGGACCTCAAGAAAGCCATAGAACTAGTTATTGCCTGTGAAAACACAGGAAAAGGGGCTCAGGAGCTTCAGGGGTCCATAGACGGTACTATCCTCAGCCTTAGGTGACCCCCATGCCACAGAATCAAAACTTCCATTTGTTGCCAAGAGAGGGCGATTGGAATCGGAGGCTGTGAAGTTCCAGGCCTGGGGGGGTGCACATATTTTTCAAATTAGACATGGACCACATCTATCTCCAACTGGAACTTGGTGTGATCCATAAGAACATAAGAACATAAGAAATAGGAGCAGGAGTAGGCCATCTAGCCCTTCGAGCCTGCCCCGCCATTCAATAAGATCATGGCTGATCTGTTGTGGCTCAGTTCCACTTTCCCGCCCTCTCCCCATAACCCTTAATCCCCTCTCTTATCAAGAACCCATCAACCCGCTTCTTAAAAATATTTAGCGAGGCAGCCTCCACCACTTCAACGGGCAGAGAATTCCAGAGATTCACCACCCTTTGAGTGAAGAAGTTCCTCCTCAACTCCGTTCTAAACCGCCTCCCCTTTATCTTGAGGCTGTGCCCCCTAGTCCTACTGTCTTTTTTGAGCGGGAAGAGTCTCTCCACCTCTATCCTATCCATCCCATTCATCATCTTATACGTCTCAATGAGATCTCCCCTCATTCTTCCAGGAAGTATGTCAGCATAAGTACTCACAAAAGATTTTATGAGTATACTTGTTTGACGTTTGGGGTGTCTTTGGCTTGCTAACTTTTCAAATGGTGATCATCCTTCAAGGGGTGCCAGAGTGGTAGTCTATCTGAATTACATTTTAACTTCAAGAGTTACTGCAAAGGAACACTGAAAGTTTGGAGGAGGTCTTGCAGTTTTTTTTTAAAGCTGGTATCTGATTAAAAAGGGAAAAATGTATTTCAGGTTAACAAGATAACATAGAACATAGAACATAGAACATTACAGCGCAGAACAGGCCCTTCGGCCCACGATGTTGCGCCGACCAGTTAAAAAAAAACAATGACCCACTAACCTAAACCAATCCCTTTTCGTCCATAAACCTGTCCACAGACCTCTTAAACGCCCCCAAACTAGGCGCATTTACAATTGCAGCAGGCAGGGCATTCCAATCCCTCACCACCCTCTGGGTAAAGAACCTACCCCTGACATCTGTCCTATAACTACCCCCCCTTAGTTTAAAGCCATGCCCCCTCGTGCTAGATTTTTCCATCAGAGGAAAAAGGCTATCACTATCCACCCTATCTAAACCTCTAATCATCTTATATGTTTCAATAAGATCCCCTCTTAGCTGCCTTCTTTCCAGCGAAAACAACCCCAAATCCCTCAGCCTCTCCTCATAGGATCTCCCCTCCATACCAGGCAACATCCTGGTAAACCTCCTCTGCACCCTCTCCAAAGCCTCCACATCCTTCCTGTAATGTGGGGACCAGAACTGCACACAATACTCCAAGTGCGGCCGCACCAGAGTTGTGTACAGTTGCAACATAACGCTACGACTCTTAAAGATAATGAATACCAAGTACAGAGTTGGCAAGGATAGATTACAACCTGTTGAAGAGGAGGTGAAGGCTATAAAAGGGACTCCAAAGAACACAACAGAGTTGAAGCCTTTCCACGCTCTCAAATTATCATGGAAAATTCATACTGAACTTGGCAACCCTCTGGCACCCCTCCATATGCTGTTGAAAATCAGAAGTGGTTAAACATTTGCATTTAAGCGTGTATCTGCCTCTTCCTTGAATTTGCGGTAATGTTTACACATGAATAATAGAATGCCATGAGCTTCACATGATTTTGGCAGCATAATCTGACAGCACACACTCGGGTATCAGGGAAGTGATGCAAATCTGATATGTGCTGTATGAACGACAATGACCTGGATGCACCTATATGTCCCGGTTCAAGACAACTTCATGGGCAGGTTCTACCCCATTGTAGACACACCTCAAAACAAAATCAGCTGTGACCAGACTCAAAAGTTAATGAATAAGGTTGTCTCATTCTGTTTCCCTGAAAACAAATCACCTATCTCAAAATGGACAGACAATGAATTCAGTTGGTTGGAAACACACCTTTCCACTACATTTGGGTGGAATGTTCCATTCTTGGTGGGTGTCTCACAAGCTACCTGAAAAAGCAATGAGACCCCTGTGCTAACTCTGAGGAGGAAAGCCCACTGTATCTTCTGCCAATCAGGCAGGTACGTTGGCAGCAGGAGCTTTCCTTTCAAGGGCCCCAGAAGACAATATACTGCCTGCCAACAACTAGTGGCCAGAGGTCAGCAGATCTCACGCTTGGCTATACCATGGAGGATACTGGTGCTAATACCAGACCAACACCCTTCCAGAGTACCAGGTTAATTGTATGGATGTGGGAAAAAGGTAAGTTTTGTTGGTGGTGGAGTCATGTGGAGTGGAGAGTTATGGAAAGAGGTAATGCAGAACGGTCAGCAGCATGGGTAGGGCCTTACTCTTATCCATGCCCTTCATTATACACAAATTAGTGCACCCTCCCCACCCTGTCCAGCCCACAGTTTTACTACTTATGCATATTCCTGCCTGAAGATTACACCAGAGTCAGGAAGAGGCCCTTAAGTAGTTGTTAATTGGCAACGTAAAGGATTCATGTGAAGACGGGAAGACATCAGGTAATGGTCCTAATGTCAACTCACCACATTTTCAGGCACCTCCCCTTGACCTTCCTGGCCCCCTGCAGGGACAGAAGATTCTTTACTTTGGCTTTTAGCCTGCACCAATTACAGTTGTAGGTACCCTGACCCCTTTAAAGAAATCCTGGAGCAAACACATGAACATGCAACCCAAAATCACATTTCCCTTGTGCTTCTCCTCCAGAGAATAAACATTCCTCAGAAACAAAGAGAGGGAAACAGTAGCTGAGCTTTTCCATGCCCTTCATATGTCCTTGTTTTCTCCATTTGTCTTCATGCAAGAAAAGTTGGCTTACGACAACAGGGTGGATCTCAGACAAGTGCAGGGATGCCAGAGCTGAAGGTTCTCATGGACCTATCTCCTGTTTCATAGACTCTTGCTATGCACTAATGATGTCTTCCTTATTTCACAGGCACATCTGGGAAGCAGCCGCGAGTCCACCAGCCAAATCTTTTGACTCCAGCCCCGAGAGGAGTACAGAAGAGGAATTCACACTGCATGAAGTGGAGGAACTATCCTAGCACTCACCCACACCCTCTACTAGCGCAGAGAGAGACACACCTCAGTTGCATCTAATTCTACAGTTATTCGGGGTCACAATCTGGTGAACATATCACTGCCTTAGCTGCAGATAACTGAGATGTTTTAAAATTAATATTCTCCTTGTCAACATCCTCCTGAAGCCCTCTACTCCAGCCCCTCTCTCCTAACCCTACGTAGAACGGAATCATCAGTTTGTGCTGTCTGTCGCCCCCACATTTTACTGCCCCAGGCTCCCTATCACTGAGAAAGACCCTTCTAAGAAACCTGTGCCCCAGGCTTCACTTCCATCTGCAGGGTCTGGTGTGCCTTGAGTCAACCTGCATACACCCCTCTCCTGAAGATGCAGAGCCATTTCACAGATGCTGCATTTACCTCTGAACTTCTCTCGGTGATTCGCTCACCAGGTGTACACCTTTTGAAGTCAATTATGCTTTGCACCATTCTGATATCATGACACTGCCGTAGATGGAGTTTTTTTTTTACAGAGGAGTAAGATTCAGGCATATGAGCCTGATAATGATATGTGAATGTATTCCAATGTGGTTTTCCAGATTTTGATAGCGGGAAATACAACTCACCTCTGATCTGGGGAGGATACAATTGTACCATGCATTTACATCAACATTGACATACTATTTTCTACTCCTGTTCACCTTAGGCAAATTTAGGTACATTATTCTCAGTCTCTTCATCTGAGTTGTTAACATTAGATTATAGATAGCCAAGACCCCATCACTGACTTTTGTGACATTTCACTAGTTACAGTCTGTCAACTTAAAAATGCGTTGATTATCCCTACTTTTTGTTTCCTGTCCATTAATCAATCCTCTACGCTAATATATTACCCCAACTCCATGAATCCTTTATCTTGTGCATTCACCTCATGCATGGTACATTATTATTGCCGTTTGACAATCCAAGTGTACTACATCTTCCATTTTATCTACTCTGTTAATGTCCTCAGAAAACTCTCATAAATATGCCAAACAATTTCCCTTTCAAAAAACCATGTTGATTTTGTCTAATCTTACCATGAACTTCTAAATGCATCACTTTGACTTCTTCAATAATAGATTCCAGCATTTTCCCAACAACTGAGCTCTGGCTAACTGGATTGTATTTCCTGATACCTCTCTCCCTCCTTCCCTGAATGGCACAGTTGCATTTGTTGACTTTCAATTTGTAGAAATTCGAGAATTTTGGAAAATCATAACCAGCTTTCTGCTATTTTTCAGATTATTAGGACCTAGACCTGGTGATCTGACAGATTAAGTTTCTCCAATGCTTCTCCTCTGCAGTTATTGAATAACAAAGTTTCTTACTGTTATAGCCCTTGGATACCCTCAATTTCTGAAATATTATTTGTGTCCTCTACTGTGAAGACATACATAAAACGTTTGTTTAATGAAAATGGAAAATATGATAAGGACTAAAATAAAAATGATATAGAAAAAGCGAAATGAGACTAACAGGACCCAAGCCAGTAAAATACTGAAAGGTGTGGATGTAAGTAGACGATATCCAATTTAGCCCGTCAATAATGTGTAAAACTTCAAGAAACGATCGGGCACTAGATGTAAAACTCACGTTGCAGATTGGCCGACCACCACCTGATTTTCTTTTCATCAATATCAACTGAAATGAAAATCAGGTACTTTCTATTAAAAAGTAAAACAGTGTGACAAATGGACCATGCACAGCGAAGGGGCATTAAAGGGAATGTTTCATTGGACTGGACAGTTCTATGCACAGGGCCTGCTTCTAACTTGATGTTTTTTTAAAACTAATGCAAAAGACTCCAGAAACCTGAGACGCACTGAGTGTAATTTGCATTTACAATTTTGTGATCCTTTGCACTAGTTATGCCAAATTCTGGGGAACTGTGTCACACTAACAAGTGCAATTGACTGGCATATCCAGGCCTCTTTGTCATCCTCAGTATTCCTGCAAATCTCAAAACTTTAATCTACATCTTCTCTCCCGTCACCCTCTAGTTCCTGGGTTTAAATAAAGGCAAGAAAGAAAATTCATTACATAGTTATGCAGATGTGTAAGAACAACCATGGATGCCACTGATGTACAAATTCTAAAAAAATGTGGATGTAATCACATAATGTGGCTGGAAAACATGAACAGTCTATCATACTTTTTGTAATAAGCACAATTTCAATCAATCATCAAAGGGGCAGGATTAATGCTGCCTGGCTGGTGGAAATTGGATGTTGGGTATTAAAAGTCACAAAGTAATCTTGCCCACTCTGATGCTCCCATCCCACAGTCTTTCATTTTAAATTGATTTTCTGCTCTGTGGCAAAGATCCTTGTAGGAAACTGATGGGATCTTTCTTTAAATATGAAAATTGAGATCCCAAGTGGTCAGAGAGCCTTACTCCTAAACTAACCACTGTCAGTTGTGTCTTCCCCCTCATAGTCAAGTTACAGATAAAAGAAGGGCAGAGGGCAGAGGACGTTATTCTGAAAACAGTTCTCTATAACCTCTGCATGTAATTTTCTGTCACCCAACTTTAGTTCTGAATGAATGGCTGGCTGCATTGGTTTCATGGAGCTAACTGTCTGGGGGATTGCTGATCAGGACCTGGGTTTTTTAAATTGTCCAAGATGTATACTGCCAAGCTCAGAATAGTTCCGCTACATTCTCATGTGCCAATTCAAAATATGCACTCATAAATCAGTGGTGTGACTAATATTTTGTACATTACACAGCAAATAGTTCTCCATGGGCCATATCACCAGAAACCCATTTACATACATATTGATAAAGCATTTCACCCTCAACTACATCTTGTTCAATAGTTATGGCAAGTTTCACCTCAAGTCACAGCACAAATACAGTAATTTAAATATATTAACCTCTCTTTGCATCTTCAGTGCCTCGTCTTTTAATATCTGGATTAATTGTTCACACTGAGTCGTGTGATCTTTGTTATTCTGTAAGTCCTCTTGTCTTGCATTCAACTCTTCTGACAGTTGATCAATCATTTCTTCACAGGCTTCCATTTGGTTACACTTTTCTTCATATCGATGTTGCAAGGTAACTATTTCATCTTTTAAATTATGGACTGTCTCATTCAGCTCAAATATCTGTCAAAATCAAAGTATGAGAATAAACAATGTAATTTCAAAAACATTTATTATTTATGAAGTTAAATTTAAAAATCTAGTTATATTATCTTCATTTTATAATTATTTTTGGATAAAAGCAGCAACATATTGTAAATATCTTTCATCTCCAAGATCCCCTCCAAATCACATACTATCCCAAGTTGAAGAGAAAATGGCATAGAAATTTATTCAAGAGGGTTCAAAATGGTAGTTATAACTCAGAGCTATCACTTAACAGCTTGCCAGATTGGTATAGGAATTAAATTAGGTATCCAAGCCCAGACCAGATACAGGCAATAGCCTATTTGATTCACAAATGAAGGCTTACCTCCAGCTGAATGCTTCTTTTGTCAAATACATTCAGTGAAACTAAATTTACATATGGCCTAATCAGCAATTCTTTAAGGGTCTGTTGCAGGATGTTATCAAAAAGGTGAATTTTTCAATAATACCTGAAGATGGAGGTTGGAGGTTCAGGAGAGTTCCTTCTAAGAACACATTAATCTCATTGGGAGCAGCTGGTCACATCATCCCCATCACCCATCCCACCCCATTGCCAACTCTTCCAACTTCTTCGCCAATTACAGTCTTCTTTTCTTTCCAATACATCTTCTGTTCTCCCAAGACTGATTTAATGAACAGGCAATGCAACAATGAGAAAATGCTGCTAAATAATCTGTTGTAAAAGAGCTTTTAGAGCAGAATGTACATAATATTTGGAGTATTGTGTGCAGTTCTGGTCAGCACACTACCAGAAGGACTTGGAAGCTTTGGAGTGAGTGCAAAGAAGGTTCACCAAGATGTTGCCTGGTCTCAAGGTGTTGACTATGAGGAGAGGTTGAATAAACTTGAATTGTTTTCACTGGAAAAATGGAGGTCTACAAACATATGAGACGCTTAGACAGGGTGGATGGTCAGAGGCTTTATCCAAGGGTGGAAGTGTCAATTACACGGGGAGAAAGGTTCAAGGTGAGAGGAGGAAAATTTAAGGGAAATGTGCGAGGGAACCTTTTTATGCAGAGAGTGGTGGGTGCTTGGAATGTGCTGCCGGGGGAGGTGATAGAAGCAGGCACATTAGCAACATTTAAGAGGCATCTGGATGGGTATATGAAAAGGGAGGGAACATACTGAGTAAGGGCATCATGATTGGCATAGTCTTAGAGGGCCGAAAGGCCTGTTCCTGTGCTGTACTTTTATTTGTTCTTTGTTCATCTTTTGTTCTGATATGATAAAATTTTATATTAAGTTTGAAAATGAAATCCAAAACTAGAGTCTTAAATCTAAACTAAGCATATTATGAAGGAATGAGGAGCAAATTAGACATGGTAATATTGAGAAACTATCATAAAAACATGACGTTGAACAAGCAATTGAAAGATTAACATGTGGTTTATAGTCCTTTAAGACACAAAAACCCAGCAGGAAGAATGATCCAACCATGGCTAACAAGTTAGACTTTATTGGATCAAAGGAAGAAGCTTATAGATTTGCCAAAAAAGTCATAAGCCTGTGGATTGAGAGCATTTTAGAAAACAACAAAGGAGGACCAAGAAACCAATAGAGAAAGAGAAAATAGAATATGGAAGTAAATTAGCGAGTAACATAAAAACTTCTATTTCAATTCCCTTCCCATACTTCGTGCTGCACTTTCATCTATTTCCACTGCTAGTAATCCCTGGAACAGATTGCTGGTCTGTCACCAGGGGTTTATAGCTTGAGGGGCCCCACTCTGTATCAAGCATGGCTGACCAGGAATCTCTCCCCTCTCGCCAACTATTGGTACTTTGGAAGAATTTTGCAGGTTGACACACTCAAAGTTTTTGGCCACACTATGAACACATTTTCCTTGGCCTTCAGGTCTCAGTTTCTGGTTCAGAGGCAGGGACACTACCTGGTGGGCCTTTAAAGGTATGTATACCTTCTAAAGGCTTGTAAAAAACAAAGATTAGCCAAGACAAATGCGGGCTTCCAAAGGCAAAGGCAGGAGAATTTAGAATGGGGAATAAGGAAATGGAAACTAAACAATTACTTTGAATTTTCATCATCAGGGCAGGCAGTGTGAGATAGGATAATTCTCAATTTGGCCCATCCTGCTTCAAGTGAAAGTGTTCGCAATGGCAGGAACTTCATTGCTGGGGACTGCTATGGGCTGGAATTGGATGAGTTAACACTGGAAAGAATTTGAAGAGAGCTACTTGGGCTGCAGGATGTCGTGGCAGGTCATTTAAAAGGCCTACCTTAGTGCAGTGAAATCTCCTCCTAGTTAAAATAAAAACACACAGGCTCTCCAGCCCTCTGACCCTCCAAACATGTGCAAATCCCCATCCATGCCTCCCATCAAACTCTATGACACCCTCATGTCCCAAATGCCAATCTGTCCTTCTACCCATCCCCCATTTTCCTCATTGATCCATGCCAGGTTATGCCCTTTCACCAATCCCAAAACTCATGCCCCTATGTCAATCTCTGCCCTTACATGCTCCTCCTATGACCCAGCATACTCCCAATGCCAAACTTTACACTTCCAACCATCATCCCATCAGCCACCACCCCCCCCCGCCCTTCACCACTTTGGCCCCTCGAGCATCCATGACAAGCTATAGCACTTCAACGTCTGTTGGCCTACTATACACTATAATCAAAACAATAGATCTGAGAGTTACAGCTGGATGTTTAAAAAGACACTTTTAAAAAGTGATTGATTCATAACCTTCTACAATGTTAAAAAGGTAATTTTACTTAAAGCTCTTTAAATTATCAATACAAAAACCACAAACACTCAATCACTTAACCTTGTGTAAAGAAACACAGTGACATTGACAGCAGAGATCAGAGAGCCTGATCTGTCAAACAAACAAGGTTTTCTCAAGTTTGCTCATGACATAGAACCTGGTAGAAATATAAATTTTGAGGAGGATGCAAAGAGGTTTTAAGGAGATTTAAACAGACTGACAGGGCAGGGAACTGGCAGATGGAACATGATGTGGAAACATTTGGTAGGAAAAGCTGATATGCAGCTTATTTTTTGAATGGTGAGAAAGTGGCAAGTTTTGATATCCAGAGGAGCTTGGATGTCAACAAAGAATAAAGAAAATTACAGCATAGGAACAGGTCCTTCAGCCTTCCAAGCCTACACCAATCATACTACCCGACTGAACTAAAACCCCACTACCCTTCCAGGGATCGTATCCCTCTATTCCCATCTTATTCATGTATTTGTCAAGACATCCCTTAAAAGTCAATACCGTATCCACTTCCACTATCTCCCCCAGCAACGAGTTCCGGGCACCCATTTCTATTTGTGTAAACAATCTGCCTCATACAGCTCTTATAAACCTTGCCCCTCGCACTTTAAACCTGTGACCCTAGTAATTGACTCTTTCACCGTGGGAATAAACTCCAGAGTCACTGAATGCACGTGTAGGAAGTAATTACGAAGATAAATGGTATGTGCACCTTTATTTCAAGAAGATTTGAGTACAGGGGTAAGGAAATATTGCTGCAATTGCATGCAGCTTTGGTGAGACTACACCTGGAGTATTGTTTCCCATTTCGGTCTCCTTTTCAAAGGAAGGATATATTTGCCATAGGAGGACTGCAACAAAGGTTCACCAGACTACTCCCTAGGATGCCAGTTTTATCCTATGTAAGGAAAACAAATGTAATTTTAAGGGATTTATATTTGTATTGGTAAACATTAGAAATAAGTCAAGTCGGCTTAATTTCATGTTACTGTGGAAGGAAGGATAAAACCTATAGTTAGATTCATACTGGACAAAAGTGTCTGTGTGAGGATTGGTTCAATTTAAATTGAGCTTCTATTGTGCTTAGAGGGGGTTACAGCGTGAAGAGTAAATAAAGGCAGAAACATATGATTGTTGCTTAGCAACTGGAGGTTATTTAAGATAGAGAGACTTTTGAGCTTAGTTTTTAGTTGTACTTACTGGCAGTTGAAGGACACCAGGGAGTGAACATCTCTCAACTCTGCCAAGAGAGACTGGAAGAGGGTATTAAAGCATGTTTTCTGGGAGTGTAGTTTGGAAACTCTCTGTGATAATCATCTGGGGGGATTCTGAGGAGCAATCCTGACATGAACTTGGGTCCAGGGTGGAGTGTGTGTTTTGACGCAGCCAGTCTGTGTGTTTAAAGGGATAGTGTGTTACTGAGACCATTGTAGTTTAAGATATGCTTTGTAATCTGTGTTAAACTTAAAATCTGTGTACATTTGTGAAACTAAGGGGGGAGTAAAGGAGTACTGTAGCATAATCCAATATTTTCATGCTTAATAAGTATTTTTTCTTGTTTTTAAAACTAATTAGCACTTCTGAAACTGTTTCTCTACATTTGATTTAAGAAAGTAAAAAATCCAGTCTTTTGAGCCAGGGTTCCATTCTGAGATCTTCCCGTCCATTTATAAGATCAACTGGGATTATACCAAAAGTAGGGGTTCTAGCGGGATTTCAAAATGTGGAGAAAGGGTTAGTAGATGCTCACTAGTATTAATACTTTGGATATTTTGAAGCATGGAGAGTCAGTTATTAGATGCTGAATACTCAAACTTGGTCTGGTGTTCATGGTTAAATGGTGGGATCTGTGAATCCATAAAAAAGAATAAGTGCAGTACTGTAAAACTGGACAAAAGAATTGGAGTTACTGTGAGGTATATGTTATATAGAAACATAGAACAGTATAGCACAGTACAGGCCCTTTGATTAGAATCCAAAATGACACTGGAAATTGCTAAGACTTCCCCAAGATGGACGATATAATTCTGACTGGTTTACAGAAAGTAACGAAGAGTCAGTTAACTGAATTGGCAGTTAAATTGGAATTTGAATTACGTGGATAGGTGAGGAAAGCTGAGATTACTGAAAGTATAGTGAAACATTTCAAATTGCAAGGGTTGGCCTTAGACCAAGTAGGATTCAATTCCTTTGGTTATTAGATCAAGGAGGCAATTGAATTGACAAAATTTCAGTTACAAAGACGTCCTGGTACAAAGAAAAGCCAGGTAGCGTGCCTCAATAACTATCATTGGTAGATCTGACATCCATCATTAAGTGCTTCAAAAGGTTAGTCATGGCATGAGTCAATTCCAGCCTCTCAGGTTGTATGGATCCACTACAGTTCGCCTATTGTCCAAATAGGTCCACAACAGATGTCATCTCCCTGGCCCTGCGCTCAACTCTGGAACACCCAGAAAACAAAGACACCTATATCAGACTCCTATTAATTGACTACAGCTCAACCTTCAACACCATTATTCCTATAAAACTCATCTCCAAGCTCCAAGGCCTGGACCTCAGCTCCTTTCTCTGTGACTAGAACCCAGACTTCCTAATCCACACACCGTAATCAATAAGGATATGCAACAATACCTTCTTCATGATCATTCTCAACACTGCTGCCCCACAAGGTTGTGTCCTCAGCCCTTTAGTATAATCCTTATACACCTATGACTGTGTGACCAAACTCTCCTCCAACTCGATTTTCAAGCTGATGACACCACTATGATGGGTCGGATCTCAAATAATGAAGAGATGGAGTGTAGGAAAGAGGTAGAGAATCTGGTGAATCGGTGCGGCAACAATAACCTCTCCCTCAATTGACTTCAGGAAGTGTGTTGGAAGACATGCCCCTGTCTACATCAACAGGGGCGAAGTGGAAATGGTCGAGAGCTTCAAGTTTTTAGGTGTCCAGATCACCAACAACCTATCCTGGACTCCCATGCCAACACTATAGTTAAGAAAGCCCACCAACTCCTCTAGTTTCTCAGGTGGCTAAGGAAATTTGGCATGTCCACTCGGCTCTCACCAACTTTTACAGATCACCATAGAAAGAGTTTGGTCTGGTTGTATCACAGCTTGATATGACTACTGCTCTGTCCAAGACTTCAAAAAAATTACAGAGGAACATAAACAAAGGTCAGGGGCGACACGGTAGCATAGTGGTTAACACTGCTGCTTCACAGCTCCAGGGACCTGGGTTCGATTCTCAGCATGGATCATTGTCTGCGTAGAGTTTGCACATTCTCCTTGTGTCTGCGTGGATTTCCTCCCACAGTCCAAAGATGCACAGGTTAGGTTGATTGGCCATGCTAAAATCGTCCCTTAGATGTGTCCTGACATGTGCAGGTTAGAGGGATGAGTGGGTAAATGTGTATGGGGTTAGGACCTGGGTGGGCCACCAAGGCTCAATGGGCCAAAAGGCCTCTTTCTGCATTGTAGAGTATGTATGATCTATGGAATGAGCCTCCTATCCATTGACTTTCTATATTTCCCTCTGCCTCAGAAAAGCAGACAGCATAATCAAGGACTCCACACACTGGATATACCCTCTTCCACCTTTTTCCATTGGGAAAAAAATACAAAAGTCTGAGAACAAATAGCAACCGATTCAAGAAAAGCTTCTTCCCTGCTGCCATCAAACGTTTGAATGAATCTCCCTCATATTAAGTTGATTTTTCTCTACATCCTAGCTATGACTGCAACAATACATTCTGCACTCTCTCTTTCCCCTCTTGTCTGTGTAGCTTTGTCTGTGTAGCATGCAAGAAACAATAGTTTTCATTGTATACTAATATATGTGACAATTATAAATCAAATCAAGATAGAAATGAAGTAGTTTAAAATTCAGGGAAAGGGAAAGAAAGGAAAGAGACAAAGAGAGAACTTTTAAAAGGGAATGGAGATGTTAGCAATGGCAGGAAGAGAAAAGGTGAAAGATAGAGACTTGACATTCAGTTGGAATGGAAACGGAGAATTTGGTGTCAGGGTCAGGCCCTCATCTGTATCCCATTAACAGGGTGAAAATGAGGTTCATGCTCTAAACTCTGAATACTTGTTTCTGACTTTTGACCCACCATGGTGAGCACCAGCACAAAGTCCCGCTGTCAATTCACGCAGACGTGAAACTGCTTTCTAGGCTTCCAGCCATATTCTCCCCAATGCTCAAACTTGGCGGCGGAGGGGTTGGGAGAATTCCACATTGATTTGATTCTCTGCACATCACAAAATGTATGTTCCACAAACTGAACGATTAGAATGTAAAATAACTAAAATGGCTGCAATATGTACTACAGCAGGATAAGAATTCAAGCATTATCGAAGAAAATATCTGATACTACAAAGTAAAGACACTTCATAAAGTCAAAGCTCCTATTGATGTCTATTCTTACGATAGATGAACACCATTTCGCATTGCATAGTGTGTTAATGAAAGATTTATCAGAAGGCACACATCCTTAGCTACCAATTATTTCTTTGTGACAGCCAGCCTGCCACAGAAAAACTGCTAACCTAGATGAAAGACTTGATTCTGAAAATGAGACAGCATTTGCTGAATATTGGAAAGCAATAATAGATTGCTTAGAATCATAGTCTTGTTCGGTGTAGTGGTGGGCTACTCCAGCAGTTTCTGCTCTCCTCATCAGAATAGCAGGAATCTGCCAGAATCAGAGATTGGAAACTCATTAATTGTGCACAATTAATTACCCACCATTGAAGAAAGAAGGGCCGCCTGAAAATGAAGATCAATCTCTGATAGATATTTTCTCTCCAAATTTTGGCGGGCCTTCAGCTAATGGCTTCGAAGATCCCAGTGTCTGTCCAGCACAATCCTAGCACTCTCTCCAGCCCACCTAACTACACTAGCCCTTGCACGATGTCTGGAACCCAGAGGCAAAAGGCTAGCAGAGTCGAGAAGATGACAGTATCAGCTTTCAGCGCAAGAGTCACCAACATGCCCTCTGCTCCAGGGACAGCTCAAAGTAGTACATGATATCATCACACTTGAGCAAATTCACTAGGGTGGAAATGGTGACATGACTGACACGACTGACACGTTGGTTGGCAGTGCCCACCTGCTTCTCCATTTGTTCCTATCACAGCCTAAAACTCCTACCCACAAACTTTTGGACACAATTCAACTCCTCGTTCACTAGGTTCACAGCTTTATTTGAGAGAATAACAGTTATAAAACATTTACAAATCAAATACGTTATGAAACGCTGCCAAGGAATAGTTAGTGGGGTGGGTGGACTACATTGTTTACTTCTTTGATAAAAACATCGTCACATGATAATGACACCTTCTTCTGATGATTTTGAATGCTTTGGAACGTAGACAGGATTTGACTGCATTGGAAGGTACTTCTTAATCTTTGTGATTGCTTTAAGTATACCTTGGATGTGCATCACAGATGGTTGTGGTGAATGCAAGCGTCACATTTTATCCGTATTCTGTTGCCTGTCCACAGCGCTCTACATGGATGTCCCACACTGTTCATAAACCAAGGTTATGGTGGGTATTTCTTGTTGGTAGCAAACAATGGGGGTATAAGCAGACATTTGCAAAATCAAGGCAGCCAATATATTCAGAATTGAGCACACTGATTCGGTAGAAGCCCTTGCTTACAAAACAGGGGCATACCAAAACGTAGAGCTATGCATCTGCCATCAATTCCACACAACATTTTGAGAAATTCTAGTATTTGAAAAGATCCAATAGCTCATCCCTGTTGTTCCCCTTCACACAGATAAGCTATTTGACTGTTTTTGCACTCAAACATGTTATCAATCACTTATTTTATTAGTGAACTATGATATAATTGCTTTCTACCTGAGAACAATCCAAAGCAGAAAGTTAAAGACTAATGTATAATAACTGCAGCTTGGAGTCCAATGCCTGCCCGAGAGTTTCCCTCGAGGCCTTCTTGGATCACATTGTCAGAATTTTATGTTGCTCGGGTGGGACATGTTCAACCCTGAAGCGTGAGAAAAAATTTCAGGCTGCGACCTGATGCTATTGCACAATCGCACAATATTTTGTGTACAAGAGTCGGAAGCCTGCCTGAAGACAATCAAGCAGATAATTTAGCCCATTATGGGACTAATTGAATGCAATTTTAAATGGCTGTCTGACTTTATAGCAGGTGGGCCAACTGGCCAGACTGTCTTTACATTTTAGCTACAACTTGAACCAGGGTGGGATGAAATCCCAAGGCTGGAATAAAATTTTAAGAGGTGTATGGAGACTGAAATTTGTGTTTGAATGTGCTGCCTGGACACTTAAATAGGTTTTTCATTACAATTTATTTATTTTTCATAGGTCTGCTGCTCCCTTCTGCAGCAGCTGTCCCCCTGAAGTTGCATATTGTAAGTGCCAGCCTGCACCATCCCTTTTCCCAGCAACCATCCTCTTCCTGCCCTTCTGGCAGTGCTGAGCCTTTTCCAGCACTTGTTTCACACTGGCTGCCCATTGACTATCCAGAATGAAATCATGTTCCGGTGTCGACTGCAACCAGGGGTGCGTTTTGTACTGCTTCCATGGCCACATGTGCACATGCCTGATTCACGAAAAATTTGAGCCATTGTCATTTGAGCTTCTGCATGCATTATTTTACAGTTAGGTCAAGGTAATTATTCAATGGCTAATTATAGGAGTCCACCTCCTTTAGCACTGTCTCTTTTTAGCTATCCAAATGTTCCTCTTTAATCTAATTGATTCCAAATAGCACAGGGTAGTCTTTTCACTTTGGGTTCAAACAATGATCCAAGCACATATTGCAATCAAAACTGCGCTAATTTTCAAAGTTGAATTTTTTGCTTACGTTTCTGCTCAAACTCATTTGCCTCTAACTTCCTATAAACCAGCAAAATCAGGCAATGTTTTAGAAACCAATTTCAAAAAAAACTGTCATTAACACTTATTCCTTGATATGTTTCTGAGTGGTTGCCTAGTACAGTGATATTATTTCAAGTGAATATAGGTTTATTAAAAAAATAAACATTTTTGACCAGATGCTGAGTCCACCATCAATGAGTACCTCGATTTAAAAAAATTCAAAATGACTTCAAAATTTATATAGAACAACTTATTAGTTTCACTGGTGCACACTAATGAGTTTGAGTGAATTAGATATATTTTAATATTTAAATGCTTTTAAATGTTATTTATTATTGCCGTGGGCCTCCTTGAAGGGCCACATATAGGAGCAATTAGCGGAAGCTCGGCAAGCTGATTACTTCAATCTGTAGGCATAGCCAGATTTATTGGCGGCAGCAGGAGTGTGGGGGCAGTGAGGCTGATGGCTAATGGTCAACTTCTTGTGTAATATTTTTAAACCAGTACAAACAAGTGCAGAAACTCAATTTGTACTTGAAATTTCTCATTGTTTTTCACCATTTGGCAATTTTGGTGAAAAGAAACTAGAAATGAGGAAAGGTTCTAGGCCCACAATGAGAATGGTAATCGGAAAGGAGCACCAATAGTGGCATCGTGCCTAGCGCTGCTGCCTCACAGCTCCAGGGACCTGGATTCGATTACCGGCTTAGGTCATTGTCTGTGTGGAGTTTGCACGTTCTCCTGTGTCTGCCTGGGTTTCCTCTGGGTGCCCCTGTTTCCTCCAACACGCCAAAGATGTGTGGGTTAGGTTGATTGCCCCTTAGTGTTCCAGGATGTGTAGGTTAGAGGAATTAGCAGGATAACTGTTTATGGTTGTAGGGATAAGGCCTGGAGTGGGATTGTTGTCAGTGCAGATTCAATGGGCTGAATGGCCTCCTTCTGCATTGTAGGGTTTCTATGATACAAAGAATGTAAGATGAGAAATAGGATAGGGTCAAGGATAGAAGCTTGTAGAATGCCAGATGGAGCGTTGCAGGATTAGGAATAGAAGCAATTGCGGGTAATTCTCCTGGGTACAATCAGTTAAGAAAGGAACCAAGCTGATCAATCCTGCTCAGTTGGACAACAATGGACAGGTATTGCAGGAGGATGCTGTGGTTTTCATTAGCCTTTTAACTAGCCTTTTCTTGTCAGCTTGGATCTTGTTTGTCTCTTTTGGAGATTAGGAATTGGATTTTGAATTTGGTCTTTGAAGCAAGCAAGGAATAGATTTGGGTTTGCCCAGTCCATTCTGAGCGTTGGCTCTGTAACTTTAAGAACGGAGTCAAAAGTTAGAATTAAACAAACGGCTTCAGATAGGGTTAGAAGGATGAGGGGGGAAGTTTAGCTTGGTCACATACACTTAGAATAACGGGCCCGACTCTCCCATCCCGACACACATGTATTTTGGGACGTCGGGATGGGAGGATCATGTGTCCCATGCGTGTCTCTCACAGCCAGAAAACAGGCACAGTCAGGGCTGCACTGGAAACTGGAAGGGAGATGGGTAAGTAATTTAAAATGTATTTTAAACGTAATTATCAGGCCTTGCATAGAATTCTCTGGGCCCGACAGCATCTCCCACTCTGCCAGGCGTATTTCACTCCAGCGTTTAGAGTAGCTGCCCTATTGTGAGGAACTAGTGGGAGACCCTAGGGGGTCAGGCGGGAGAACTGGTGCCCTCTGGGCTTTGGCACCCTGGCAATGCCAGCCTGTGTCCCCTGACGCTTTCCAAGGGACAAAGTGCCCATGCCTGGAGGCACCTTGGTACTGCCAACCATGGTGGGGGTGGAGGGGGGATTACCGCTGCTGTGGGGGTGGGGGCACGGAGATCTGGGCACTCGGGGGAGTGCGGAGGGGGGGGGGGGGGTTGGCATCAGGACAGGCCCAAGTCATTTGAGATTCCAATTTTACTGTCTGTGATCACTTAAAAAAATCACAAATATGAAATTGTTCCAGAAGAATGTTGCTACAGTAGCGAAACAAATGTCAAAATAGTAACACCTTAATGAGAGTTTGTGTCCAAATTCTTTGCAACTTGTGTGTTACATTATGTACGTTGGAGATGTGTGTGTTTGGGGGTGGGGGGGGGGGGGGGGGGGCGCAGGTGGTGTGAGGGCAGCACTGCTGGGGTCCCGGGTTAGCCAGTGATTGAGCTGGCCAGCAAACAGGGAGACTGACGGATCGGGGCCCCGGTGCATGCACAGAGGCCCAGAACTGTCAGACTCTGGTGTGAATAGGCCCCGCCCCCAAGGGCGTTTAATGATATTCACGAATGTAACCTCTACAGCGCAGAGTGTGGGAGATTCAGGTCTAAAGTTGAACTGGAAACAAAGTCGTAATTTACACCAGTTTTCTTACCAATTCAGCACTTTTGGGAGAATTGCCCCCAATATTTGACTTGAATAGGAGCTGCTTCAGTACAGTGGCAGGGAAGGAAACCCAACTGGAGGGATTCAAAAAATGGGCACAAATTTGGGAGGTGACAACATTTTCAAGAACTTTGGACAGGATTGGGAAGTTATGGGGTGATAAGGTGCAAGACAGAGGGACCAAGGAGATGTCTTTTTGAGGAGGGGTGCAGCAGGTTTGAGATAGCCATTAATAATGTCAGATGAAAGTCGAGAAGTAGGGTTGGCAGGTGTAAGGGGAGTGCAACTGGAGCATGATACAAGGAAATGATCAGAAATGTGACTGATAATGGTGTGAATAGCGAGGAGGTCCAAGAGTTCACATGCAGGAAGAGATTAAGGGAGAATAAGAGGGCAGTGAGTTCAGAAGAGTGAGAACATGATGAATTTAAATTGAGGCAGAAACCATTGAGAATAACTTGGTGCTCCGTGTGGAGGCCAAAGAGGGAAAACACAGTAAAGATGCTTCAGTGCGAAAATATGAACAAATACTTCATACTGGGACAGTTTTACACCCCATAAATTAGAAAATCTATCTGATCCACTCTTGAGAATGGAAATGAGAAAGGGTTCTATAACTGACAGGTAATTTGGTGTGTAGGCTACTGTTCAGAAAAAAGGTCCCTCATTTTGCAATGGTGTTGGTTGTAAAGTAATACAAGTGCATGGATTTTAGTCTGAGATATTGTACATCTAAACATATAATTAATTTGATTATTATTGCAATCAAGCAACAAAAAAAAAACTACTGATAAAAGATAACATACCTGATTACTCAAATATGTTGATTCTTCTTCAGAACTCTGCACAAGTTTCTCTAGTTCTTGAATTCTATCTGTGTTTGTTTGATATTTCTGCTTGTAAAGATCTGCAGTAGATTCAGAAGCTTTTGCCTGAATGAGGCTTTCTGTAATTTCATCCTTTAGAAGATCAATCTGCTCTCTTAAATGCAAATTCTCACTGTTCTGTTTTTTGATGGTACTTTCATGTTGTTCAACCTATGGAAACAATTTTCTCCATTAGAAGGCAATCGCATTTCTCATTGGCTTTTGATGGAGTTGCTTAGCTTTCTAGAAAAAAAAATCAGATTAATGGATATATTTGAAAAGTTTAATTTTATCTAGAAATCATTTGTATAAAGCTCTCTGTTGAATAAAACATTCAGACTGGTCCAGGCAAATGTCAGAGGTAAAACATTGATAGATTTCCCACCAAGATTTGTTGCTGGATTTAGAAACTGACATTACTGTTGCTTAACAAGAACAATCACAGCCAATTTTACAGATATCATTTTGGAGGCAATTTACTTGAACAAACATATAGTTATGCAACATATTTCTACTATATAGTTATTGTCTGTTGTGCAGAAATTGTGTGGGGGTTGGGGGGGGGGGGGGGGGGGGAGTTACTCCAGGCCTGCTAGTTCCCAGTAGGAATCATGTTGGCACCAGGTTTTATACATTCTCTCCATGTCTGTGCGGGTTTTCTCCGGGTGCTCCGATTTACTTCCATAAACGTGCAGATTTAGGTGGATTGACCATGGTAAACGAGTAAGGTCATGAGGATGGGACAGGGTTGGGCCTAGATATTCTTTCGGAGTGTTGGTGGAGTCTCAAAGGGGCAAATGGCCTCCTTCTGCATAGGGATTCTAGAGATTCTATGGAACTTACAACCTCTCCCATTTTGAGATCTGAGGTGATGCATGACAGCCCATTCATCCTAAACAATGGATTCACATTTCCATCACACAAGGTCCTGACAGATCTCATAAGGGTGGTACCAGAGACCTTCCATAATGCCCCCATGGATGTGAACGTAATTGATGTCTGAGGAGTCAAGCTCAAGGAGTGGCTGCCAGATCACCATGAGGGGACAGGGTGTCAAGTGAATTGGAAGTTCTGGAAGGACACAAGTTTGGTGGGAAGGGGTGCACCTATGGGTCAGGTATGAGTGGGAAAGCTGTCTTGTGTGGCCACATTGCAGTTTGGAATGTGATAATGAGCCATTAAAAAGGTGGCCTTGTCCTCATAAAGCCTGTTCATAACAGCCATAAATCAATGCCTATCTGTCTTAACAGCAGTCAATACCATAAAGGTTAGCTGGCCTGGCTGCAGGCCAAAATCCATTTTCTCTCTGTGGGGATGAAGAGGGGAGATAGGGACAGAGAGAGAGAGAATCAGCATGGTCAGTGATTCCATTGTCTTCAAGTCCTCCCTTATTCCTTAGACATGTTGCATTTGAAGAACGACCAATCCTCTCCATTGTAGTTGACTCACAGTCCATGCAGGAGCTACTTCTTCCAAGAATGAGATGGCAGGGTCACAGACATTGGCCCCTGATCCTTCACATCTGCCCAAGGCCCCCGGGTCAGGTAATCCTGAACCTCACTGCATAATGTTTGTTGTGCTTCCTATTGCGCTAAGAGTGTCCATCCTTCTGTGGCCTCATGTCTGACTGGCTCACTGACTATAATCACTTCATCCCCCGGGCCTTAGTTGGATGTTAAGCCTGGAGTTTTTTGAGTTTTCTTTCTTTTACAAGACTGTGGGCTAACAGGTATGTGAAAGGAGTCTGTGACTCAGTCAATGAGGGTGGGGCCGTTGGAAAGATTAGAGGTCCATCAGTCGACATAGCCCCTGTTTCCAATCCTCCTAAAGGGAAAGAAGTAACATTGATAGAACATTTGGCATTGAAGTAACATATGTTTATCTATGACAAAGTACTATTGGTGTCCACCTTGCCCCCAACTAACACTGAAACTTTACCTGTGTCCATTATTTTCCTCTTCTTTCATTTCCTCCTACTCCTTGTTAAGTGTGTCCTTAGATTGCAAATCAGAGGTGGAGGAAGACTGCTGATGACTGCACCCTTTGGCCTATGATACTCTAGGCAGATATCTTCTGGAGGTCCTGGACCTGGAGGGGCCCGTTGGACTTTCGGATGTCACAAGTGAAATGTGTCATCCTGTTCTGCCTGTTGCTCAGGAGAAATGCCAGTGTCAGGAAGGGGAGATTCAGAAGGGCTCACACAATAGAGAGAAAATGAGGTGATGCATGACAGCCCACTCCTCCTAAACAATGGATTCACATTTCCAATCTATGTAAAGTTAAAATGCATGGGATTGCAGGTAATGTCTTAAGATGGTTAGAAAGCTGGTTAGCAGATGGGAGTCAAACTGTTGGCATAAATGAGTCTTTTTCCAATTGGTAGTCAGTGACTAGTGGGGTTCCACAGGGATCTGTGTTAGTATCTCAACTTTTAACATTACATATTAAAGGTTTGAAAGAGGGAACGGAATGTATTATCTGCAAATCTGCAGATGATACAACATTGGGTGAGCTGTAAGGAGAATGCAGAGATGCTTCAGCGTGACTTAGACAGCCGAGAGTGTGGGCATCTGCATGGCAGATGCAATATAACGCAGATAAATGTGAGGTTATCTACTTTGGTAGCAATAACAGGAAGTCAGATTATTATTTGAATAGGTGTAGATTGAGAGAGGCAGATACTCAACAACAGCTGGTAATGACCTGAATCTCCATGGTTGATATCCTGGCTAGGCTCCAGCACATCCTGCTCCCTTGGGATACTTGCTGGCCACCGTGTCACTCCTTGGGATGGAGGGCAGCTAGAATGAGTTTCAGAAGCTTCACCGTTATCTGATGCTGCCAATCCACATTGTCTGCACCATGTCCTCATCCATGGCCCTCTACAATTGGACTGTGCTATCAATGCCCTCAGCCAATACACATCAGCAAAGTCCATCAACCAGCGACATTTCCATGTGTGACTGGGCCCTGGTGCCTAGGACAATAGCCTTGGACATCACTGAGTCGGCCACACCTTGGAAGTCATCAGTCATGGTATGGACATTTTGGCCCAGGCTTTCCACTGCAGATGCCACCTTTGCAGTTTTTGCCTGGATATCACGTAATGCTGGCACCACCTTCCGTGAGATGAGGCTCCCAGACACCTTTACTGGAAAGTCGCTGATACCCTTTCCCATAAAGCTTGGCTCTGCTTTTGCATCCCTACAATTGCTGGGATGATCATTTGCAAAGGCATGACATCTGACAATTTTCTGGGATAAACACAGTAAGAAGTCTCACAACACCAGGTTAAAGTCCAACAGGTTTATTTGGTAGTAAACGCCGCCAGCATTCGGAACACTGTTCCTTCGTCAGGTGAGTGGAGAGTTCTGATCACAAACAGGGCATATAAAGGCACACACAGTTTATAGAACACTAATTAGAATGCGAGTCTTTACAGCTAATCAAGTCTTAAAGGTGCAGACAATGTGAGTGGAGATAGCATTACGCATAGGTTAAAGAGATGTGTATTGTCTCCAGACAGGACAGTGAGTGAGATGTTGCAAGTTCAGGCAAGTCATGGGGGTTACAGGTAATGTGACATGAACCCAAGATCCCAGTTGAGGCCATCCTCATGTGTGCATAACTTGGCTATCAGTTTCTGCTCAGCGACTTTGCGCTGTCATATGTCATGAACGCCGATAACTGCCAGTTTCCAGATACAATTTTACAACTCATTCACTTCATCCTGGACCACAATGTCTTCAACTGCAACAACCAGTTCATCATCCAGACACACGGAACAGCCATGGGGACCAAATTCGCACCTCAATATGCCAACATCTTTATGCACAGGCTCGAACAAGACTTCTTCCCGCACAGGACCTTCAACCGATGCTATACACTAGATACATTGATAACGTTTTCTTTCTTTGGACTCATGGTAAACAATCATTGAAACAAGTATATGATGACATTAATAAGTTCCATCCCACCATCAGACTCACCATGGACTATTCTCTGGAATCGGTTGCATTCTTGAACACACATCTCCATTAAGAATGGTCACCTCAGCACCTCACTGTACTGCAAGCCCACAGATAACCTCACGATGCTCCACTCCTCTAGCTTCCATCCTAACCATGTTAAAGAAGCCATCCGCTACAGACAAGCCCTCTGTATACACAGGATCTGCTCAGATGACGAGGATCACAACAGACACCTCCAGACGCTGAAAGATGCCCTCTTAAGAACAGGATATGGCGCTTGACTCATCGATCGACAGTTCCAACACGCCACAGCGAAAAACCGCACCGACCCCTCAGAAGACAAACACTGGACACGATGGACAGAGTACCCTTCGTCGTCCAGTACTTCCCCGGAGCGGAGGAGCTACGACTTCTTCTCCGGAGTCTTCAATGTGTCATTGATGAAGACAAACATCTCGCCAAGGCCATCCCCACAACCCCACTTCTTGCCTTCAAACAACCGCACAACCTCAAACAGACCATTGTCCGCAGCAAACTACCCAGCCTTCAGGAGAACAATGACCACAACATCACACAACCCTGCCACAGCAACCTCTGCAAGATGTGCCGGATCATCGACACGGATGCCATCATCTCATGTGAGAACACCATCCACCTATATTCTTGCAACTCGGCCAATGTTGTCTACCTGATATGCTGCAGGAAAGGATGTCCCGAGGCATGGCTACGACAACGGATGAATGAACATCGGTCGACAATCACCAGACAAGACTGTTCCCTTCCTGTTGGCCAATACTTCAGCGGTCATGGGCATTCGGCCTCTGATCTTCAGTTCTCCAAAGGTAGCCTTCATGGCATACGACAGTGCAGAGTCGCTGAGCAGAAACTGATAGCCACGTTCCGCACACGAGGACGGCCTCAACCAGGATCTTGGGTTCATGTCACACTATCTATAACCCCCATGACTTGCCTGAATTGCAACATCTCACTTACTGTCCTGTCTGGAGACAATATACATCTCTTTAGCCTATGCTTACATTGTCACTCACATTGTCTGCATCTTTAAGACTTGATTAGCTGATCAGCTGTAAAGACTCATATTCTAATCAGTATTCTATAAACTGTATGTGCCTTTATATGCTGTGATCAGAACTCTCCACTCACCTAACGAAGGAACAGCATTCCGAAAGTTAGTGGCGTTTACTACCAAATAAACCTTTCGTAGTTTAACCTGGTGTTGAGACTTTTTACTGTGTTTACCCCAGTCCAACACCTCCACAGCCGGCATCTCCACATCATAATTTTCTGAGAGCCATCAACACTCTGACTGGCTGCTCCCTTCGATGTTCCAGACTCCACCTGATGCACAATTGCAGCAGAGAATGGTAGTTCTCACCTGAGAATGCCCCAGAAGCTTGTCGACTAATGTTTCCCACTGAGGTGAGCATCTCTGCAATGGTGCTTGCAAATGCAGTGACAAAATTTCAGTGTCTCCCCTGGAGCTGAGGCCCAGGGTACTCTGAGACTTGGACAGCAGGATACAACCCCAGATGGCCCAGCCTCATCTGATGAAATTCTGTTCAACAAAGTACAAGGGTACGTTGGTGGGAATATCAAGGGAGTGTGGGGTGATAAGACTAATGAGATAGGTCATCTGGATCACGGAGCTTTAGACTCTTACTTGCCTCACTCGCTATTTCCAGGGACCTCTGCTAAGCCCTCACCCATCTTCACCTACTCTCTTGTGCTGAAGGCAATCTTATCCTGTAGGAACACAAAGATGACAGAGTGAGAGGATGGCCTGACTAGGATTGGGGGTTGAAACCAGGTGGCAAGTGTGGGTCTGGCCAAACAAGGGGTGTGATGTTGACTGACTGTGGGAGAGTCCTCATGGGGATGCAGTGTCACAATGTTAGAAGGTATTGCGGTGAGATAGAAGGGATTGAAGGTGAGATGCAAGGGTTGCGGCACAAGTGACGCCAGGATCAGGGATGTGGGCAGACAGCCATGCAGATTGGAGGAGGTCCTTCATCTTCTTGCGGCATTAGATGCCCACCCTGGTGATGTTCCTGAAATTTACTGAATCTGCCATCACTTTGCATGCTTCAGAGACTTTGGATGATAGCAGCTTCCTGCCAACTGGGTAGAGAGTGGCCCTCTTCTCCTCCACAGCTTCCCGCATTCTCTCCACCTTGGCATCCAGCAACTCGTGCCCGACCTTCATTCTGCCCTGTTGCTATCTGAACTGAGAGCGGCTGCTGCAGACAGCATTGAAATATTGCTCCTAATTGGAAAGAGCTAACTGGTGATTCCCCACTGCAGCCAAGAGGTGTTGGGCAAGTCCAGAAGTTAGCCTGAAATATGTGACAGGAACAGTTGGCCCGTGAAGCATGTGCTGAATGGGCGTTCAGATCGCTGCTAGCGTCTGTGGGAAACACTCTGATTTTCCTGCTGACCTGGACATGAGGAGCTCGATCGGGAGAATGATGGCCTGTGTAGCAATAAGTGGAAAAATATCAACAAGCTATTCTTTCATTTGGAGTAATTTCAATGAAGTTCTAACTTTCTCTGAAATAGCCACAAAACACCAAAGATGTCTTTTTTAGTTTCCAGTTATAGGATGTTCCAAAAGATGATGTTAAGATCATAGAATAGGATAAAGATTAAAGAGGTTTTGTATAAAATTAAGTAAAAAAAATGGATAAAAGGATAACTGATAGACATGTAGTTGCCCGGAGGGTTTTGATATGCAAATTAGCTCCATAGCAAGGAAGTGTTTCCTTAATTGATGTGGGGAACAATGAAGTACAGGATTTTAGGTGTTAAAACTGTAGATCAGTAAGTTTAAAGTGGAGATATAAGAATGCAATTCCCACTAATATGCAAAAAGCCTGGTCCAGGGCAAGTCATTTAGAAAGAAGGTAGTGAAAAGGGAAAAGTAGCCAGTTAGTTTCTCAGAGGTCCGGAAAGGGCAATATATAGATCAGTGAGTCTCATGTCGGTACTGGAGAAGTTGCTAGAGTCTACTATCAAGGATTTCATAACTCAGCATTTGGAAAGTATAATCAAACAAGTCAGCATGGATTTACAAAAAGGAAATCCTGCTTGGAGAATCAATTGGAATTTTTTGAGAACGTAAATAATTGAGTTGATAGAGGAGAACCAGTGGATGTGATCTATTGAGATTTTCAGAAGGCTGTAAACAAAGTCTCACATAACAGACTACTCTGTAAAGCTAAAACACATGGGATTGCAGGTAATGTCTTGAGATGGTTAGAAAGCTAGTTAGCAGATAGAAAGCAAAGAGTTGGCATAAACGGGTCTTTTTCTGATTAGCAGTCAGAGACTAGTGGGATTTGTGCTAGGACCCCAACTGTTCACATTGTATATTAATGGTTTGTAAGAGGGAACTGAATGTATTATCTTCAAATTTGCACATGATACAAAGTTGTGTGGGAGGGTGAGCTGTCAGGAGGATGCAGAGATACTTCAGTGTGATTTGAACAGACTGAGTGTGTGGGCATCTATGTGGCAGATGCAGTGTAATGTGGATATATGTGAGGTTATCCACTTTGGTAGCAATAATAGGAAGACAAATAATTACTTAAATGGGTATAAATTGAGAGAGGTGGATACTCAACGAGACTTTGGGGTCCTCATGCATCAGTCACGGAAAGTAAGTGCGCAGATACAGCAGGGAGTAAGAAGGCAAATGGTATGTTGGCCTTCATAGTGAGAGTATTTGAGTATAGGGATGGGGATGCTTTGCTGCAATTGTATAGGGTGTTGGTGAGGCCACACCCAGGGTATTGTTTGCAGTTTGGATGTCCTTATCTGAGGAAGGATGTCCTTGCTACAGAGGGAGTGCAGCAAAGGTTTACCAGGCTCATTCCTGGGAGAGCAGGTCTGTCAACTTTAAGGGCGTTCAAATGGTCAGTGGATAGGCATATGGATAACATGGGAATAGTTTAGGTTAGAGGGTCATTAGATTGGTCCCACTGGTCGGCGCAACATCGAGGGCCGAAGGGCCTGTACTGCGCTGTTATGTTCTATGTCATATGAGGACAGACTAAGTCAATTAGGATTATATTCACTTAAGTCTAGAAAAGTGAGAGGGGATCTCATAGAAACTTAAAATTCTAACAGAGTTAGACAGGGTCAATTCAGAAAGAATGTTCCAAATGGTGGGAAGTCCAGAACTCAGGTTCATAGGTTGAGGCGAGGAGAAATTTCTTCAACCAGAGCACGATGAATGTGTAGAATTCACTACCACATAATGTAGTTGAGGCCAAAACATTGTCTGATTTCAAGAAGAAATTAGATATAGGTCTTGGGGCAAAAGGGATGAAGGGATATGGGAAGGACGAGGATAAGGATATTGAATTCGATGATCAGCCATGATCAAGATGAATAGTGGAGCAGGAGCAAAAGGCCTACTCCTGCTCTTTGTTTCTGAGAACAGCTGGGAAGTAAAACTCTGATGTGGGTATGCCGGCGTTGGACTGGCGTAAACACAGTAAAAAGTCTGACAACACCAGGTTTTAGTCCAACCGATTTATTTGATAATAGACCCGAAAGCTTGTGAGTCTATTATCAAATAAGTAAAACTCTCCCAGGGCATAGAATTCTAGGCTCCAAGTGGCTGTCTGAAAACATCAGAAATACAATGCTGAACTGAAGGAAGACTTAAAGGTAACTTGTGGGTGGTAACTATTTTACTTATTTGTCACAAGTATGCTTAAACTAAGACTGCAATGAAGTTTACTGTGAAAATCCCCTAGTCGCCACATTCCAGTGCCTTTTCGGGTATATTGAGGGAGAATTTAGCACAGCCAATGCACTTAACCAGCATGTCTTTCGGACCGTGGGAAGAAACTGGAGGAAACCCACGCAGACACGTGGAGAATGTGCAGACTCCACACACTCCGAATATTTACTAGATTTAGCTCAAAGGGTTATATTGTGTGAGATGTTGATACGGCTGAAGTGACTTTTCAGAGTTCAGGAATGCAGATAGGTGGAAACGAGGTTAATTTGTGTGTGTGTGTGTGTCCATTATTTTAGTTAAATTTGTTCTGCATTGAGGTTTTTTTGTTGTCTATGTTAAATCAGTAAACATTCTTTCATTTGAATGCTTACAGTGTTCAAATGATTTTGCCTTTCCTCACTCGTTTGCGTATCTTTCCTCACATTATATCAAATTGTGAAATAAACATTTAAGGGACAGTGTTTCACATTATCGTTTTGGGTTTTGGGATACCCTCACACCTAGCATCAACAGGATTCATCACAATACCAACTTTAAAATCCTCCAACTCTTACTCCCCTTTGTAAATCTGAAATTTTAAAAAATGGCATAAAATTTTAAAAATGCTTTTCAACATAATGACAATAATATAAACAATAAATATAAGTGAATGTTTAGCAGGTTGAGCTCAATCATTGTAGTTTTAAAAAAGAGAAAGATTTAATCAAAAGTTAATGGTTGAAGTTTAGTGTAATATATTCAGGGTTTTCTTAACACTTACTAGGCTTGCGGTCTTGCGATGAAGATGCTTTGTTTTTTCCAAGTCTTCTTTGAGTTGTTTTGCTATTGTCTTGTATTCTTGCACTCTACCAAGGGTATCCTGCAATTCAGTTGTGCTTGAATCCAACTCCTTTTGCAACAAAATATTCTTCTGTGACCATCGTTCCAAATCGACATCGTAAGATTGCTTGGCAATATCCAAATCATTGTGCAATTGTGCTGTATTTTTTCCACTGGCTTGTAGCTATAATTTACAAAGAATGTATTTTATCAAATAGCTACGCCTCTGCGACATGAAATTCTATAATCTAAAATTTAAAAAAAGACATATTTCAAAGTTTTTTATCTCATACTTATCAGGACATTCGCAAGAATCTCAAATGCAAAAGGAACAACTGTTCAAACTCAAATGAAGAGTGTGCTGAATGATTGGCAAGCAGATACTGATCATTGGAGGTGTTTCCATGGAGAATGTGCCAGTTAATTGATGACTGACAGTAAAGTGCCAAGCTTTGTTTAAATTCAAATCAGGCATGTAGTCTCTGATCAGTCAAGACATTGCCCTGGGGAATGAACTGGAGGATGGTCGTTACCTATTTTGCTCGGTTGCAACAAGTGCAAGGTGTGTACTTGCTCTGTCTGCAAAGAACAGCTTGTATTATAGCTTCTAGCATGTGTAATGGACTAGAATCTCACACTTACTTTTCTTTAATATAAACAACATATATATGTATCCATTACTATTTCTAAATTTTCAAAAATTCAACCATACTATGATCACTCGTCCCAAGAGGATCCCTCACAAGAAGATCCCTAATTCTACCTGCCTCATTACACAACACCAGATCTAAGATAGCTCGCTCCCCTGTAGGTTCCGTCACATACTGTTCAAGGAAACTATCCTGACAGCATTCCAAGAACTCTTCCTCAAGCCCATCGCGTCCGACTTGGGTCATCCAATCAATATGAAGATTAAAATCCCCCATAATTATCGTTGTTCCGTTTCTGCATACGTCAATTATTAGCTGGTTTATAGCCCGCCCCACCTCAAAGTTATTATTTGGGGACCTATACACCACACCCACCAGTGTCTTCCTCCCCTTACTATTCCTTATCTCCATCCACAACGATTCCACATTTTGCTCTTTGGAGCCTATATCTTCCCTTACTACCGCTCTGATATTATCCTTAATTAATAGAGCTACCCCACGTCCTTTTTCCTCCCGTCTATCCTTCCTAAACACTTGAAACCCCTGGACATTCAGCTCCCAGTCCCTGTCACCTTGCAACCACGTTTCCATAATGGCCACTAGATCATATCCATTTGTGCTGATCTGTGCCATTAGCTCATTCACTTTACCTGAATGCACAAAGCATTCAGAACAAAGTGTCTTTATACCAGCCTTTATCTGGACCTTATTTGTAGAAACGCAACTAACCTCTCTCATGCCCCCTACTCCTTTTATTATTGGGACATCCTCAACATTTTCCTGCACCTGTACCCTCTCCTTTACTTTAGATTTTGTAATTTCTCCCACCCCTGCACCCTCCCCCCCCAATTAGTTTAAAGCTCTATCTACAGTCCTAGTTATACAATTCGCCAGGACTCTGGTCCCGGCATGATTCAGACTAAGACCATCCCATCTGAACAGGTCCCATCTGCCCCAATACTTGTGCCAATGCCCCATAAATTCAAACCCATTCCTCCCACACCAATCCCTGTGGGATGAATGGGTTTGAACTTATGGAGCATTGGTACCAGTATGCCAATGGCTGGACTATGAAGAGAGACTAAATAGACTAGGTCTGTACTCATTGGAGTTTAGAAGGATGAGGGGGGGATCTTGTAGAGACATACAAGATAATGAAGGGGATGGATAGGGTAGAGGTAAAGAGATTCTTCCCGCTTAGAAAGGATAGCAGTACTAGACGACACAGCCTCAAGATAAGGGGGGGCGGGGGGGGAACAGTTTAGATCGGAGTTGAGGAGGAACTTCTTCACTCAAAGGGTGGCGAATCTCTAGAATTTTCTGCCCGTTGAAGTGGTGGAGGCTACGTCGCTGAATATATTTAAGTCACGGGTAGTTAGGTTTTTGATAGACAGGGAAATTAAGGGTTATGCGGAGAAAGTGGGAAAGTGGAACTGATCCACTTCAGATCGGCCATGGTCTTATTGAATGGTGGGGCAGGCTCGAAGGGCTAGATGGCCTACTCCTGCTCTTATTTCTTAAGTTCTTATGTTCTTAAATTTTAAAATTGGACCTTGGTTCAATGCAATCTTTAAAATGAACTTATGTCTGTCTGTGGTCCTCAAACAAAAGAAGCCACTTGGCAATTTTGGGAAAACTCACATCTTGTTATCATGAGGAGCCATAAATGCTCACCTGGGGAAGGCAAATTCCAACTTCTAAGGGAGCTATACAAAGGCCATTTGCATTTGGTAACCCATGCTTGTCAACAGAAGACAGAGGATCTACTAAGGCAAAAGGCCCTTTGAGTATTCCTTTAATCTCATAATAACTGGGACAGTTAGCAGTCTTTGAATTGCAGATATTGGATACACACCCTTTGTTGAAGACCTGGTGGAGAGATAGGGCCAAGTGGCCTAACATTTTGACTTGTGGAACAAGTATTATTGCCTTTCTGAAATGTATGGCTCAGAGTGCTGCATTAGCATCTGTTTGGCAGCCCACACAGAAGGAGTTCTGCCTAGGCTGGACACCTGGGTCCATCTACCCTGCTTCTGCTGGAAGTGCTGTATCATTGTGTATAAAACCAGCGGCACGGTAGCACAGTGGTTAGCACTGCTGCTTCACAGCTCCAGGGATCTGGGTTTGAATCCTGGCTCAGGTCACTGTCTGTGTGGAGTTTGCACATTCTCCCTGTGTCTGCATGGGTTTCCTTCAGGTGCTCTGGTTTCCTTCCACAGTCCAAAGATGCGCAGGCTAGGTTGATTGGCCATTCTAAATTGCCCCTTAGTGTCCCAGGATGCATAGGTTAGAAGGATTAGTGGGTAAATATGTAGGGATATAGGGATAGGGCCGGGGCCTGGATGGGGTTGAGTGGTGCAGACTCGATGGGCTGAATGGCCCTTTCTGCGCTGTAGGATTCTATGATCTGTGTGTGCCTGTTGCAGTGAATGGAACACCTACGGAAAAATTAGTTTTACAGCACTGGTTTTTAGTTCACCCTGACTTCTGTGAAAGAATTTCTCATTGGACTTTGATTCTAGACGCTGGAACTCACATGAACCAATATTTATTTTCTCTGTGGTCTCCGTACTGTAAACACATCCTTACTCTATGCCTCTCTTTATTGTCTGAGTGTGGAGCACACATTATAAATCTTCCTCTTATTTTGAGTAGGTGCAAATAAGCTAACCTTTTGAGTTCCCCTCATCTCAAGTTTGCTGTGGGGTTATTAACAGAAACTTGGATCGCACAAAAACCAAGGGGTTGGGGAATGTGCAACCACTTATAAAAGGAGGAAACAAATCAAAACACTTATGTTCACAGGTGTGTGGTGAGGAGAAGAAATTAGTGCTGTTTAAATGAAACCCCTCCCCTCCTATCTGTGACACATGTGCAACTGCGCAACACTAAACCACTGACAATCCAAGCTTGGTAATTTTTTTTAACCACTCAGGATTGTTAAGCAAATGTTGTCCAATCACAGAATTCTTACCTGTCAGGCTACTCGCAATTGACAAGGTGCTGACTGCACTCAACCTACTCATACTTGCAAAACTCAAAACATTTTCCAACATTAAATGTGATTCTGTGATTGGACAAGGTTCGATCAGCAATCCTGAGTCTACTAAGAATTATGCTGACAACCAGTTTAGGATTATCATCAGGGCTCAGTGTGGCACACCTCCATATGCTAGAAGCTGCATATATTAATACACAAAGCCTTGTTCTTTACAGACAGAAAGAACGTTGCACCCGTTTCAACTGAACAAAATAGGTGACAGCCATTCTCCGATTCATTCCCCAGGCAATGCTTTGACCAGAGTCAACCTGCCTGGTTTGAATTTAAACAATATTTGGCAGTTAACTGTTAGTCATTAGCTAACTGATGCATTCTCCATTGCAACAACTCTACCAGAGTCCACTTGTCAACCAATCAGCACTCTTTTCTCTTGAAGTACAAATTATTGATCCCTTTATATTTGGTATTCTTGTGAATGTCCTGTTGAGTGCAAGACAAAAGCTTTGTCATGTGTCTTCTTCAATGATACTCAAGTCCCACATTAACAAATAACAATTTAGATTTTGTTTCACTCAAAATGATTTCAAAGTTTATTTTTGCATCTTGGTTAGAAAGGGAAATATCACCACTCCACACCAGCCCACCGCCCCCCAAGATACCAGGGTCACTGCTAATGATGCATGTGCATAGATACCAATTGAAGACAGAATCAAATTTGGCTACATGAGCTGAATTTTCCATGAAGGTTCGGACCTTGTCGAGATCATATGCAAGCTTCAAGGCTACACCGCAGCAACTTTACATGAGCCTCCTAAAGGGTTATCTTCACGTTTACCATTCAATTAAGGATGGTCAGCATATAGGGAAGTGGGAGATCCAATTAAAAGGAATGCAGGAAGATCAGGAAGGCAGCCTGACTGGGAGAGGTTCAAATAAAGGTGCTCATGAAGGCAATGGTGAAAACAAAAATGACAAGTACTGGCAGAGGCCCCAGGGTGAAGGTTTGGATACCCATGTGGCTGTGTTTAATCTCTGGGAACACTGCAATCTCCTGATATGGACAAGTAATTGATTTGCCATGGTCTACTCACCTTCCAGTGAAAAGTCAGCTACGCAGTACTGGCAGGCTTCTGGCAGAGCATGAAGCCAGTACAATGCCACTAAGTTATCAGGACTGGGAGAAAATTATCTTTCATTTGGACATTTATTAGCTTAATTGTCTGCTTGACTCCATGGATCATCATTAATTACAATGGCAGCCTGCTCTGGGAAAATCGCCAGGAGCTGGAACAGGGTTGGGAAATTGTTTGACAGGGTTTCCAGATATTTTACGAGCATATAGTAGTTCTAAAACAGTCAGCAGGAAGCCTTGAAAGACAAGTCCCATGTCCCTGTGTTTGAGGGGCACAGCGGTTAACATTGCTGTCTCACAGTGCCAGGGGAGCTGGATTTGATTCTGACCTTTGTGGAGTTTATATGTTTTCTCTGTGTCTGCATGGTTTACTCCAGGTGCTCCAGTTTCCTCCCAAGATGTGCAGATTAGGTAGATTGGCCATGCTAACTTGTCCCAAGGTTGTAGCTTAGGTGGATTAGCCATGGTAAACATGTGGGGTTACATGGATAGGGTAACATACTAGGTACTGACCACACTCAACCTGCTCATGCAGAGGGTAACATACTCGATCAGAGAGTCGGTGCAGGCTCAAAGGGCTGGATGGCTTCATTCTGCATTGTAGGGGTTCTGAGGAATAGCCAGCCAATATCAATTATCGAGGATCGCAACTGCATAATGGTCATCTAACAGGACGTTACTGCAGGGTGAATAGTTCTCCATGGAACATGACAGCAGCAATCAGTAGTCCAGTCAAGGGGACTAAGTAGTAGTTACGTTAGTAGAGAAAGTAGAAAGACAGAACCTTTTTATGTCATTTTCAAATTATTTTTCAAGCAGTTTTCAATATTATGGAATATTTTTTGAACTACTATCTAAAGTCCTGCTCACACTTAGTAATTTGAAATGTGCAGCATCTAGTTTGCCTTTTACGAACCTCTTCCATGAGCATTTCACGTTCATGTGCTAATTCTTGAACGGACTTTTCAGCTTCACTCAGCCGATCTTCTTGTGCACTGCCAATTATCCTTTGTTTGCAAAGTTCATTCTGCAGATCTTTCAATTTTGCATCAAGTCTGTTGATCTCAGCTTCCTTAACACCAAGCTGTTTATTAAAAATAAATCACTTAAGTAATGCACATTGCACATTATTGTTTTTTGTCAGCTAGGTGTTAGGCACATATAAAAACCTATCGATATACTTAAATCTCCAAATAAGACTAATGATAAATCCACAAAAATGTAAAATTATCCATCTGACTTCTATTAAGCACACATGGGAAACATCCACTTTCCTAGGGTCAGCGAATTTAGGTCTTCACAACATGCTCAGAAAGGTACTGGTGGAACTTAACTTAAAACCTTAACACAATCCAGTACAAGCCATAGTTAGCAGCTGGTGGTTAGCCAACCAGGACTATTCCAGCAAGCTGCAGAGCTATTTAAAATTGAGTGGGAAGAGTTGCAACCCCAGAACATGTCTGTTTCGCCACTCCTGATCAATGAGTCAATCACTTTCAGAGGCCCTGCTGAGTTCCATCTCATGAGATCTGTTATTGGCCTGAGCCATTATCATTTACCACATTCCCATAAAAATTGGGAATACCACCCCACATCCGCCCTTTCAACAATAAGCCTAGCAATTATCAATGTACAGATACAATTGGTAGGATTTTCTGGCTGTGCTTGCCACAACACTGTAAAATCCCACCCGAGGTCAATGACCTTTGAATGGTCCTGTCCTGCCTGCTATGATTCCTGTGGTGGGCGGGATGGGAAGATTCTAACTACTGAAATTAAAATAAAATATCATTCTCAAATTGTGACTGCCCTTCCTTATTTATAATGTTACTATTTTACTGGAAATTGAAATACTACTTAAGCCTCAACTGAACCTTGCTACATATTTCTTAAATAGGTATTTCATTTGAAAGAGTTTTCCAACGGAAATGCAAACAAAAGCCAGGCAATTTCCGAAATGGGCAGCCAATTCACAAATCATCTTACACCTGGATAGCAGATTGAACCTCTCCTCATTTTCTGTATACAAAGTATTCTGCCAGTCTATCCTTTCTAATCTAAAAATATGTTATTCACTAACTTCACACTTAAGTATGTTTTCAGTTGCTTGACATTTCCACTGAATTGTTTATTAACTATACCTTGCTTTATACAGAACCTCTGCTTTCTGGTGTTTCTTTCTGTATCAAATATTATCAAATATATTGATTATTTGAAGAATAGAACTTATATAGTGAATAGTGGTATTGTTTTATACCCACAGAGTTGTTTATATTTTCTTTATTTGTATCTTTGTTGGACTGCACTGGTTCAGAAAAATATGTTTGATAATACTTATTAAAAATTTACTGCAGGGAGAATTTTCACCATCTTCTGGGGTGTAAAACATACAGCTTAACTGCATTTCCAAATAATGAAATGTTAACAAATGCAACTGCATGATATAGCTCAACTACAGTTATGTAGATTTTACATCTGATCAAAATTTCAGCAAAGAATGCTAGATATTGTATTATGCTGGCAAACACTCATTCTTCCCTGAAATATTAAATACTACTGTGAGAAAATGCTGGTTTATTTAAATTACCTGGTGTTATATTTGTATTAACGTTTCTCATGAAACTCATGGTTGTCACATTAGCTCAGGTCTGTTAGGTTTGGAAGATAAGTGTCACTGGTACGAAATTGTACAAGTCACTGGCAGTGACATTTTACTGTAGTACAATATTCTTCCACTTGACTGCAGCAAAATATATACATAACCTGAATAATACTATTCATTATCCTCCATTTGTTATGTAAGTCAGTGTTATAACCAGATGACCACAACAAGCTTCAAATGGAGTTGTATTTTAAAATGTCTCCTCTAACATGAGGAGAAATTAGAAATTCCGGAAGCATCCCAGTTCAGAGACATGATTATGAGGTGTGATTGCCAGGATTTGAAACTCAAACGGAAATATATTAAAATCAAATGAGCGTTAGCACACCTGTACAAACTAACTCACAATAATGGGGCAGCTGCTTTATGAGACAGAGAGAGAGAGAATAAATCACTGTGCGGAAAAAGAAGCTACTGTTGTCGAGGAGGAGGATGCTTGTGATAGTTGATCTCCTGTTCAAAAGAGAGAGAACAAAACTGAAGGGACTTTTGGAGATTTAAGGAACAAGGAGTCACCGAGGTGGGACCAACTGCTGAAAATTGGATCTGAAAGACACAGGCTGAGCAGAATTACTTTCAAAGGACATGGAGCAGTATTTTGAACTAATGAGGCAGGGAAAAGTGAGCCTGCTCAAAATTGGGAGGAACTTTGGAGTTGACACATCTGCCAGATGTGTGGTGCACTGACAAGGGTGTAGCAACATGTATCTCAATTGTATTGGTTACCTAATACAAAAAAATTCTTTAATGCTTTTGTTGCCTATTGATGTTTGATCTATGTTGATTTTAGTTTCTTTGTTGCAGTAAAAGTCTTAAATCATGAAATAGGGCGGCACAGTGGCACAGCAGTTAGCACTGCTGCCTCACAACGCCAGGGATTCTGGTTTGATTCCCACCTTAGGTCACAGTCTGTGCAGAGTTTGCATGTTCCCCCTGTGTCTGCATGGGTTTCTTCCAGGTGCTCTGGTTTCCTCCCACAGTCTGAAAGATGTGCTGGTTAGGAGCACTGGCCATGCTAAGTTGTCCCTCAGTGTACCCAAACAGGCATCAGAGTGTGGCGACTGGGAGATTTTCACAGTAACTTCATTGCAGTGTTAATGTAAGCTTACTTGCAAGTAAAAAAAATCTTGTCCTTCATCTATTTCTGTTGGTCAATTGGAAAATTAATTTCTTTCTAGAAGTCAGTCTCTATTGGGATCATAACACTTCTATCAAGAAACGAAATATTTTTGTGGTACTTTTTTACCACAGTTCTGTAATTCCCACTGTCACAGTCATTAAATCAGGTGGCAGGTCGAAATAACAGCACTGTGGCCCTCAAAAGATTTTAGAGTCCCAAATTTAGCAATAATTAGAAGTACCATCCAGTTAGTGTTGTATGACACTCCAAAATGATGATCGTAAAAACACTTCGAGGAGCCAACAGCCAGAGCTTTTTAATTAAGACAATTATACATAATTTTCTTATGTGCTGACAACAGTGGAAATTCAGCTGACAAAAGATTTGCAGTATACTTCTAGGATGATGGCGTATACAGATACACAGTCGAGACTAAGGAGTGTCACAGAATATTTTGTTAATAGGGCAGGACTCTAGTCAAGGTGATATGGAACCTTCCTTCTGACTAGGTAACAGCCTAATGAGAGTAAGTTAAATGATTGAAGAATAATTAATGTTTGTAAAAATAAATTAAAGCATAAAGATGATACTTTGTTTCAACAAGGATAACTTGAAATATGTTAAAACTATGTCATTTAGCTGAAATCTTACCCTGATAGCCAAAGACAAAAGGATACATACCTCTTCCTGTGAGCCTATGTATTTCTCCTGTGCCATCTTCAAGTCAGTCTTCAATTTTAAAATAATCTGATCTCTGTTTATGACCTAAGTATCCAAACAAAACAATGTGAATATGAATAACACAAACAGCATAAATTGAATTATTCCATCTAATATTATAAAATGTAGATTAATGTATCAATTACTATATTGCCAGGTAGGAGAATTCAGTGTAGAGGTTCAGTCATGTTGAAAAGAAAAATGTATGCATTTACCATTGTTAAGTTAATAAAAATATGCAAATACAAATGTAAATTCATAAAATGTGCCATATTTTAGCACCAATATTTAGAAAAAATTAGAAAAGGATTCTATCAGGAATATGGATTATACAATGTGAAATTAATTCCAATTCTTGACTATCTTTCAAGCTTGCAGTGGCCCGGACCATATTATCCTATATTGTGTAGCTTTCCAAAGTACGAATGTTACTGATTCTTAATAATTATTTGAAGAAATATTAATACAGTATAAAACAGAGTACAATACTTAGTGGTACAACTACTATAATATTAAGTTTGAAAAATGATAAATTAAAATGCAAGAAAAAAGGTAGAAAGTGTTTGTAACACTGATCAGCATATTTGGTTTGTAGTACTCACGCACTGAGTTGTATGGAGGACAGCATAAATTCAATGGCCCAGCTCTCCCGGTCAGAAGCAATGCTAGGAGCATTGCAGCTGCCCACAAAGTTTTCTGCACCATGACTATATTGTGCATTTTCAGCCGGGCTTCCACCCCAGCTGCAGTAGAAATGGGCAAGCACCTCTCCAGGCAAGTCCAGCAAATGCAGATGGAAAAAGATAGCAGACATGCCCCCTTTTTTACAACAGTAGCTGCCATATTCAGGAAGGCTTTAAAAGGTGCAAAGTCTTTCAATAAATGAGTGAATTTATGGGTAGGAAAGTGGGTAGGTGAATATGAGTGGATGAAAAATGCGAATGCAGGATTGGATGAGTGCATGAGAAGGTGGGCAAGATGGTGGATGGGTGAGACAGTAAGTGCAGGGATGGGTGAGTGAGTGGATAAATGGGTAGATGAGAGTGCGAGTTAAGAAATGGGTGGGTGAGCAGATGTGTGGGTGGTGGTGGGGGAGACTGAGAGAGAATGAGAATGGGTGAGCAGGTGCAAGAGGGTGAGCGGGCGAGTGGTGAATTGACTGATTCAGTGTGTAGTTGGATCAGAGGGTTAATTGAGTCTTGGGATGTTGTTTGGTCGTGGGTAGTCAGGTTAGGGGCGCAGTTGGGTAATCGGGGTGGGGGGGATTAGTCTGATAGGGTTGAGAGGGGTAGTCAAGACAGATAAGTAGGCCTGACAACTTGGCTCGGGGCGGGTAGTTGGGTCAGCTCCACAGAGATAGTCAGCTCAGGGAAGTTGTCAGGTAGGCTTCGGAAGGAGGTTGTTGGGTCAGGTCTGGGGGATGTAGCTAGTTGTGGCGCTTATGTTGGTTAATCTCAGTTACGCCAGAGATTAAACTGCAACATTTCAAATGTGAGTTTGCAAGTAAGTTTTTGTATCTGGCATAAGTCTCCGACACTGAGCTCAGGGTCAAAATTTTTGCGGAGGGTCCTAGGCAACAGAAATTGGACCATCGGAAGTTTAAACTTCCCAACAATTACACTGTATAGGTTTAAGCATGGATTTGAGCAGGGTTCTGACACAGACTTCAGTCCAGGTTTCACTGCTCTGCGCACTGGAAGATTTGGGCCAATACTTACAATGCATATGAACTGAATATTTGTTGAGTTTGATAAATTACTCTGGATATTAAGTGTCAAGTAAAATTTAATACAAGTCAACAGATTTTTCCTAGATATCAAACTGCATGCAACAGTAAAAGCTTAATATTTATTTTAACTTTTCTGACTGTAATCGTGAGGCTCTGACCTTGTACCTCTCCCTGTCCCTAACACTAGTGATACTCTGTGAGCATGTAAAATTCTGACAGGGCTAGGCAAACTGGATGTAGAGGTGATGTTCCACCTGGCTGGAGGGTGTCTACAACAAGAAGCCATTGTCACAGGATACAGGGAAGGCCATTTAGGACTGAGATGAGAAGAAATCTCTTCACACATAGGATGCGGAATTCTCTACTACAGAAGGCTGTGGAGATCAAGTTACTGAATATAGTTAAGGAGGAAATAGATCTCTAGACTTCAAAGGTGTGAGAGGGTATTGGGGGAGAGCAGGAATATGGCATTGAGATAGAGGATCAGCCATGATCACATTGAATGGCAGAGCAGGTCCAATGAGCCAAATGGCCTACTCGTGCTCTTGTTGTGTATTTTTAGGAACAAGTCAATGAGAGATACAGCAGTATCTTATGGGGATAGAATGACCTGCCAGTTAAGGAAACAATAGACACACTATAATACTGGCAATACAAATTACAATCGATACAAATCATCTTAACTTTATTTGGTTATCAGTGTTTTAAAATCCTTTACATTTTACTAATAGTAAGCCAATTTTAACTTTGCATTAATTTTAAGATAGGTAAATCACTATCCAAATAGTAGCAAAAATATGCAACGGATGACTGCAACAATTTATGCTTGTATTGACATCTCCAAAATACCTCTTGTTGAGCAGTTCTATGTTTCTCAGTAATTACTGCCATCTCTAGCTCTATTTCCTGCTTCTCCGTGCTGAGTTTGCTGACATCCTGGGAATGCTGTGTTATTTGGTCTGTCAACTTCATAGCTTCTTCTTTTAGCTTCTGTATGAGCTTTTCTCTGTGGAGCAACTGAGATCAGATCTGAAAGCTGCAGCCATTATTTCAAATCATATTTATCATGTCGTCAAATTCTAACACCTAATAAAATTTCCTCTGTGAATATATTTGTGTGAATGACTCAGAGTTACAGTCATTTATAATACATTATTCACAGATGTAGTTGTTGTCTTTCAAATAAAGTTTTCCACATTTCAATATTCCTAGTTCACAGTCAGGATATAAAGCTTTAGTAGCTCTCTGCAAGATTCTGATGACACGTTAAAACTACATAGAATCGCCCCGTCATGTGAACATTCATTCTGATGGTTCAATATATAGCAACATTGCATCATCTCTTTTCAATTATTCTTAACATTTAATACACAATAGGGCCAATTTGCGTCTCCAAGTCTAAGTCAGTTCTGAATGGCTTAGAAATTCTTTCAGAAAGGTCAACCTCAAAGACCATTCAATTCTCCAGTGGCATATTAACAGCACCAGGTACAGTTTCAGATGGTTGCAGGGAGTACACTAATTCTGTGAAGGTAAAACTAAATGGGAATCAAACTTACATTAATTGAAGATTTTTAAAAGGAAGATTTCACAAAAGGATGAAAAAGAATTCTGAAAGCTTTAGTAGGCCATCAAAACCTAACAACAACTTATATTTATATGGCACTTCTAACATAAATGAAACATCCAGAGGTATATCACAGAGCCATTATAAAACAAAGCATGACATAAAGAAATATTGGGGGGGACCTTTCTGGCTGCACTTGCCCCAAAACTGGAAAATCCCAACAAGGTCAACTTCATGGTCTGCCACTTGCCCATTCCAATTATTGTAGCTGGCAGGGTGATAAAACTTGCTCCGTTAAGTCAGAAGACCAAACGCTTGGTCAAGGTATTAGCTTTTAAGAAGTGTCTTAAATGGCAGAAAGTCAGGTAATGAAATGGAGAGGGATCAGAAAGCAACTTCAGAGCTTGGACCAACAGTGCAGCAATTATGATTGGGAATGCAAGAGGCCAGAATTAGAGGGGTGCAGATATCTCAGGGATTATAGGAGATTACAGAGATAGGGGAGGATGAGATCATGAAGGAATTTGAAAAATAAGGATGAGGATTTTAAAAATCAAGGCATTGCTTGACTGGATGCCAATATATGCCAGTGAACACAGGGGTGATTGGGAATGGGACTTGCTGTGAATTAAGACACAGGCAGCAGAAATTTGAATGATTTCAAGTTTATGAAGGTAGAATATGGGAGAGCAGCCAAGTGTGTATTGGAATAGTTGAGTACTAAAGACATGGAAGAGGGTTTCAGAGCAGATGACCTAAGAGAGGGCTAAGTCAAGTGATGATACAGATGTAGAGGTAGGTGGCCTTAGAGGTGGCTCAAAAATCAGGTCAGAAGCTCAACTCAGGATCAAATGTGATATTAAACCAGCCTCCCATCCAGTGACTCTGTCTACACTTCCTGCTATCTCACAAAGCAGCAGCTAGCATAATCAAGGACCCCATGCACCCCTGACGTACTCTCTTCCACCTTCTTCCTTCGGGAAAAAGATATACAAGTCTGAGATCACGTACCAAACGACTCAAGAACAGCTTCTTCCCTGCTGCTGTCAGACTTTTGAATGGACTTCCCTTCACTAAGTTGATCCTTCTCTATATCTTAGCTATTACTGCAATACTACATACTACTCTCTCGTTTCCTTCTCTATGAATGATATGTTTTGTCCGTATAGTGCGCAAGAAACAATACTTTTCACTATGTTAATACATGTGACAATATCAAATCAAATCAAAACAAAATATTGCAGACAGACTGGCTTAATTTCAAATTGTTTCCAGTGACAGTGATGCAGTCATTAGTTCAAAATGGACTTCAGACCAGGGGCTGAAAATCATGGTTTTAGACTTCCCAATATTTGACTGGAGGCAATTTCTGCTCATTCAGGATTTCGGATAAGCAGTCTGACAATTTAGCGACAGTGGAGGAATTGAGAGGGGTGCAGGTAAGATAGAGCCCATAGAATCATGGGCTCCCCACAGTGCAAAAAAGGCCATTAGGCCTTCGAGTCTGGACTGATTCTATTATCCAGGCCATCTCCTCCACCCTATCACTGTAAACCCGCACATTTACCATAGCAAATCCACCTAATCTGTACATCTTTGGACTGTGGAAGGAAACCAGAGTACCAAGAGGAAACCCATACAAACATGGAGAGAACATGAAAACTCCACAGAGGCAGTTACCTAAGATTAGAAGTGAATCTGGCGCTGTGAGGCAGTAGTGCTAACCACTGTACCACCATGCCACTCACTAGTCGTTAGCGTATACTAATGGCATGCTCTCAGATGATGTCATGCAAATAAGAAATAGGATGGGATCAACGATAAATCCTTGAGAGAGACCAAAAGGATGGTGTGGGAACATAAAGAGAAACCATTGCAAGTGATTCTTGAGCTACCATTAGATGGATGAGAATTGAACCATATGAGAGCAGTTCCCCTCAGGAGGATAAAGAGGGCAAGTTTCACTTTAACTGAGTCACACAAATTTTTTTGTCTTTAATAAGAGCTGTGTCACTACTGTGGCAGAGGCACAAATCTGATTGGGGAGATTCAAATGTGGAGTTCCAGGAAAGATGGGAATGGATTCGAGACACAACAATGCATTCAAGGACTTTGGAGAGAAAAAAAGAAGTTGGAGATAGGATGGCAGCTTGCAAGGACAGTGTCAAGGGTTTTTTTTGAGAAGAGGAATGAAGACAGCAGGTTTAAAGGTGAGGGACAACACCTATAGTTTACAATATTGGCTAACACTGGGGGCAAGAGAGAAAGTTCAATAATCAGCAATTAGTGAGACTAGGAAGTGGGTCTCCTGGGTAAGATGAGAATGTTATTTATTTCCTCAGCAAAAGTCTGAAAGAAGCCTGTCCCACAATTTACGAGCCAAAAACATTCATGGGGAATATGGTCTGCTTTGCTGCTTTGTTGTTGCAGTTCCAGCTACAGCGGTGGGCTGATTTCAGTCACTACCTCCATTGTGCTCAGCAAACACTCATCCATGATCCTTGCTAATGTTTAGGTAAGATAATGGCCAGGGTCTTGTGGATGATGCTGTTTCCCATCCTACCAAACATCCTCTCACTTGGAAGTCCCATTCCAGCACAGAGTTGTCAGCCAATCAGATTGACTGGCATCTCTCTAATCCCTGTAGTAACAGAAGCTACAGTGGACTGAACGGGATCAATAATTGCCATTTCAGAGAGCCTCAACCAGGACAAGGTACAACAAGATTTTGTCTGCCCGAGCATAAAATCACTCAGAAGTCGGGACTGGTGGCTACCCTGCAGGAAGTCCATTCATCCTATTTCACATTCAGAGGGTAGAGATGGAAATGTAGAAAATGTTCACATATGGCTTTGGATTGTGTAAAATGGAGACTGGATATAGATGAGGAAGAGGAAGTGGCCTGTACAGATCTCTGGTGCAAGAGTATGAAAATAAATCATTGTGGAGATGTAATGGATATAGCAAGTGTGAAAAAAATCCTGATTGGAGAGATTCAATTACTGAATTTTGGGAAAATTGGGCACTGATTTGAGAAGAAAGGAAGGTTTGAAATGGAACAATAGGGGATGTAAGTTTGTCTGAGGTGAAGGTGGTGATGATAACCGATTTCAAAGTGAGACCACAGTGCTTGAGGAGAGGGAACCATTTACAATGTCAGAGAGAATGCGGACCAGAAGTTGGGTGGCAAGATCAAGGAACAAGGTTCTTATAGGCAGACTAATGATTTATTTGCCACAAAATGCTGTTTAAGCAGAGTTTACAATTTGTTCCAAGAGTGAACTGATGCTTGCTTGCTAGTATATAGAACAAAAAAAGAGTGGGATTAGGCTCAGCTCACATGCAGCATTATATCAGCATATACTTGATGAACTAAGGCTCTGTTCAATACTTCTACAAATACACAGCTTGATATCCCCACATTATTCTAACTTTGTTTAGTTTCATAAATTTTAAATTCTCATTTATTGAATCATTGCAAAGAACAAGTGGAAAATCACAAAAAAGAAGAATTTGTTTCTTTATACAATGAGCTTTCTAGACTCTTACAATGCTGCAATCTTTGACAGTCAGCTATGACTTCAGGAGCAGAATCATGTTATGTAATGAATCAAGTAGAGTTGTCAAAGTTCAGACTCTATGATGAAGTGTGTATACCTTGTCAACTGTTTTACATCTCAATTAATAAGCAATCATATTTGTTTGACAAGGTAGAGGGACCTTCCATGGCTTCAGATAGTAATATGCCAGTATGTGAAAATAAAACCTTGTAATGTGTCAGTGGAAGTGTTCCTGTTTCTGTGACATTGGCATGAATATTAAAATGAGCTGAACTCCCGCTCAAGGCATGTCTATTTATGATTAGACATTTTCAGACAAGCTGCTGTTCTTGTGAAGCCACAAGGGATAAAAGCTACAGCTACCAGTAAAGGTAGATTATGCACCATTACATATGGTGTTCTTCAAACTTCAAATCGAGTTATCATCTAAATACCACTGTAAAGTCAGAATACAATTGGAGCATCTCTTTAAGGTGGCTATCTTCTGTGCGCACACTTTTGCCTAAAATCATACGAGGAGCGGGCAGAATACTTTATTGTTTAATGCAAAAATAGAGGACTACAAGCGAGAGAAAAAAAAAATCTTCATTCATGACATTCCTGACAATATGGGTAATTCTTGTAAAACAGCAGAATTGAAATTATTTGCTTGTATATTAACCCGAAAACATTCCTTCTGTCTATTAAAAATCACCAGGGCAAATTACTTCAGTACTTGAACTACAAACAACAAAGCAGGCATCAAAGAGATGCAAGTATTAAAAAATGTAACGGACCGAATGCTGATCTTAAGATATTCAGAAGGAAGAATGAACAAAAGACCCCTCCCTAAAAGACATCAGCAAAACCTGATTCAAGACTTTGATAAGTTGAAAGTTCCAACAAGCTGAAATGTCTCAAAATAAATAAATCCCTTAGGTAAATAAAAACTAATATGCAAGATGAAGGTGCATAGAGTTGAAGGTAATATACAGCATGGATAGAGGTTAGAAGCAAATGGATGGGATACATGGAACATTTTAAGTTGGCAGCTTTGAACTACTGATGTTCAGCCAGGATCAGTGCTGGGACTTTAGCTACTTAATCACTATTAATGACTGCAACAAAGAGAACAAGGATAATGCAGTTAAGTTTGCTGATGATACAAAGATGGGTGGAAATGTAAACTATAAGGAGGCCTCAAAAAAGCAGGAAGAGATATGGACAGATTAAGTTTTTATTTTATTATTTCATGGGATGAGAGCATTGTTGGCAAGGCTTGCATTTGTTGCTCAGCCCTAATAAGCCTTATAAAGGTGGTGGAATTGCTGCTGCTCATCTGGTGATGAGGTATAGCTACAGTGCTGTTAAGAATTGAGTTTCAGGAATTTGATCCAGTGATAGAGAAGAAACAACAATATAGTTCCAAGTTAGAATGGTGTGTGACTTGTAGGGGAACCAGCAGTTGGTGTTGTCGTGTGTGTGCTTCCCTTGTCCATCTACATGGTAGACAAAATGGGCTTGGAAGATGATGAAGGAGTTTTGGTGAGTTGCTGCAGTGCATCTTGCAATGTGAAGGTCTAAGGTTGTGGATGGGGTATTGTCAAGCAGACTGGTGGTGTAAAATCTCTTGGTGTAAAATCTCTTGAGTATTCTTGGAGCTGCAGTCATCCAGGCCAACATCATAATCCTGACTTGCACCTTGTTGATGGTGGAAAGGCTTTGAGAAGTCAGTAATTGAGTTATTTGTTACAGAATTCCAATCTCTGATCTGCTCTTGTAGGCACAGTATTTAGATGGCTAATTCAGTTAAGATTTTGTTCACTGGTAACACCCAGTGACAGGGTTTCAGTAACAGTAATGCCGTTGGATGTCAAGGGATGATCGTTATCTTTTGGAGATGGTTATTGCCTGATGTGTGTGTGGGGTGAGAATGTTATTTGTCATTATCAGTCCAAGTCTGAATGTTGTCCAGGTCTTGCTGCATATGGACGTGGACTGCTGAAGTGTGTGAGCAGTTGCAAATTTTGTGCTGTGCCTTGCAGACAGGACATACCTGGACAGTTTTTCATGTTGTTGGGTGAAAACCAATATTGTTACTCTAGTGCAAGAGCATAACTCATAGTTAGTATATATTATTATATATTCATTAGTACATAGAAATCTATCAATCCTTGCTTCTACAGACCTCTATGATAGACAATTCCAGTGATACACTATCCCCTTAGTGAAGAAATTCCTCCTCATCAGATAATACTTGTTTAGCCTGTGTCCCCGGTTCTGGATCCCAGCTAAAGGAAACATCCTTTCTGCATTTATCCAGTTTATCCCCTTAAGAATTTTGCATATTTCAGTAAGATCATCTATTCTTCTAAACTCTAGGGAACACAAGCACAATCTCCTCAATCTCTTCTCATGGGACAGTCCAACCAACACAGGAGGGGATGAACATCCACTGCACTCCATCTATGGCAAATATATCCATTCTTACATAAACAGGCCAAAACTGTCCACAATACTCCAGATGGGGTCTAAGCAAGGCTCTGTACAATTGCAGCAAAACATCTTTATTCTTGTACTCAAATCGTCTTGCGATAAAGGCTAACACAGATGCATTTTGGAAGGAATAATGCAGAGAGGAGCTATGTGATAAAAGGTAGACAGATTAGGAGTATAGAAATACAGAGGGACCTGGGAGTGCAGGTTCACAAATCCATGAAGGTTGCATCACAAGTGGAGAAGGTTGTTAGGAAGGCTTATGGAATGTTAGCCTTTATAGGAAGGGGTATAGAGTATAAAAGCTGCCGTCTAATGCTTCAGTTGTACAGAACGTTGGTTAGACCGCATTTGGAGTACTGCATCCAGTTCTGGTCACCTTACTACCGGAAGGACGTGGAGTCTCTGGAAAGGGTGCAGAGGAGGTTTACCAGGATGTTGCCTGGCATGGAGGGGCTGGAAAGGTTGGAGAAACTGGGACTATTCTCCTTGGAAAGACGGAGATTGAGGGGGGACATGATAGAGGTATTGGTTTTGGTAGGTCGCGGGAACCATGGTGCACAAAGGCTGTGTTGAACCTAGTCAGGAGGAAGAGGAAGGTGTACAAGAGGTTCAGGGAATTAGGAGAGGTTAAAGATCTTGAGGAGTATAAGGACTGTAGGAAGGAACTTAAAAGGGAAATTAGGAGAGCCAGAAGGGGTCATGAGAAGACCTTGGTGGGTAAGATTAAGGAGAATCCCAAGGCCTTCTATAAATATGTGAAAGGTAAAAGGATAAGAAGAGAAGGGATAGGACCTATAAAAGGTGAGGGGGGAAAGGATTGTGTGGAACCAGAAGAAATGGCAGAGGTGCTTAACGAGTACTTCGCCTCAGTATTCACAGTGGAAGCTGATCTGGGAGATTTTGTTATGGATTTGCAGCAGATGGAAAAGATTGAGTACGTGAATATTAAGGAGGAGTGTGTTGGAACTTTTGAATTCTATCAAGGTAGATAAGTCGCCTGGACCAGATGGGATGTACCCCAGGATACTGTGGGAGGCGAGGGAAGAGATTGCAGAGCCCCTGGCGATGATCTTTGCGTCGTCAATGGAGACGGGAGAGGTTCCGGAGGATTGGAGGATTGCGGATGTAGTTCCTATTTTCAAGAAAGGGAACAGAGATAGCCCAGGAAATTACCGACCGGTGAGTCTGACCTCTGTGGTTGGTAAGCTGATGGAGAGGCTTCTGAGGGACAAGATTTACGAACATTTGGAGAGGTTTGACATGATCAGGAATAGTCAGCATGGATTTGTCAAGGGCAGGTCGTGCCTTACAAGCCTAGTTGAATTCTTCGATAATGTGACTGAACACATTGACGAAGGAAGTGCCGTGGACGTAGTGTACATGGACTTCAGCAAGGCGTTTGATAAGGTCCCCCATGCAAGACTTCTTGACAAGGTGAGAGGGCATGGGATCCAAGGGCCTTTGGCCTTGTGGATTCAGAACTGGCTTGCCTGCAGAAGGCAGAGAGTGGTTGTGGATGGGGCTTTTTCTGAATGGAGGTCAGTCACCAGCGGAGTGCCTCAAGGATCTGTTCTGGGACCCTTGTTGTTTGTCATTTTCATAAATGACCTGGATGAGGAAGTGGAGGGATGGGTAAGTAAGTTCGCTGATGACACTAAGGTCGGTGGTGTTGTGGATGGTCTGGAAGGATGGCAAAAGTTGCAGCAGGACATAGATAGGATGCAGGACTGGGCGGAGAAGTGGCAGATGGACTTCAACGCGGATAAATGTGTAGTCGTCCATTTTGGCAGAACCAACGGGATGAACGAGTACACTATCAAGGGCAGAAGTCTGAGTAGTGTTGAAGAGCAGAAGGATCTTGGGGTCTGGGTCCACAGGACTCTTAAATCGGCCTCGCAGGTGGAGGAGGTGGTCAAGAAGGCGTATGGTGTACTGGCCTTCATTAATCGAGGGATTGAGTTTAGGAGTCGGCAGGTAATGCTGCAACTTTATAAGACCCTTGTCAGGCCTCATTTAGAGTATTGTGCGCAGTTCTGGTCGCCTCACTATAGGAAAGATGTAGAAGCTATTGAGAGGGTACAGAGGAGATTTACAAGGATGTTGCCTGGACTGGAAGGCATGCCTTATGAAGTTAGGTTGAGGGAGCTGGGACTCTTTTCCCTGGAGAGACGAAGGATGAGAGGCGACCTGATAGAAGTTTACAAAATGTTGAGAGGAATAGATAGGGTGGACTCTCAGAGGCTATTTCCCCGGGTTGAAATGGTTGCTACGAGAGGACACAGATTTAAGGTGCAGGGAGGGAAGTTCAGAAGTGATGTTAGGGGTAAGTTTTTCACTCAGAGGGTGGTGAGTGAATGGAATCGGCTGCCGTCAGTGGTGGTGGAGGCGAACTCGCTGGGGTCTTTTAAAAGACTTCTGGATGAGTATATGGGGTTTAATGAGATTGAGGGTTATAGATAGGTCTGTAGGTTGGTAGGTGTTGATGTGATCGGCGCAACTCGTGGGCCGAAGGGCCTGTTTGTGCTGTAGTGTTCTATGTTCTATAAGATACTGAAGGGAATAGATAGAGCTAATAGTGAGAGACTGCTCCCTAGACTGGGTACAAACACGAGAGGTCATGATTTAAGGGTGAGGGGGGAGAGGTATAATTTGGAAGTAAGGGGAAGGTTCTTTACGCAGAGAGTTGTGGGGGTATGGAACGCGCTACCGAGTAGGGTGGTGGAGGCAGGAACGTTGGACTCGTTTAAGATTCAGTTAGATAGACACGAGTGAAACGAGGATGGAGGGTTATGGTAGGGGCTATTAAATAAGGTTAGAACCTCGGGAGACACCGGAAAAGCAGGCTTGTAAGATTAACGTTTTTGTCTTTTTATTCCGCAGGTGGAGGTCCACCTCGTGTCAAACGAGGGGCATGCACACGGTGGGTCGTGCATGGGCTGCTCTTGGAAGTTCCGGGAGTGGCCTAGTACTTCGTGTCGGTGTGTGTGCTTGATCCTGGACCGGTAGACGGGCGCCGCAACAGCTCGGTGACTAGCACTGCTAGCTGTGCAGATACATGGATTTGGGCCTGTGTCTGTGGGAGTTTGTGCATTCTCCCTGTGGTTGCGTGGGTTTCCTCCGGGCGCTCCGGTTTCCTCCCACACCCCAAAGTTGTGCTCTTAGGCTGATTGGTTTTACCAAATTGACACTATTCTCCCCTGAATCTGGCTAAGTTAGGGGTTCCATTCGTAGACATGCAGGGTAGAATAGATGTAGGGTGATGCGGCGGCGCAGGCTCATTGGGCCGAAGGGCCTGTTTCCCGTGCTGGGTTGTTCTTTGTTCTTTGTAACATACCATTGTCTCTCCAATTGCTTGTTGCATCTTCATGTCAGCTTACGGTGACTCACAAACAAGGGCATCCAGGTCCATTTAAGAAAGACTCTGCACTTTTATTCCCCCTTTGAGTGTGGATAACCTCACATTTATCCATACTTTATTGCATCAGCCACGTTTTGTCCATTCAGTAAGCCTTTTTAAATCCCCTTGAAGCCTCTTTGCATCATTGCCACAACACACATTTCCACATAGTTTTGTGTCATCTGCAAACTTCAAAGTATTACATTTTTGTTCCACATCCAAATCATTGATATAGATTGTAAAGTACTGATCCATGTGGTACTCCACTAGTCACAGCCTGCCAATCTGAAAATGACCCATTTATTATCACTCTCTGGTTTCTGTCCATTAACCAATCCTTAATCCATGCCAGTATCCATGGCTGGAACACCTGGATAACAAAAACCCTAATGTCAGACTCCTATTTATTGCCTTTAACACCATTATTCCCACAAAACTCATTTCCAAACATCATGGCCTGGGACTTGGCTCCTCCCTCTGACTGGATCCTATATTTCCTAACCCACAGACCACAAATCAGTAAGGATAGGCAACGACACCTCCTCCACGATTATCCACAATACCTGGTATTGTGTCCTCAGCTCCTTACGATAATCCTTATACATTATGACTGTGTGGCCAAATTACAGCTCAATTTTCAAGTTTGCTGATGACACTACCATAGTGGGTCAGATCTCAAAAGGAGATGAGATGGAATACAGGCAAGAGATAGAGAATCTAGTGAAATTGTGCAATGACAATAATCACTCCCTCAAAAGTTTGTAAAATGAAGAAGATAGTGGAAGACATTCCGCATAAGGGATGAAGTGGTTGAGAGTTTCCAGTTTCTAGGTGTCTAAATCATCAAGAACTTGTGTTGGTCCCTTCACCCCGATGCTATAGTTAAGAAAACCCACCAACACCTCTACTTTCTCAGGACGCTAAAGAAATTTGGCATGTCAGCTATGACTCTCAACAATTTATACAGATGCACCATAGAAAGCATCCTTTCTGGATGTATCAGAGCTTGGCATGGCTCCTGCTCTGACCAAGGCAACGAGAAACTACAAAGGGTTGTGAACGTTGTTCGCGCAAACCAGCCTCCCAACCGTTGACTCTGTCTATACTTCCCACTAGCTCGGAAAACCAGCCAGTATAATCAAGGACCCCACACATCTCGGACATTCTCTCTTCCCACACTTCCGTCGGCAAAAAGATACAAAAGTCTGAGATCACATACCAACCGACTCAAGAACAGCTTCTTCATTGTTGCCATCAGACTTTTGAATGGACCAACCATATATTAAAGCTGATCTTTCTCTACATGCTAGTTATGTCTGTAACACTGCATTCTGCAGCCTCTCCTTTCCTTCTCCCCTATGTACACTATAAACAATATGCTTTGCGTGGCTGCAAAAATAATACTTTTCAGTGTACACTAACGTGTGACAATATTAAATCAAATCAAAGTATAGTATTTCCATTATCATGTGTTTTAATTCTGGTTGCTAACCTTCTGAGTGGGACCTTTTTGAAAGCCTTCTGAAAATCCAAATACTAGTACATTCACTAGTTCCCTCTCATCTCATTCCACATTCACAGAAAACTCCAACAAGTTGCTCAAACATAATTTACCTTTCATATATCCATGTTGATACCACGTGATCAGATCATTACTTTCTCAGTGTCCAGTTATCACTTTGATAATAGATTCTAGCATTTTCCCGACTACTGACTTCAGGCTAACAGGTCTGTAGTTCCCAGTTTTCCTTCTCTCTCCTTGCTTAAACTGTAGGGTTATATGTACAACCTTCCAATCTGAAGGCAGCGTTCCAGGATCAGTATAATTTTGGAAGATGACCAGCAGTGCATCCACTATTTCTATAGCCACCCTTCTCAACAGTCTGGGATGTAGGTCACTGGGTTCTATGGATTTATCAACCATCAGCCCCACTAATTTCTCTAGTACTTTTTTTTACCAACTCTAATTTCTTTTAGCTTCTTAGTTTCATTATTCCCATGGTTCTCTATTACTTCTGGAAGATTTTCTGTAAAATCCTACATGAACACAGGCACAAAGCAATTATTAAGCTGCTCCCTGTTATAAATTCTCCTGTCTCAGCCTCTAATGGACCCACATTTGTCTGGACCGATCGTTCCTTTTTACACACATAGAGAAGATTTTACAGTCCGTTTTTATGTTTCATGCCAGTTTACATTCATTTTATTTTCCCCGTTCTTTATCGGTTTCTTGGTCCTTCTTTACTGAATTCTAAAATGATCCCAATTCTCAGTTTTACTACTATTTTGGCAACTTTATAAGCCTCTTCCTTGATCTAACACAATCTTTAACTTCCTTGGTTATTTAGCCACGATTGATTCACATTTCCTGTAAATGGCAGAGCAAGTTCGATGGGCCACCATGTCTCTCCTGCTCCTTTTTCTTACTTTCTCATGTTGGTGTTATCCATCTGTCACCCTCCCACCCAGCTTTGTGCTATCTTCAAATTTTGAGATATTACATTTAGTTCCCTTACCTAAATCATTTATATATATTGTGAACAGCTGAGGTCCTAGCACCAATCCTTGCGGTACCCCACTAGTCACTGTCTGCCATTCGGAAAATGACCCCTTTATTCCTACTCTTCGTTTCCTGAATGCCAACCAATTTTCTATCAGTTTAAATACACTACCCACAATCACATACACTTTAATTATTCATGCTAATCTTTTATGTGGAACTTTGGCAAAACCTTCTGTGTCCAAAAAACCTACTGGTTCTCCCATCATTAAGCTGACTAGTTACATCCTCAAAGAATTCCAACAGATAAGTCAAGTATGACTTTCCTTTCATAAATCCATGTTAACTCTGTCCGATTCTAGCACTGCTTGCCAACTACCCTGCAATAAAATCTTTGATAATAGACTCTAGAATTTTCTCACTACCAAGATAAGCCTGACTGGTCTACATTTCACTGTTTTCTGTGTACCTCACTTTTTAAATAGTGGGGTTATATTAGCTACTCGCCAACCTGTAGCAGCTATGCCAGAATCTATAGAATCTAGGATGACGACCACCAATGCATCCACTACTTCTAGGGCCACTTCCTTAAGTACTAAAGTTGCCTGAATTGTCAAATCAATGGCTACTCGCGAGATGGATAGTTCTTTGGTGGAATCAGATAAGAGGAATTAGTGGATGTACTGTACTTAGACTTATAGAAGCCATTTAACAAGATGTCATAAAGGTAATTGTAGAAAATGTCATGCTCATGCTGCAGGGGGTAACATTTTGGCATGGACAGAAGGTTGACTAGCTAGCAGGAAACAGAAGACAGCTATAAGTGTGTCTTTTTCTGGTTGGCAGGATGTAATGATTGGTATGTCACAGGGATTAATGCTAGGGCCTCACTTTTTTACAACTCATACATATGACTACGACGTAGTGTTGATAAATCGCTTACGATACAAAGAAAGCTGGGAAAGTATATTGTGGAGAGGACATATAGAGGCTATAAATCAAGAGGACACAAGTTAAATGAGTGGGCAAAGATCTGGCAAATGGAGTATAATGTGGGAAAATGTGGAATTGTCTACTGTTGGCAGTAATAATAAAAAAAGATTTAAATGGTGAGAGATTGCACAGCTCTGACATTCAGAGGGATCTGGGCATACTAGTGCAGGAATCACAAAAGGTTGCAGATACAGCAAGTAATTAGGAAAGCTCATAGAATACTATTGTTTATTGCCAGGGAATTGAATATAAAAGCAGAGAGGTTATCTTTCAGTTGTATAGAGTTCACCTCAGACAGGCAAAAAGCACATGGAGTCCAAGCCAATAGACTCCCCAAGGCTCAATACTGGCTCCAACCCTGTTCAACTTGTATACAAGTTATTTTCAGAAAACTACCTTCCACTCTGACAAAGAGTCATCCAGGCTTGAAACATTAGCTCTATTCTCTCTCCATTGTTCTGTCAGAGTTGCTGAGATTTTCCAGCACTCTGTTTTTATCTGGAGATTAAGATATGCTGACGATACGTGCCTCACAACCTCTTGGACCAGACCATAACCGACAGCTTGTCAAAACTTGAGCAATGCTGCAACACATGGCAACTTAAGCCAAGCCCTGCAAAAACAGTATCCAGCTTATTCCATCTTCACAGTGCAAAGGCCAATAAAGAGTTCAACATTCAATGAACAGATACAAGTTAAAACACCACTCGATTCCAACATACCTCAGAGCGACTCTAGAATGGATACTGACCTTCTGGGAACACCTGAAAACAATTGTGGCCAAGGTCAAGTCCAGAAACAACTTGATTGCCAAATTAGCCAGCTCAATGTGGGGATGCTGCTCTCAGCACCCTACTGTGCCCCTGCCCACACACCCAGACACACCAAAATCATCAGGGACCTGGGCAGTGTAGAAAGGAAAAAAATGTTCCCATTGGTGGAAGGATTGACGGCACATTTAAGCAAATTGGCAAAAGAAGTAATCGTGATATGACATGCAGTGAGTGGTTAGGATCTGCAATGAATTATCTGAGAGCGATGGAGGCAGATTCAACTGATGTTTGCAAAAAGGAATTGGATCATTATTTGAAAATGAAAAAAAAACCTGCAGGATTACGAGGAAAAAGCACAAGATGAATTGCCCCTTCAGAGGCTCAGCACAGATACAACAGGCCAAATGGCCTCCTTCTGAAACCATTCTATGATTCTATTCTATGATTTTATAGGCCTCATTGCAGAGGAAAGGAAGGATTGATGGAGGGTGCAATTGGTCCTGACTGGTTGCATAAAACAGGCACAAGCATGTATTACACCACGTCCACTGACTTGGTCATTATAAAAGAAAATCAAGCATAGTGCATCTCACCCAAGACTAACTTCATCTTTCTAGTTTGGGAAAGAATAAATTGGAGTGGGAGACAGTGCAATTAGAATCCAATTCAATATTCAATTCAATAAAGTTACATGCACAAGAAAGTAAAAACATTTGTGATGATACATTTCAGTTTCAGAAGACCAAAAGAAGAAAGTTCAGCACAGTTATTAAAATAGGAATGAAACAATAATTATTAAATTTTAGAATTTTAGTATCTCATCAGTTTGAAATGTCTCAGAATGCTTCACACTGAGTAACTTTTGAAATGCTGTGATTGTTTGTTTATAAACACAGTAAGCAGCAAGAAAAGCTGCAAGAGAAAAAGCAGATTGGAGGCTAGAAAAGAATGACATACTTTTCTTTGAAATAAAGCAAACTTGGGGACAATTTTGTGCCTGCACTCTACATCTGTGGAAATGGCAGCACGTGCTCAAAATCTGGGGATTTGTGTATTGATGGACTTCAAATAGATATATCCAAAGAAACTGAAAATCACTTTCTCAGTAATCTATTTTAATTAGCCTAGAAACATGTTAATGCAATAAGCATAATATATAGTGATCTAATTATACATTATAAAATGAAGTAACACTTTACCTGTTCCCACCACTCAAGGATCATGAACAATCATTTGAGCTTCCTATATTTCAAACATGGTTCACTGTACATTGACTATTAGATGGATGCTAGACATAATGAGATAAATGGCCCAGGTGTTGCTACAAGAATAATTGAACACAGTCAGTAATACACAACTAGGCTAGCAACTTGTGATGAGGAAGAATTGCAAATCACCACAAGTTGCAGGCTAGTTTGCACTGCTTCAGTATAAGGTTTGCAAAACCAGCATCTCACTCTCGAATTCCCCATTATCGTATTACTTCCCCATTAATCTCTCCAAAGAACAGTAAATCTAGCAATTAACAGTATGAGTATCCTATAAATGATGTGGTCATTGTTAATGACTTCCAAGCAGCCTCTCTTGCCCAGAAAATTATTTTCAATCTAGAGTCTCATATATTCATATTAAGTTAGAAGTTTATTTATTGTTATCACAAGTAGGCTTACATTAACACTGCAGTGAAAATCCCCTAGTCACACACTCCAGTACCTGTTCAGGTACACTGAGGGAGAATTTAGCACGGCCAATGCACCTAACTATTATGAATTGTTTTAGAAGCTTCTAAGTTTTAAATTTCTATTTTCTTTCTTTTAACTTCTCTCTGTCTCATAACACAGTCTTTCCTTCTATGTGCCTGATCTGACATTGAATTTAGCCATGCTAATTCATTTTCCTTCTCAGTCCTTCCTCTTGTTTAATTCTCTTTAGTTAAGGAGACATATTGTTTGCCCCACTGTCCTTCAAATTCCCAGATGCTCTGTTGTGTTTGTTGGACCACTATCAACTCATGGTTTGAGTACTGTTTTGAGCAAAAACATTTAAAACCTAAATCATGCACAGCCTAACTAGTAGTGTATACAGTTGAGATGAGCTGCTCCAGCAAAATCTGGACTAGTTTTGTGTTGATGGATAATAGCCCTTATTCTAAGGATAGATGTTTTCATTAGTACCAAAGCTGTCCAACTGTGCAAACTGTTATATCTGATTATACCAGATGATGCATGAGAAACAAAAGTTCCAAAGTTTATTTATTTAGAAAATTATTACCTCCTCATAACAGGCAGAGTATTGTGTTTGGGCTGCCACTAGCTCTTTTTGCAAGGCACACAATTTGTTTTCTTTTTGATGAATCTGTAAAACAAAAAAGAAGATAAGAGCATAATCTTTCTTTTGCAATCTTTACTATGCTGATCAAACAACTCCTGGCTCAGTTTTACCTACTATAATGCTATACTTTACAAATAATGAAAATAATTAACTGTTGGACAATGGGCTGCATTTTTATTTTACAATGTTTCAATTTAAGATAGACATAAAAAACGCACAAATTGCCTGTTCCTATTCAGAATGATAAGATATCTGATGCAGTGACTAATAACCCACTCTATATGCTGAAAGTTTACTTATGGTTTCACTAACAAATGTAGAAATGCAATTTTTCAGATTGTGACTCAGTCGGTGTAAATTAGATATTAGTTTCTATCAGCGCACAGGATGAATGCACCATTTGGAAGATCCTACAATAACTGCACCTTTAGTGGCATGAAAAGCTTTTATTTCTCCATTTTCTAAACACAGAAAAATGTATCCCTACAATTCAGAATATTGAATGCCTTATGGAAAGTGAAAGGTCATTTGTAACTGTCCATAGGATTGATGGAGTTTAGATAGCTCCTTGACCTTCACCCTGCACTCATGAAGTATAGTCGCAGATGACAGAGCGTCATGTAAGTTTTTGGAGACTGTCCTTTTAATTCCATATCACATTTTAGCTATGTTCTGAAATGTACTCATAATCGTGCGTCAAAATTTAATTACTTCAAGTCTTCCCTCATTAATCTGCAAACAATTAATACTGCCCAGAGTCTATAATTTTCATAAATTCAAATGAATGTCCTTTTATTTATTATTTTTCAGCTGATCCAGTTGAATAATTTCTTTAGAGGCCTATATAAACATCAAGGTCACCTCATAAATATATGCAATTTTTAAAAATCTACATTAGAAACTAATTCTACAATCTTTGTATTTCAAAAATAGCTTTCTTGTAAACACCTGAATAATTTTACATAATACATGGGAAATCTTAATATATTGGAAACAGCAAATCGTGACAAAAATGGTTAAATTTTGTTTTTTTGAGATCAGTGAATTAAAATACACATTTATAAATTATTTCCTCAACAGAATTTATGTTCCCTGCGTGAAATATGATAGTATAAAAGTAATATGCTGAAGAAACACTATCTTTCCTCTTTTTGATAAATTGTCTAAAAAGACAAAACACAAACATATTTCATCTTCAATAATCTGTGATACAACTGAGGGGTGACTTGCTCCCTTCCCCCTCTCTATTTTATAGAATCCAAACATTTTCTTGAAAGGAAAATTAAAAATGTTCATTGTGTTGTAAAGCAGATAATATTTTGGAAATACTGTAATCAGATGTATTTTAAAGTCTGCACACAAAATCAATTTGCATAAAAATATGTGATCGCATATAGATAACAGCACAACATTTAAAAGTTACAGTTTTAAACCAAAATAAGGTTAACCAAAAAAAGGTAAAACTGATCACAATAAACAAGCACTGAATTACATACAATTTTAGTTATGCATGAATAAATTACCTATTTCGAGAAAGTGATTGCTCTATGTGTGTTTGAACTGTTTAGTTTTTAATGAGACAATTGCATTTCAAAAAGACTAAGGTTAGGATGGCGACAACCTTTCCAGTGGCAGACAATTAAGAGTTTGCCACAAGGCTTTCCATCCAATTAATCACAATGAGCTGGTTCTCAACACTACGAGTCCAGAACACTAGCAGCTAGACATTCTTGGCACTGCCACCAAGAATGGCCGCTGCTGAGGTTGGAAGCAGAATGAGCTGGTGCCATCAAGTTGAGGTGAAGGGGGTGTGCTGAACTACGTGGTCAAGCCCAATTGATCAGAGAGGAAATCCGTCCAGCAGCAACTCAGGGTTACCTGAGCTTTTGCCACCAGGAGCCCTTTCATTGGGTTATGGAACTTCTAGTTTTGATAGCACCCATATTTGGGAAGCTGCTCGTCAACCGATTCATATAGCTGGGGGCGGGGCGGGCACTGGGCGCCACCAGCTAAATCCTGACAACCTGGGAAAATGGTCATCAATTAGCTATTACATTAAGCAAACTTTAGAAAAACGGGCCAGCAACTGGATTATATTGAGAGTACTCAGGGTAGCTCCTGGGACATTTTACCAGCTCCCCACACGACAGTTATAAAATCCTGGCCTAAGTGACCAATGTAAGAAGTCTCACAACACCAGTTTATTTGTTAGTAAACCCACAAGCTTTCAGAAATGCTGTTCCTTTGTCAGGTGTATGGAAGGTGACTAAATGACCAATGAACAGACAATCCTATGCATAGTATGGTGCTTCCCTTTTATATGGGAACCTTCAGGGTCAATTCAGTGAACAAGATATATAAACAATAATGTCTAAAATCAGTATGCATTGCCTTCTAAAAAATCTGTTCTTTTCCATTTTGTTTTTTGTAAGAGAAAATCTAAAGGAAAATTTTGGATCACTAAAAGCCTAAGGGATTTGGAGAAAATCAACAAAAATGTCTTGTGTATTAGCTATACACAAGAACACAATTATGGTTTTTTTGTATTAAAAAGTGTATACAGTTCACAGACAACATCATTTTCTCACTTAAATCCTATAAAGTTTCAAAGTAAAACTAACCACTTTCTTTACCCTATGATGCTGGGATAATACACAGCTGGCGATTATGCAGAGGGAAACAGCTTTGACATTGCCTTTAGTAAACAATGCCTTGATGTGTGACCCGAGTCAACTTTTGATTGATGATCTTATTACCTAGGGGACAATTAGTGTGGTAATTTTGGCAGTGCATGGCTGTCCTGTGTCGTACTGAACTAGAAATGAAGACTGACATTTAAAGCAGCCTAAAGAATATGAACCTCAGCAACACCTGATGATGATCTGGGTCCCTCCTATAAAAAATAGCTAAACTACACACATTTCTTTTTCTGAAGAAAATCCCATCTACAACTGCCTGCTCATCGCAACCATGGCAGCAGCAAAGCACATAAACACATGCATAAGCAGCCATGCACCTGAGTATTCATAAAATAATGATTCAAATTTTCAAATTTATTTTCTCAAATTTGGGAGTAAATCATTACTTACTTATTCACAACCAAAAGAAAAAATGCTGGAAAATCTCAGCAGGACTGGCAGCATCTGTTAGGAGAAAAGAACTGACATTGAGTCCAGGTGACCCTTTGTCAAAGCTAGCTGGACTTGAAACATCAGCTCTTTTCTCTCTTTACAGATGTCGTCAGATCTGCTGAAATTTTCCACACTTTCTTTTTTGGTTTCCAATTCTAGCATCCACAGTAATTTGTTTTTATCCTTACTTATTCACACCTTTAATAAAAGTCAACAACCAGTGAAAATTGGTTGAATTTTTTTTAACACTGACTTGTCAATCCAGTACATTAATTTTCTCCTCCCCCTTCCTTATCAATGTTTACGATACAGTTCCAAGACAGGAGCCATTCTACAATGCAAACCATTGAGCAACAGCAGTGACGTGAGACTAAAAGATAAATTCGATTCTGTCCTCATGAAAAAGACATTTCTAGCAGGAGTCAGAAAATGAGCAGGAAAAATAATTCTGGCCAATTATTCTCTCTCAAGGCAGCCTGCAGTCAATCCAGCCAAATGCATTAGACCAAATGTCACCACAGTGGAGAACAATTAACTCAGCACAGACCAGAGGTTAAATCCAGAGATTAATTTTGTTTGTGGCTAAGAAACTATGTACTGCAATTATGCCTATGTTGTTAAATAGATTATCTGATTATCATTATTCTTGAGATGAAACTTTTTCAAATTATTGCACCCTCTTTCTAATTGAAATTCATTTACTAATTTGACATTGACCCCTATTTGCTTATGTTTCCCTGAGTTTGATTCCCTGGCATTCTGCTCTGGTCTTCTGGCATGAGAATTGAGCATTGTGAAGTGAGCTAACATTTCCATTATTGCACGATCAGGTGCTGCACCTTCCTGGTTTGCATGGTTCAACTATTCACTAGATAAACTTGTTGCTCACTAGATAAATAATTTCAGATATCCAAATGTCCCAGTGATAAGTTGACAGATATTTGATAATGATATTTTACCTTTTTTTTTTACTCACAGATATTGGGCAATGTTTGGTAATTGAAGATTACTAGAGACCACTTTTATGGGCTTGGCATGAGAGATTCCCTCCAAATTCATCCTCTCCCAGATGGACTACCCACTCCCTCTGCTGCATTTCTCCTGGGAGTTGAAACCAAGCTCAAAATGGCACAAACAGCAGCAGGCAAAGTTTGTTTCATCATCTGAGGCAAACAGAAAAACAGAGAGCTGGGGAAGAAAGGAACTCTGCTGAAGGAACCTCTGGCCTCACAACATCTGCCCTCAGGAAAGCAGGTGAAAACAGAATGGATGGGAAGATAAAGAGCAGATCAATGACATCAGGGCAAGGAGGCACAAAGAATAGAGGGCATGAAGAGGCAATTCAAAGAAGAGATAGGTTAAAAACTAGATCAAAGTGAGCAGGTGAAGCAGTGGCTTCAGCAAATGATGTGGTTGTGTGAAGGTAAATTAGTAGTGGACATAACAGCAACAGTGAATGGAGGAAATAGGAGTGATTGCAGTCAGGAATAGAAAGAGATTCACGGAGGTTATATTACCCCTGAAATCGATGGAAAGCAAAATCAGATGGCACATATAAAAGCTAGCTCCATCTGCTATCATGTTTTGCACCAAAATTAAATTTTATTCCCTCTCCTACCTATGTTATTTTGAGGCATTGACTAGTAAAGGACCATGTACTAATTAGCTAAGTGTAGTTTTAGAACTTCTGGCTGCTATGAAACTACTGCCAATAGTTACAGAAAAACAATTAAAGGTTACTCCCAGATGAAGGCCTAAGCATGGAATAAATGAAGAAAACACATTTCACCAAAGCCAAAAACAGATAGTTTATTTGTTGTTGTACAATACATTTATAAATATTAAATTTAAACGCAAGCATTTTACAAATGTTTGATAATGTTTGACTTGAAGAGGAATTTGGGTGATATCCTTATGTGCCTGCTGCCCTGTTCTTCAAGGTGCAAATTGGGAAGCTGCTGTCAAAGAAGTTTTATTGAATTGCTGCAATGCACCTTGCCACTCAGTGCGACGTGGAGGGATAGAGTTTTTAAGGTAGTGGGTCAAGTGTCAATCAAAAGGGCTCCTGTGTCGTGGATGGTGTTGAGCTTCTCAGGTTAAGCACATTCCTCTTAGAGTGAAAGGCAAGGCTGTCAGAAGTAGGGAACCTTGGATGACTCTGGGTATTGAGGCCCTGGTCAAGAAGGAGGATGCACATGACATGCATAGGCAGCTGGGATCACGTGAATCGCTTGAAGGGTATAGGATGTGTAGGAGTAGAGTTAAGAGAGAAATCAGGAGGGCAAAAAGGGGACACAAGATTGGATTTTCCTTTGCCTTATCTGCAAAAACAAAGACCAAAAGAGTAACAAAGGAGAGTAGGGCGTCTTAAGGATTAACAAGGACATCTATGTACAGACCCACAAGAGACAGGTGAGATCCTAAATGAATATTTCTCATCGGTATTTACTGTTGAGAAAAACATGGGCATTAGGGAACTTGGGGAAATAAATAGTGATGTTTTGAGGGGTGTACATTTTACGGAGAAAGAAGTGCTGGAAGTCTTAAAGCGCATCAAGGTAATTAAATCCCCAGGACTTGATGAAGTGTACCTCAGGACGTTGTAGAGGCAAGGAAGGAAATAGCGGGTCCCCTAGCAGAGATATTTGAATCATCGATAGTCATGGGTGTGATGCCTGAAGATTGGAGGATGGCAAATGTTGTGCCTTTGTTTAAAAAGGGCTGCAGGAAAAAGCCTGGGAACTACAGGCCAGTGAGTCTCACATCTGTGATGAGTAAGTTGTTGGAAGGTATTTTGAGAGACAGGGTCTACAGGCATTTATAGACACAAGAGACGGTCAGCATGTTTTTGTGAGTGAAAAATCATGTCTCACAAATCTAATTCGAGTTTTTTTGAAGGGGTAACCAAGAAGGTAGATGAGGGCAGCGCAGTTGAGGTTGTCTACATGGACTTTAGCAAGGCCTTTGACAAGGCACTGCATGATAGGTTGTTGCATAAAGTTAAATCTCACGGATCCAGGGTGAGGTATTTAAATGGATACAAAATTAGCTTCTTTACAGAAGCCAGAAGGTGGTTGTGACCAGCAATATACCTTAGGGATCAGTGTTGGGTTCACTGTTATTTGTCATTTATATTAATGATTTGGATGAGAATATAGGGGGCATGGTTAGTAAGTTTGCAGATGACACCAAGATCGGTGGCGCAGTGGATAGTAAAGGAAGTTATCTCTGATTGCAACGGGATCTTGATCAATTGGGCCAGTGGGCTGACGAATAGCAGATGGAGTTTAATTTAGATAAATGTGAGGTGATATATTTTGGTAGATTGAACCAGGGTATGAACCAGGCTAGTTAATGGTAGGGCTTTGAGGAGAGTTACAGAATAAAGAGATCTAGGGGTACATCTTCAAAGCTCCTTGAAAGTGGAGTCACAGGTGGGCAGTGGTGAAGAAGGCATTCAGCATGATTTGTTTCATTGGTCAGAACAATGAATACAGGAGTTGGGACACCTTGTTGAAGCTGTACAAGACATTGGTAAAGCCATACTTTGAGTACTGTGTACCGTTCTGGTCACCCTATTATAGAAAGGATATTATTAAGAACATAAGAAATAGGAGCAGGAGTAGGCCATCTAGCCCTTCGAGCCTGTCCCACCATTCAATAAGATCATGGCTGATCTGTCGTGGCTCAGTTCCACATTCCCGCCCTCTCTCCATAACCCTTAATCCCCTCGCTTATCAAAAACCCATCAACCCGCATCTTAAAAATATTTAGCGAGGCAGCCTCCACCACTTCAATGCGCAGAGAATTCCAGAGATTCACCACCCTTTGAGTGAAGAAGTTCCTCCTCAACTCCATTCTAAACCGCCCCCCCCCCCCCCCCCCTTTATCTTGAGGCTGTGCCCCCTAGTCCTACTGTCCTTTCTGAGCGGGAAGAGTCTCTCCACCTCTATCCTATCCATCCCATTCATCATCTTATACGTCTCAATGAGATCTCCCCTCATTCTTCTAAACTCTAACGAGTACAAGCCTAGTTTATTCAGCCTCTCCTCATAGCTCAACCCCCTCAACTCCGGCATCAGCCTAGTAAACCTCCTCTGCACTCCCTCCAAGGCCAAAATATCCTTGCGTAAGTGCGGCGACCAAAACTGTACACAGTACTCCAGCTGCGGCCTCACCAATGCCCTATACAGCTGCAGCAAGACCTCCCTACTTTTATATTCAATCCCCCTCGCTATGAAGGCCAACATCCCATTAGCCTTCCTGACCATCTGCTGCACCTGCAGGTTGGGTTTTTGCGACTCATGCGCAAGGACCCTGAGGTCCCTCTGCACCGTCGCCTGCTGCAGTTTTTCACCACGTAAGTAATAGTCCTTCCTACCATTATTCCTACCAAAGTGGACCACCTCGCACTTGTCAACATTAAATTCCATTTGCCAGTTCCTGGCCCATTCGCCCAGCCTATCTAGAGCCTTCTGCAGACTCTCCACACCCTCCGCGCAATTTGCCGTTCCACCAATCTTGGTGTCATCAGCAAATTTCGACACCGTACACTCGGTTCCCTCCTCCAGATCATCTATATAAATGGTGAATAGCTGAGACCCCAGCACCGACCCCTGGGGCACTCCACTAGTCACCAACCGCCAATCCGAATAGCACCCATTAACCCCCACTCTCTGTCTCCTATTTGACAACCAATCCTCTATCCACGCTAACACCCTACCCCCAACTCCATGCCCCCTTACCTTCTGCAATAACCTCTTGTGAGGTACCTTGTCAAACGCCTTCTGAAAATCAAGAAAGACCACATCCACCGGCTCTCCTCTATCCACCGCCCTAGACACATCCTCATAGAACTCCAATAAATTTGTCAGACACGACTTCCCCTTAATGAAACCGTGCTGCGTCTGCTCTATCAAGCAATTCCCCTCAAGTTGCCTCGCTATTTCCTCCTTGATGACGGATTCTGACATTTTACCTACAAAAGACATTAAACTAACCGGCCTATAATTCCCTGCCTTTTGCCTGCCACCCTTCTTAAACAACGGCGTAACATTAGAACTGGAAAAAGTGCAGAAAAGATTTACTAGGATGCTACTGGGACTTGATGGTTTGAGTAATAAAGAGAGGCTGGATAGACTGGGACTTTTTTCTTTGGAGCGTAGAAAGCTGAGGGGTGATCTTATAGAGGTCTGTAAAATAATGAGGGGCACAGATCAGCTAGATTGTCAATATCTTTTCCCAAAGGTAGGGGAGTTTAAAACTAGAGGGCATAGGTTTAAGGTGAGAGGGGAGAGCTACAAAAGTGTCCAGAGGGGCAATTTTTTCACCCAAAGGGTGGTGAGCGTCTGGAACAAGGTGCCAGAAGTAGTAATAGAGGCGGGTACAATTTTGTTTTTTAAAAAGCATTTAGTCATTTACATGGGTAAGATGGGTAGAGAGGGAATTGGGCTAAATGAGGGCAGTTGGGATTAGCTTGGGGTTTAAAATACAAAGGGCAGCATGGACAAGGTGGGCCAAAAGGCCTGTTTCCATGGTGTAAACCTCTATGACTTGATAAATGCTACTGGAACCACATTCATTCAGGTGATCAAGGAATATTCTCCATCATATTTGGGAATATCTTTTGAAAATCAGTATCCCTGCATTCAAAATTTAATGAATGTGCCAGCCACCAGCATTTCAAAAGGTGCACAGATGAGGATTCCATAACAAGGTCAGAGGCCACCAGCATTTCAAAATATATTTCACAGGATGTAAATTCCAACAATGACATTAGCATGTGTACTCAGACCAAACATCCTGCTAATAGGAAACAGGAGAAACAATTGTACCATCGAGGAAGACGTATATGCTAATGTCAGAACTAACAGAAGTTGAGAGGGCAGACAGTCAAAAAAAAGGACATCTTCAATGGGAAAAAATGATATAATTCACAACCACATTGTGGAAACAGAAGGCAGTATCCAAGAGCCTTGAGGTGTAGAGTCCAGCTAGCAGCCTGTAAGCTGATGCTGGTTAGCAGACCAGAAGCAAGCATATAGAGGACATTCGTGGAGGCAGTTAAAATCATATCTTCACTGAACCAAGAAGAGATGTTCCCTAGAATAACTACTCAATCATACGCAGCATGGTAACTATAAACTGGCCTTTACTTGTAGAACTATTGAATTGGATATTGGTTTGGCAAAGAAAACAGTTCAGATCTTGTAAACAAATTTGGATCAGAAGGGTAATTTCTATTTAAACTATATGGGTGTGTTTGCTAGCCTTATACATAACTGATTTAGATTATTATTGTCCTGTTTGTGTTTACAGTCTTTTCGTAACTGTAGTAAATAGTCTTCAATAAGTGTTACGCTGCTACTGGGCTGGGTATTTTTCTCGCTGGATATCAAATATGGCCCCTTACACCATTCCTGCAGACAAACTATACTTCACCACAAATCAGTGTTTCCAAGTCGGGGGCACACTTACTGTTAACATCAGCTGGGTTTGTGACAAAATGGAGTTGCATTCTTTTTGCACTATGATAGTTGTTACCTTATTACCAGCTGCCTTCTTTATAGCTCTGAGATTTTCATTTGCTCTGTTTAAGGACTCGTGCTGTTTCAGAATTTGTTCTTCCAGGTTTTGAGCCAGATCAGACTTTTCCACCAATCTCATCTTTAACATATTCACCTCCAAGTCCAAAGTGCTAACTTGTTCTTCAGTATCATTTACCTGAAAGTAATTACATTGTTTTCATAATGTAGAAGTTATTATTTCCCCTAGTTCTAATTAATATATCAAGAAATACTCCATTCAACAATAATAAGAATTGTAATTTGAAATATGAGTTCTTCCAAGAAATACTGACTTGGTATAGATTTCCATTCATTAAATCGCTACCTTTTTTTAAGCATAGTAAACATCTCAGCAACAGTTTCCATCCTGAGATCCAAATATTTATTCCCTATGCAGGTAAAACACCTTTATATATTTATAGTAATATTACAATACAACTATAATAATGCATCTTCTTCCAATACAAATGTCAAACAAGTGGCATGTTAATACTTGACATAGTTAATTAAAAATGAAAATTATAATGCAAGTAAGCTGTGGCAGTTAGTATCCTTACAAACAAATAGGTTACTTTAAAAGTTGAAAATCCAAGGCAAAGTTTCATCACTATTTCAATCTAATCTAATACCAGCATCTTTATTAGGTACATGGTAACAGGATGCCTTTAAAAAAAAAATCATAAAATGATTAGGTAAAATCAATATGGATTTTTGAAAGGAAAATCGTATTCGAGAAAACTATTGGAATTATTTTGAAGTTGTAACTAGAAAGGAAGATGTGGCAGTACCAGTGAATGTGGTATATTTAGATTTCCAAAAAGCATTTGATAAAGTGCACACAAAGGGTCTAACGTTCCAGATACTAAATCTAACTCTATAACCTTCAATTTGCTTCCTGACATAATTAACCAATGTCTTTTTAAAGCAGCTAACTCCATGAATCAATCCTAATTAACTGTGATGAATGTTAAAACAGTTTGCTACATAATTTATGGATGATAAATGCTCTAACGGATTACTTACCAGTTAAGGAGTATTCCGTGGAGTTACTTTGTAAAAATCTAATCACACATCACGGACTTTTTTTGCTTGTTCAAATATATATTCTTTATACCTGTCTTTCTCTGCCTATCTCTCTGTAGCTGACTATTGCTAATTGTAAGAATGGCAACTTTTTTAAAACACAAGCAGCAATCTGTGATCATTAGAAGCTTTCTGCCCGAGTTGAAAGTTCACTTGTTTTTATTAATTGATCAGTTTCTGTTCTCTGTCCATCACAAACGATAATAGTGATAAGTTACAGATGATAAAGAGACATGTGGGTGTTGATTTTAAACCTGAGGTGGTTGTTCACGCCAGCTATCATGATTTTGAAGCTCTAGCCTTATTTGAATTTGATATGCAAACTATGGACTTTAAACAGGTGTTGTTAATATGTTGGTCTTTAGCATCAGAAATTTGGAGAACTGGGATTTCAACAGGTAAATGTTCAGCAGTTAGGGCAGGGTGGGCGTTGGCAGCAGAGGCCTACTGCCAGTCCCACAAAAATAAAAGATTTCAAAAATCAGCAGCATCATGGTAGTGGTTAGTACTGCTGCTCCCTCTTAGTGCTGGTATTGAATCCAGGTGCAATACCAGCCTTAGGTGACCGACTGTGTGGAGTTTGCATTCTCCATGTCTGTGTGGGTTTCCTCCAGGTGCTCCGATTCCTCCTACATTCCAAAGATGTACAGGTTAGGTGGATTGGCCATGCTAAATTGCTCCTTAGTGTCCCAGGATGTGTAGGTTAGCTGGATTAGCCATGGGAAATGTGTGGAGTTATGGGGATAGGGCAGGGTAGAGGGCCTGACTAAGGTACTCTTACCCAAACATTTTACACCCCCTAAGCAAAAACCACCTTTGTATATTTGCTTTAAACAGAACTGGCTTTTTAAAAAACATGTAAATAATTCTGTGGAAATCTACAACTCACCAGACTAGTTCCTTACAGTATGACAAAGAATATCCTTCACTTGTGTTCAAAATAATGGGGTAGCAGTCAGGGATACAAATCGCCTGTATTAACGGTTTTTCCTTCTCTTGTTCAGTTATGACATATTATTGGAAGTTATATGCCAAGTATATAGCTGTTGGAAACAGTGGCACATTAGTATTCCACAGACCCTAGCTTATGTTCAAGGGACATGGGTTCAAATCCCACCATGGCAGCATGGAAGCTAGTAATGGTGACCGTGAAATAATCACCAACTGTCATTAAAAAAAAAATCTGGTTCACCAATGTCCTTCAGGGAAGGGAATTTGCAGTCCTTACCTGGTCTAGCCTACATAAGGTTCCAGGCCCACACAACAACATGCTTGACTCTTAACTGCTCACTGAAATGGCCCAGCAACCCATTCAGTTCAAGGGCAATTAGGGATGAACAACAAATACTGGGCTTGCCAGCAATGCTCAAATCCCATGAAAGAATATATTAAAAAAAGTTGGATGAAGCAGACTGAAGTTGGCACAAAAGGCAAGGTATATAATCTTACATAACAATCTGGACCACGAAGCAAAGATTTTCAGGTCTCTCAGTTTAATACACTTTATGTACTTTTACAAGAACAAAATAATATCCATGAACAGTCAAACAGCCTATTAAAAATAAATCTTTATGTGAATACTTATTATGAAGTTGGTCCTCTAGATTTTCTTCATATCATTCTGTGAAACATTTTTTAAATCTTTCATGGACGTGGGAATCATTGGCTAAATCAGCATTTTACTACCCATCCCCAATTGCCCCGGAGAAGGTAATGATGAACCACTATGTTGAACTGCCGCAGTCCATGTGGTGCAGGCACATCCACAGTGCTGTTCATGAGGGAGTTCCAGGAGATTGATCCAGCAACAATGAAGGAACAATGATATATTTCCAAGTCAGGATAATGTGTGGTTTGGAGGGGAAGTCACAGGTGGTGGTATTCCCATGTGCCCGCCGCCCTTGTCTTTCCAGGTGATAGAAGTTGTTGGTTTGGAAAGTGCTCTCAAAGGATTCTTTCTCAGCTACTTCAGTGCATCTTGTAAATGGTGCACATTGTTACTACTTTGCTTTGATGATGGAGGAAGTGAATGTTTAAGGTGGTGGATGGGTGCCAATCAAGCAAGCTGCTTTTTCCATGATGGTGTCAAGCTTCTGATGTGTTGTTGAAGCTGCACTCATCCAGACAAATGAACAGTAATTCCATCACATTCTTGACTTGTGTTCTGCACATGGTGGTCAGGTTTTAGGGAGTCAGGAGGTGAATTATTTCTGACAGAATTCCCAGGCTCTGAACTGCTCTTGTTGCCACAAAATTTATATGGTTGGTCTTGTTCAGTTTCTGGGCAATGATAATCCCGAGGACATTGATGGTTGAACAGAATGGAATGGAAGCTAATAAAAAGTATTCCAGCTGGTCAGCTGATTAAATGGTATTGATGCATGCTGACAAATTGGGAACACTGCATTTGCCCAGGTAGAAAATTTACAGTCAGCTAACAGAATCAGAGCTCTGGGGAAAATACATCAATTTCACTCTCAGAATTTTTGGAGACTGTGGCCTCAGTAAGTACTTTAATGAGAAAATTAAAAGACAAAAAGACAATTCAATAACAATAACATAATTTACAAAAAGAGTCTGAATTCTAATTTTAGGCATTAGAAATTCTAATAAGTGTGAAAGGGAAAGACAGAGTTTTGTTCACAGAGTGACTTAGGTGATGTGATAAGTGCCACTTAATCTCCAAATTACACAGGTCTGAAATTATCTGACTTTTGGTCCAATTCTACCACCATGTGTTATGGCAGAAATAGCAAAATTGGATAGGAAATGTGGACTCAAAAATTATCAACGACAAAAGTTGGCATAGAAGAATGCTGGAAATTTTTGATAATATAAATTAAGCCTTGTGTATGGCAAGTACATATTGTATTTTAGATCTTTAACAGAATAGATCAATACTTCATGTGACACAAACTTATCAAGTTTCACCACACCTTGCATAATGTTTCTTTCAGTTTATGATTCAGTGAATCATTTTCTTGTTGTAGCTCACTAATAACCTGCTTTTTATGTGTAATGTTCCTATTGTTCAATTCTTGTGCTGAACGTAATGAAGATAATTCGACTTGCAAATGTTTAATTGTTTCTTCAGACTGAGCAACCTGCAAAATAAAAATGATACCAAACTATAACTGAAGTAATTTAAAAGCCAACATTTGTCTCAACAGGATAAAACTGACAAGAGAGAGACGATACAGTCACTTGCAACAAATCATGAATTGTACGGCTCGGATTTTGTGGTCAGCAGGAAAGTGATCTTTCTCACTACTAACCCTGAAGAAAGCTGCTCCCAGAAATCTAATGACCTCCATGGCCTAGGTTTCCCCTTTTCGAATGTCACATTGAATCTGGTGCCAAGTCAAAAGGATCTCCAGAATCCCACAACAGCAAGGTCATCAAATAGGGAGAGGAGCCAATGGCAACAAACAGAAGCCAGAAGCACTGATTATCTTTAATTTTTAAGTTACAGAGAGCAAATTCTATATTTGGCACATTGTTACAAATGGAGGGTTCTACAACGTTGTTATGTTTGAGACTGTGGTGCACAGTAAAAGAGATAAACTTCATTCAATTAGGTTTAACATTTCCAATGTATAGCAGGACTACTACTGTAAAATGGCAAGTTATCATCAGTCCAGAGATTTCGGGGGCACATGGCTGTCATATTAGGAGTGGTGGGAGGTGCGTCCAATGAGTGCAGCCCTCCCCCACCTCCTCGCCAACCCCCCCCACCCTCAGTCCACCCCCAAGAAGGTGCACCCTTCCTTCCCATACTTTTATACCTAGATCTTAAATACTGGCCTGCCCACTTCCACCCATGTCAGTCATATATTGGTGTGGGCAGAATATTATATTCAGAACAATAAGCTTGCTAACAAGCCTAATTTACCTTCAATTATTTAGTTACATAGGACTGACAGGCTGCAGATTTCCACACCATCTAGTGTATTATGGGGTCTAGCTCAGGGGCAGACAGTTCAGAAGCTGCTGTCAGTTTGGGAGCAGCAACAACAGTGAATGCTGGCATCACTACTATCGCAAAATCTGTCGATAATCCGAACATACCAACAAAAAGCAGCAGTAGGCAATTGAGCCCCTCAAGCCTCCTCTGCCATTTGAAAAGATCATGGCTGATCCGGCAGGAAACTCAAATCTGCATTTCTTCTACTATTGATAACCTATCACCCGTTTGCTTACCAAGATTATATCAACTCTGCTTTGAAAATATTCAAAGACCCTGCTTCCACAATGTTTTCAGGAAAAGAGTGCCAAAGACTTGTGATTTTCAGTGAAAAGATTTCACGTCATCTCCATTTTAAATGGTCAACTCCATTCTTTAACAATAAATTCTTTAACAATATTCTTTATTCTTTAACAATAAATCCTAGTTCGAGATTCTTCCACAACCTCCTCTCAACATCCACCCTTCAAAGCACCTCAAGACATTAGGGCCTGATTCTCCCATCGCAACGAGCTAAACTTTTGGCGTGTCGGGTTGGGAGATGCACGTATTGGACGTTTTGCTGGATTCTCACATGCATTCCCGACGCTTGCACGTTTTCCACAGCCGGAGAGCAGATGTGGATGTGGAAACCGGTAGGAAGACCAGGTAAGTGATTTTAATCTATTTGTAATATAATTTCAATGTCATTATCGGGCCTGGGACTGAATTCTCCAGGCCCGATAGCACCTCCCACCCTGCCAGGAGTATTTCATCCAGCGGGGTTTAGATAGTACCCCACATTCTGGGAACTAGCAGGAGACTCTGCTGGAGTGAGGAAGGAGCAATTGGAGCCCGCCAGCGTGCCAGGCTGCGAGAGTGCTGCCCCTGGACATGGGCACCTTCGTAGTGCCAGTCTGTGCCCCCAGCATTGCCCAAGGGGCAAAGTGCCTATGCCCAGGGGGTATCTTGGCACTGCCCTTTGGACATCCACCAGTGCCAAGAGGGTGGGACCTAAGGATGATAGGTTGGGGGCTGGAGGGAGGCTAGCGATCGGGGCAGGCAGTAGTCTGCCTCCCACATGGGGCGGGGGAGGCGAAGGCGAAATCTTGCTTCCATGGGGAGTGATGGGAAGCTGGAGATTGCAATGCTCCAGGATGAGGGGAGGGGGGTTTGGACTTGCCCAGGAGTGGTTGTGCGGACTGCAATCGGTCCATGGGGGGGGGTGCTGGAGGTGCACCAGTGCTAAAGTCCCGGGCTGGCCAGCGATGGAACTGTTAGACTCTGGTAGGAATAGGACCTGCCCCCAACCTTTTAATGATATTCACAATTGTGGGTCCTGCACTGCACAGAGTATGGGAGATTTGAGTCTGAACTCTCACTAAATAAACAATTGTGATTTATACCATTTTACCTGCCAATTCAGCACTTAGAATTTTTTTGGGAGAATTGGACCCTACATATTTCAATTAAGTCACTCCTACTCTTCTAAACCCACCAGATACAAGCCTAGGCTGTCCAACCTTTCCTCACAAGACAATTCACCCATTTCAGGTATTAGTCTGGTAAACCTTCTCTGAACTACTTCCAATGCATTTACTTCTTTCCTTAAATAAGGCAACCAATGCTGCATATAGTACTCCAAGTGTGGCTTCATAGGCAGCCTGTACAACTAAAAATAACTTTCCTACTTTGTATTCAATTACCTGCGCAATAAATGATAACATACTTACACTGTACCTACATACTAGCATTTTGTGATTAATGCACTCGGACACTGTGACGTTATTGTATCTTTAAGAAAGTTTCTTTTAAAAAAAAAACATGATTTCTGCAGCTCTCAGCTTCAGTGGTTTCTTAGCTCACAGCTTCAGTGATGTCATTGTTGTCCGGCTCATTATGATGAGTCCTTATATTGCTACTTAAGTGGATTAAATGGGAGTTAAAATAAAAATAAGCTTTCCCTCTCTCCCTGTTGTTTTGAAAATTCTGTTGGTTAGCTGAAAACAAGGTCTTGTTTCCCTGAAAGGTGAAAATCTGCTGTTGTTGGGAGCTGGGCCAAAGTCTCTCTGGTGTTTTGGGAGGCAGTCTTGTCTTCAAACTGTTTGGATGAATCCAGAGAACTGCAGACTTCAACCAAAAGGCACAACTTCCTGTATCACGAGCATTAGTCTATGCTGGGTTAAACCTATGAAAAGGGATTGGTTTGATTGGAACATTGTAGATGTCTTTGTTAATGGTTATACATTATTATGATTGTTTGTTTCTTGTTGGTAATTGGTAAAAAAAATCTTCCTAATTTTCTTATTATACATGTTAACTATATCCTCAAATAAACTTTGTTTGATAAAAACTCCCTAGTGAGTCACTTGAATCATACTTAAGTGAAACATCTCAGGCACGTCCTAGCCAAATTCAAGATGCAAAACTCATGATCCAGGCGGGCTCCGTAGGACACTTTGGAGTTTTGGACCTGAAATATATCAACATCCAGATTCCTCTAAACCTCAGAAAACGCTGGAAAATCTTAGTAGTTCTAACAGCATCTGGGGAGAGAGAATAAAGCTCTAACGAAGGGGCATTCTGACTTGCCACATTGGCTCTATTCTCCCTCCACATATGCTGTCAGACCTGCTGAGATTTTCCAGTGTTTGGTTTTGTTTCTGATTCGAGCATTTGCTTTTATTCCTCTACACCTTAGAATGCTGCAATCTCTCACCATTTAGAGAGCAAGCTTCCTTTATATCCTTCATGCCAAAACGGTCAATTTCACATTTTCTCACATTGCACTCCATTTGCCAAATCTTTGCCCACTCATTTAACTTAGATCTTTTCGTAACCTCCTTATATCCTCTTCATAACTTACATTCTTATCTATCTTTGTATCATCAGCAAATTTGCCTTCAATCCCTTCATCCAAGTCATTTAAATAAACTGTAAGTAGTCAAAGCACTGACTGCTTGTTACATCTTTCCAGTTTCAAACAGACCCATTTATATATACTCTCGGCGCCCTGGTAGCTAGCTAATCATTTTTCCATACCAATATGTTACCCACTATAACATGAACTTCTTTTTTCCCACATTAACTTTTGATGTGGCACTTTATCAAATGTCTTCTGGAAATCTAAGGTTGCTCCCTCAAAGAACTCCAATAGGTTGGTTAAACAGGATTGCCCTTTAGCAAAATCATGTTGATTCCTTTGAGCTCATCCATGCGTCCTGCTACAACTTCTTTAATAATAGCTTCTAACATTTTCCCCATGAAAGATGTTAAACTAACTGGCCTGTAATTTTCCACTTTCTGTTTCCCTCGTCCTCTGAATAATGGAGTTACATTTTTACATTTGCTATCTTCCAATCTAATGAGACCTTCCCCAAATCTAGGGAGTTTTGGAAAATTACAACCACCGCATTAACAATCTCACTAGGTACTTCTTTTAAGACCCCAGCGTGAAGCGTATCAGGATCCAGGCTCTTATCAGCCCACCACACCAATAATTTACTCAGTACCACTTTTCTGGTGACTATAATTATTCGGAGTTCACCCCTCCCTTGTTTCCTGGTTTATAGTTGCTTTTGGGATGTTACCTGTGTCATCTATGGTGAAGGCCATGATTACTTAAATCATCATAATGTAGAAAATAAATTGCACTGTTCAAACCATTCGACTCATAAATACCTTATTTACAGCCTTATTTATTCAGACACTTTTAAAAACTTTAGAGCATAAGTCAGCAGATTGCTCACAAGAGCAAGGCATGAATAGAATAGTTGCAGATATAGTGAGGGGAGAATTCAGTACAGAATAGGAAGGATGTATTGGGCTGCATTTTTCCATTGGCAAGACAGATAATGCAGTCAGTGATGGGGAGAGGAAGGATTTGCGTCACATGATCACATAAATGTGAAATGTGATTTAGCCGTTCTTGCAATATTTTCCACTCCTGTCGCCAAACCTGCTCACCGTGAGTGGGAAAAGAAAATCCTGGCCATTGTTTTTGATTGCATTACTTCATATAAGCTTGAGGCAACAGAGGTTTAAAACTTCTGTCCAGCGTTTACTATCAAGTGCAGTTAATGTGTAGATATGATTTAAAAAAATCATAAACAAGATATAAATGGTATAGATAATCTAGCCAAAGATACAACAGAGTATATCCTGTGCTTGGGCTATACAGGGGATAAATATGATTGTTGGAAAGCTTCCAACAATGCTGTCTTCTATCCATTATGATCATCAGATGGCAGGACCACATCACAAATTATGAAGTCCTCAAAAGAACCAATCTGGTCAGCATTGCATGCATTCAGTTCCAACACTAATTGCCCTGGAAAATGTCTTATGATCCGGGAAGACAGGAGTACATCTCACAAACACTTCAAAGACCAGCTGAACAAAAAATCTCTCTCTGGCTGACATTAACCAACAGGTGTGGGAGCAAAAGGCTGTTAACAGGGACAGCTGGTGCACAACAACCAAAAAAGCAACCTAGAAATGTGAAATGAACAGACGTAAAGATGCGTGCAAACAAAATCTGCTTATACCAGAGTCCCAGGCTCTTGAGCCCCAAATACTCAAGAGCCTGCAGATCAAGGTTTGGCCTTTTCAATTGCCAACAACCATATCACAACTCTTCTCATATTTTTGCCTGCAAAGAATCCACTATCAGTTGATGGGATAGAAAATCACGCGTATACATTTGCAGATAATACAAACATAGATGGCATTGTAAGCACTGCAGAGGGAAGCATAGAATTACAAAGATATATTGATAATTAAGGGAACGGACTAAACTGTGGAAAGTGGACTTCAAGATAGCAAATGGGAAGTCATCCACCTGGGATCTAAAAATAGTACAATAGAGTATTTTGAACACAGAGAAAAGCTAAGGGATTTGGGAGTTCAGGTACATTGATCATTACAATGTCATGGTCAGATACAGAAAATAATCAAAAAGGATAATGGAATGCTGATCCCCATATCAAGAAGGTGAGCATACAAGAGGGTAGAAGTCATGTTTCAGTGACACAAAACTCTAGTTAGGTGATAACTTGAGTATTTTTAGTAGTTCTGGGAACCACACCACGATATACTACATTTGGGGAGAGTGTAACACATTTATCAGAATAATAAAGGACTTATAGGGTTAAGTTAGAGAGGTTTCATAAACTAGGAGTGGAATTCCCTAGAATTCAAAAGATCAAGGCGAGATCTGATTCATTTTCAAGATATAAACGCCAACAGTTAGGGTAGATAGAAACATTATTTCTGCTAGGTGGGAAGTCAAGGATTAAGTAGAATAGACTAAAAATAAACGCCAGATCTTTCCAGAATGAATTAATGAAACACTTGTACAAAGTGGTAGAAATTTGGAACTCCTTCATCAAATGGCAATAGATGTTAGATAAATTGCTCGTTCTAAAACTGAAATTGAGAAATTTTTGGCAACCAAGGCATGAAGGGATATGTGGCAACAGTGGGAATGGAGAAGACATTCCTCAGCCATGGGTTTGAAGGTGGGGGTCACATAGCTGGCGTCATGCTATTCATCTACCTGCCCACCCTTGAACCCACCTTAATTAAGCTGGGTCTGGAGAACCCTGAAGTGGCCAATTAATGGCTTCACACTTCAGCAGCAAAAGTTATGTTTGTGGCAGAGGGTGAGGCGCATATAGCCGGAAGCTTTTGCTGCGCAGGCCAGTGACTGGCATGTGGGGATTTCCTCCTTCGTGGGTGCACTGGACCCATGCAAACTAAACATGAATAAAGACAGAAATTGCCGTAAACATTAATTATTTTTCTCTCAAACATATTTCCCTCTTAACAGATGCTGCCAGACCAGTTGAGTGTTTGCAGCACTTTGTACTTAATTCCACCTTCTGCAGTATTTTGCTCTCCTACATGCAAATTAGTTGCCTACTGTGTCAAAATAGAAACCAAAGTGACTGAAGGAAATTTGATTCACCATTTGATTCAAATTTGGGTGGCATAGTAGCACAGTGGTTAGCTGTTTCACAGCTCCAGGGTCCTGGGTTCGATTCCTGGCTCGGGTCACTGTCTGTGTGGAGTTTGCACATTCTCCTTGTGTCTGCGTGGGTTTCTGCCGGGTACTCCGGTTTCCTCCCACAGTCCAAAGATGTGCAGTGTTAGGTTGATTGGCCAAGCTAAGAAATTTCCCCTTAGTGTCCAGGGATGCATTGGTTAGAGGGATTAGTGGGTATAATATGTAGGGATATGGGGGTAGGGCCTGGGTGGGATTGTGTTCGGTGCAGACTCGATGGGCCAAAGGGCCTCTTTCTGCACTGTAGGGTTCTATGATTCTATGCTCACCATTCAGCATGCAAAACATCATAAGCATGGTTATGGGGAAAAAGGGATTGGGATTGGTGAATTGCTCTTGCAGACAGCCGGCAGGGGGATGACATGCCAGATGACCTCCTCCTATGCTGTAACCATGCCATTCTATGATTCAGACAATAAACACTAAAAATGATAAACAAATACTTTACAGCAGGCCCACTAGATGTGGAAGGAAAATAGGTAGCAATCTATATGTGACCTCAATGAAATCAACAAGCCATCTGTAGATGTCTATACTTCAATACCGAGTTAACATGCCAAATCTAAACGCTACCTCACTTCTGACAATATTCTTTATTTTTATCATAATGTCAAAGTAAATTTATGAACAACAGATGAAATAGGAGAAATAGGCCATTCAGCCCCTTGAGTTCACCCCATCGTTCAATAAGATTACAGTCGATCTGTTTGTGTTTCAATTCTACATTCCCATCTACATTTGGCAGCCTTTGATTCCCTTGCCTAACAAGAATCTATTTACTTCCACCTTAAAAATATTCAATGACCCAGCTTCCAACACCTTCTGAGGCAGAGAGTTTCAAAGATTTGCAAAAAAATCCTCATCTCTGTCCTAAAGACTCATCCACAAGAGGAAATATCCTTTCCATATCCACCTTGTCAAGACCGTTCACTTGCCTTTCTTCTTCAAGCAGGTCCGCTTTTAACTTTCTAAATTCCAACTGATACCAGCCCAGTCTGTTCGGAGGACAACCCACTCATTCCAGGTATCAATCTAGTAAACCTCTTCTAAACCATCTCCATGCATTTTGCTTCCTTCCTTAAATAAGGAGATCAAAACTGTGCGCAGTATCCCTGTATTCCTTTATACAGGGCACACCAATGCTATCAATTCACTTACTTTGTAATGAATGCTACACACATTCAGATAAGGAGCCTTTGGTTTTGTAATTTTGTTATCTTTGAAATATAGTCTTGACTGTTAGTGTATTTTTAGATAATTTTCTCCTTGCTTCCTCCTGCTTTTCTCTGATGCTCATTTCCCATGTTACTATTTTGTTCTCTTGCTTTAATTCTATCCCTTGACTTGCTACATTTACCCAAGCTTATCCCCCACCTACCATTTTTATTTTAAAAATCTACTTCCCTAGTTACATAGCTAAAACACTGGTCCCAGCACAGTTCAAGTGTAGACCGTCCAAATGATACAACACCTACTTTTCCCAGTACTGGTGTCAGTGACCCATGAACTGGAACCCACTTTTCCCACACTAGTATTTGAGCTACATACTCATTTATCCTGTGCCAATTTGCACACAACTCAAGTAACGATCCAGAGATTATTTCCTTTGAGGTTCTGCTTCTTAGTTTGGTGTTTTGATTTTCATACTGGCTGTGCAGAACCTCTTTTTTTGCGTTGCCTATGTCATTACCACCTGCATAGAGATTCTTTATCTCCCCGGCTCCATTCTCAGTCTTGTTCTTTGTGCGCTCTTTATTTCCCCAGCTGCGTCTTAATCTTGCTCATTCCTGCAATTCTTTACCTCCCCCGCTCCATTCTCAATTCCGCTCTTCCTCACACTCTTCTATCTCCCTACTCTACTCTCATCTTACCCTACCTCATATACTTATTTCCCAGGCTGCGCTCTTGATCTCACTCTTTTATCTCCCAGCTCCACTCTTCAAATGTGTGGTATGCCATAGGACTGAATAGAGAATCTTCCTTGCTTTGTTTTGACTTACTTTTATTACGTATCTGCACATGATATTCTTTACCTCGGAAAGGTGGCAATATAATCCTCATTAAATTGTGATGTAGGCCTTAACTGACAACACATTTATTAAACAAAAGTGGGGGGGGGGGGGGGGGGGGGGGGAGGAAGAGTTAGAATGGCAAAATGTATTTTACAATTGATTTTAAACTTAACTCTCCTAAGTAGGTCACGTCCCAACTGTTGCATTCTTATGGGGCAGGTTTTTTTTTAAAAAACTTTTCTTCCTGGTCACAAATTTAATACCTTGTGGCAGTCTCCTACCTCCTAAAATTAGGGTTTGCTAATGGTGGTCAACTCTGTGTTAAACATTGTTGGATGTGATTCAGGAGCCCCACTCTAGCCCGGTAGTCTCTGCCACATTTGTTGCAGAGGAAGACAGTGGACCAAGAAGGTGAGAAGATAAATGTAATATGGCCTTCTAAAGATTTCAGCCAGATTGTTAACTTTGAATCAGCTGGGCTGAAAAATATTGTCCAGTAAAAATTCAAACAACTGTCTATTAAATTTAAAAATGCAATCTATTAAACATATATCTGAATTAAGTGCTGTCACCACTCCTACCCCATACTACCTGACTGAGACATTGTTGCATACAGAGGAAATGAGATGCACATGAGAGGTTAGGAACCAGAGAAAGGTGAATAAGAGACCAGGGGCCCAAGAGGGAACATCACATCAAAAGTTAGAGAGAGGAGAATTGAAGTAAAAGCTTCAGCAAAATTTGGATCTGAAATATGGATGTGCTGCTCTTTGAAGAATTATTTGAGTAAAAGAGGAAAATCATCTTTTTAACGTGTGCTTTTACAAGCAAATGTACATGATAAATTGAAATGAACTAAAACACTTTCACTTGCATCTCCCAAGTACACTGATATTTGCTACCATCACACCACTTCACATGTAAAGCAAGACCGCTTATCTCTTAACTAAGAACATCCATAGCAAAACAAGGCAAACATTATTTAGAGTTCATGTATGGTACAGCTATATTTAAGATCCATGCTTGTAATCTCAAAAAAAATGTGTATTGAGGAGATGGATTTTTGAAGTAGTTTTCCTGAAAACAAATAATTTTAAGATAATTTACCATAGCCAGCCCAACATAAAAGCAACCCCATTTTCTACACATCAAAGATCGTGTTTAGGTCTATGCTCAGTGTACTATAAGTCAGCGGATAGGATCAAACAGGCAATGAGGCCATGTTACCAAGGAGATGTATGGGAATTTAAGATATGCGTACGCCAGGCACGGTCTGCTCTGTGAACAACAAGTAGAAATGGGTCCTCCAGCAGAACAGTGAAATATGAAGCTAGTTTCAAGCTAAAAGTTGTCACATTTGTTAACTCAAAAATTACCAATTTTCAGCAAATCATCAGTGGCACAAGCACCAAATATGTCACATCGGGAACATGTATGAAATAAATATGAAGTTTGCCATGTCCAGCAGCCAAACAATGGATTGGAAAGGTTGGAAACAGTTTATAGTGAAAACCACAGGACATGGGAGGACGGATTCAGAGTGGTATTGGCCAGCATGGCCAACGGAACAAAATTAATTTTCAAATGTAAAACCATGCTGAAAATTAAGTTCTCCACAGGACTTTTCATGCATGTCCATTACAACAGTTGGCTGGACGAGGATGGAGTGAAGTTGTGGATGGATGTGTGGAAATGTGTGGAATAGACTTCCCAGTGTTCTATGCAAAAAACGCAGTTCAGTATGTGGAACATTGTTCAAATCCCAGATAACCAAGGAGATCAAGAGTTGGCAGCCAGTGATAACACACAAATGGCAGTTAGAGCACAGGGTCTAACATCTGCAATTCAATTTTTGGATGTATGTCTCAATAGGTCATTCAGGGACCATGTTCACAACTCATAATCTTAATACAATTCAATGAAATGTGTCACATTAATTTAATTTGAAGTACAAATGTTATGTTCATTTCACATTTCAAAATGGTGACCACGACACCAACACTGGCAGTTCACATTTTATACTGAGGTATAAATCAACCTGATTTGGGGAGGATTTTTCAAGAGTTCAAAGATCGACTTGTATGCTGTGAACCATAGTAGTTACACAAAGTGGAAAAGCATTGAAATTATCTACTTTACAATATTAACACCCTAATAGTATCAAAAAATATTTTCACAATGCAGTTATAATATCTGTAATTAAAAACAATATCCTGGTTTTACCTGAGTAGCCATTTCCCTTTCTGCAATCATGGCTGTTTGAAGATCCTGTTCTAAAGAATGAATCATCTGCTGATGCTTTTCAACTACATTAACTGAAGCCATATATTTCAGATGCTGTTGTTCCAACAGCTTTTCTTGATGCTGAATCTAAAGCAAATTTCAAAAAGTTAGTTCTCAAGTACAAGTTTTATATTTATCAGATATCAGCTCTTAAACATGAAACAGAATCATCTAATATAGCTTGGATTGGTGAACCTATCGTGATAATTCAAGAAAATTGGCTGAAGTGGAGCACAAACACCAGCTGGGATTGGTGGGGCTGAATGGCCTACTTCTGTGCTGTGTATTCAAGATGTGGAGATGCTGGCATTGCACTGGGGTAAACATAGTAAGAAGTCTCACAGAACCAGGTTAAAGTCCAACAGGCATATCTGATTGTATACACCACTAGCTTTCAGAAAGCTGTTAAGGTAACACTAGCCTTAAGATTATTTCAGATGCCTGGCTTCTCACGAGACAACTTCAGCAAATCTGGAAACCTTTCTGTGCCCCTTTCTTTAACTTCAATGAACAATACTTTGTTCAGATTCCAGTTCTTTGTCCCTTTGACTTCAGTCTCCCTGGCACTTCTCTTTTATTCCTTGGTTTATAGGAGAATCTGTTCTTTAGGTTCTGGGAATTGCTTTCTACCCCTAACTCCATTGTCCTGACTGCCTGCTGGCAACTTCTATGAGAGCTATTTTTTTCTCGGCTTCCACAAGTGCTTACACTTTTCAATGAGGTTGCCAAACAACCATCTAGTCTCTCTTTAAACCATGTTTGTTTTCTCCGTCATAAACCTTTACTCATAATGCAGACACAGTTTAAAAGGAAACCAAAACCCACAGGCTTGCCGACACCTTTGTTTAACATGAGCTAACTGAAGTTTTAACACTTCTCCAGAAGCACAAAACTGCTTTCCCCATAGTTTCAACTTCCCAAACTCTTGGGGAAATCATGCACTCCTGCCAATTATTCTTTCATTTTTCATCTCCCTCTAAAAGCTGTTTTTATTTCCTTCTCTAATATCAAAATTTTGATAAGTTCATTCTTAGTCCTTCTACTTTTCACTCCTGCTCCCCAACCACGCACTCTCACATTCCTTATGATTATTTACACTCATTTAATCATATGTCTATCTTTAAGGTTTCCATCTCTCTATTCAGTCAAATAATACCTTTCTCTAATATACCTCCTCCTTTTGCCTTCGCATTTTATCCATTTCAAATTTCAGAAGTCTCCACCTCTACTCTGGATATACTTATTAACCGTTTCGTGCAGATAATTGAACCCGATTCCTTCCTATCTTACTGGAATAGGTTTATATCCAATTCAGAATCTATATAGTGGAAAGCGGAGAAAAGAACGGATGCATCCATTCATAGGAGACACCTTACAGATTGAGAGAAGGGAAAATAAAGGGGTAACATCTCAGAGTCAATGTCTAAAAATAGTAAATGTATTCTGCCATTATGTTCTCTCCATTGATATCTTGAATAAACAAAATGCTGGATGAGGCAAAATACATAAACATCATGTTAATAAAATATAAATTGGGAATGTAATGAAAGTCCATTGAATGCTACATATTTTAAGAATTAAAATAACTTCAATTATTAAAATTGCTTACATAACATACTTTATTGACATCAGACAAAACTTTAATAAGTACCTGTTCTTCTGCTATATTACACTTCTCCTCTTGAGCTAGTTGTTTCATTCTTAGTTTATGGATTATGTCTTCTTTACAAAAGACCTGTAGATTTATCAATTTTAAAAAATAAGAATTATGATAGAGCAACTTAAGAGGCCATTTAGTCCATTGAGTTCATGCTAGCTCTTCACAGAGCAATCCAGTCAAACCCATTCCATTCTAGCCCTGAAGCCTTGCAAGTTTATTTTCCATCAACGTGTATCAAATTTTCTTTTGAAATCACTGATCATGTCTGCTTCTACCACCGTTATAGGCAGAGTGTTTTAGGTCATCACCACTGGCTGCATACAGGTTTTTCATCGTTCTCCTCCTATCTCTTTTCCAAAATCTAAATCTCAATTCTGTGTCATCAGCTATTGGAAACAACTTTTTTTTGTCTACCTTATCTAAACCTGCCATAATCTTGCATGCCTCTATCAGGTGTCCTTTGATCCAACAAGAGCGACCCCAGCTTCTCCAAGCTGACTATGTAATTGAATTCCCTCATTCCTTGAATTACTCTGGTAAATCTCCACTGCACCCTCTCGAGGATCTTCATATCCTTGCTAAAATCTGGTGACCAGAATCATGCACAATACTTTAGCTGTGGCCTAACCAGAACTTTACATAGGCTCAGCCTAATGTCTTGCTTTTGTACTTAATACTTGTATGTTGCCAAGATCCCAGATGCTCTGCTAAATGCTCTCTCAATATGTCCTGCAACCTTCATATATTTATGCCTTTCAAAAAGGTTTGTCTGAATATTTATTAAAAATTTTGGAAATTGCCTCATTTGAAAGAATATCTTGTTCAGTTTGCGCAGTGATCATCCAAGCTTCAAGTCGGGCTTGTAAGCGTCCATTGTCCTCCACCGTTTTATTGTATTGCTGCTGAAGTTGTTTTATTTGATCTTTCAGGTCAATAATGGTGATCTTCTTCTTTTGAACCTTTAATTAGGAAATCAATGTCTTAATATATAACAATCTTATGAAAAAGACGCACACATTTAGAGATTATAAGCTTTACATTTATTTCGCGAAATAAACTGTTTTAAAAATTCCTTTCAAATATTTTCAAATGCAGATAAGCTACCACCTTATTTACAGCAATTGATTGGATTAAAGCACTATATAGCTAAATTAAGACTGGAATTCAGATTTAAGCTAATTATGAAGCAGAAACAGGTAAAAATTGGTATTGGGGAATAGTACTGACAACACCCTGGCTGTGGTGTTGAAGACTGTTGTCCCTGAACTAGCGGTGCCATTAGCCAACCGTTGCAGTATAGCTACAACACACTAGCATCTTATTTATTTAAAGTTTATTTATTAGTGTCACAAGTAGGCTTACATTAAATTTGCAATGAAGTCACTGTGAAAATCCTCTAGTCACCGCACTATTTGGGTACACGAAGGAGAATTTAGCATGGCCAATGCACCTAACCAGCACATCTTTCGGACTATGGGGGGAAACCGGAGCACCCGGAGGAAACCCATGTAGATCCAGGAGTGGTACAGACTCCGCCCAGACAGTGACCCAAGCCAGGAATCGAACCTGGGTCTCCGGCAGCAGTGCTAACCACTGTGCCACCCATAAAATGGAAAACTGTCCAGGTATAACCTGTCCACAAGAAGCAGGACAAATCCAATCTGGCTAAATCGATTACTGCCCATCAGTCTATTCTCAGTCACCTGTAAAGCTGTCACTAATAGTGAGATCAAGTAGCATTTATTCAGTACTAACGTGCTCACATGTCGAGTTTGGATTCCATCAGGGCACTCAGCTCCAGACCTCATTACAGCTTTGGTCCAAAATTGGAGGTGAGGAGATAGTGATTGCTTGAAGCAACATTTGATAGAGTGTGGCCTAGATGCTTTAATAAAATTGAAGTCAATGATGATCAGGGGAAAAGATATCTATGGTTAGTGTCATACCTAGCACGAAGAAAGAAGGATATGTTCACTGGAGAGTAATCATCTCAGCTCCAGGACACCACTGAAGGGAGTTGCTACGGTGCAGAGGGACTGTGGGTCCTTGCGCACAAGTCGCAAAAACCCAGTCTGCTGGTGCAGCAGATGATGAAGAAGGTGAATGGAATGATGGCCTTTATAGCGAGGGGGATAGAATATAAAAGTAGGGAGGTCTTGCTGCAACTGTACAGGGTACTGGTGAGGCCACAGCTGGAGTACTGTGTGCAGTTTTGGTCACCGCACTTGCGCAAGGATATAGTGGCCTTGGAGGGAGTGCAGAGGAGGTTCACTAGGCTGATACCGGAGATGAGGGGGTTGGACTATGAAGAGAGATTAAATAGACTGGGTCTGTACTCGTTGGAGTTTAGAAGGATGAGGGAGGATCTTGTAGAGACGTATAAGATAATGAAAGGGATGGATAGGGTAGAGGTAGAGAGATTCTTCCCGTTAGAAAGGATAGCAGGACTAGAGGGCACAGCCTCAACATAAGTGGGGGGGGGGGGGGGGGGGGTGGTGCAGATTAGATCAGAGTTGAGGAGGAACTTCTTCACTCAAAGGGTGGTGAATCTCTGGAATTCTCTGCTCGTTGAAGTGGTGGAGGCTACCTCACTAAATATATTTAAGTCACGGGTAGATAGGTTTCAGATAGACAAGGGAATTAAGGGTTATGGGGAGAAAGCGGGAAAGTGGAACTGATCTACTTCAGATCAGCCATGATCTTATTGAATGGCGGAGCAGGCTCGAACGGCTAGATGGCCTACTCCTGCTCCTACTTCTTATGTTCTTATGAGTTCTCAGAATAGTGCCTTGGGTCCAAATATCTTCAGTTGCTTACTCAATAACTTTGTTTTCATATGGTCAGAAGTGGGTATATTCATTAATAATTACAGGATTCAGTTCCAGTTGCATCTCATCAGCCAATGAAATAATTTGTCCATTGCCACCTTATGCAGAAAAATTTGGACAATATTCAAAGATGGGCTGAAAAGTTCCAAATAACATTCACGCCATGAGACAATGGCCATCTCCAAGGGGAAGAAAACTAACCAGCTCTGCTTCACATTCAAAGGCATTACCATTGCTGAATCCCCCATCATAAACATACTGCAGTTCATGATTAACAAGAAACTGGAACAGCCAATTGTATACTATTGCTCTAAGAGCAGGTCAGAGGCTGGGTATTTTGTGGCAAATATTGTACCTCTCAATTTCCCAAAGCTGTTCCATTAACTACAAGACTCCACACTTGCCTGATGGCTGCAGCGCCAACAACATTCAACAAGTTCAAAAATATGCAGGACAAAGCAATCTACTTAACTGGCACACCATCCACCACCTTAAATATTCATTCCCTCCATTACTGATGCATCATGGCTACAAGATGCACTTCAGGAACTCACCAAATCTTCTGCAACACACCTTCTGAAGCCACACTCTCTATCACCTTAGAAGAACAAAGACAGTAGGTGCAAGGGGACACTATCACCTACAGTTTCCCCTCCAAAGGCACACACCTTTTTGACTGGAAAATATATCATCATTCCTTCATCATCGTTGGGTCAAAATCTTGATACATTCTACCTAATAGCATTGTGAGTATATCCTGTACAACACACAGCCATGGTTCAAGATGATGATTTACCAACTTCTTTGCAAAGGCAATCAGAGATGGGAAATAAAGACTGGCCATTCCAGCCACATCTATATCCCATGCAATTTTATTTTAAGTTGTCATCATTTGTAAACTAATTCTATGTCATTAGAGACAGTCATGTTCATCCAGTAACCTCCATTAATTATAGCAACATTGCTCTCACTAAATAAAATCTTAATATGCTCTGTAACATTTTAATCTGATAATCCTGCTTGATCGTTGCTTATGTTGAGTTTTAAATGCTAAAATGTTTCCTTCTTGGTCTTTAAAAAGAGATGGGAGCCTTAGCACATGTGAAAATAATTTATTTAAATTTTTTCTTAATAATACTCTACTTCTTAATAGAATTATTTTGCTTTCGCTTACTGGTAAGGGGAAGAAAAGGAGACAGAAAAATAGAGGCAGATTCCATTATCAGCAACAAAAGTGCTGCTGCTGACTTCTAAGAAAGCTGCCCACAAAGATCTAGCAATTTCTGTAATGCGGATTTCCCCTTTCCCAATCTGATGCTAATTCGAGGAAATCACCAGGCAGCTCACAGCAATGTTGTCATCAAACAGGCTAAGCAGCTAATCACATTACAGCATCCTCAATAAACAAAACACCATAGAATACATTCACTTTGAATTTTAAATTTTACAGTTGGCAAAATAAATGATTAGGACATACTCAAAGGATTAAGGTACAACCCAAATATCATAAACAAGCATTTCTTGAAAAAAATGTATTGTTTTAAAAATGTAGACTCCCCACCACAGGCCTCACCTCACACTCGACCCCATCCAAACTTTGCACCTTGGTTGCAATGTACCACAGCACAGTGCCAGGTAGTGCAAGAGGAATACAGTCTCATGGCAAAAAGGCTTTGTCCACTTACCTCAAAGTCTCTTGCAAACCAAGACCACCTTGTGCACACCATTCTTTAGCAATCGGATTTTAGACTGACATAATTTCACACTGGTGTGATGCAGAATTGGAAGGCCTGACAGGGCACTCGTGGGCAGCTGTTTGAATGAACATTCACAAGATGCAAAGGAATGCAAATGGTGTTTATGCCATCAGCCCACATGAAGACTTGCCGCTCATCCACCATTGGGAGAGTTGCAATATGATTTTACACTGGTGGGTTTCTAACTTGTTGGCTCCAACCAGATTCTTTGCTCCCGTCCGTCACCAAACCCACGTGGGCAGGGTGGCAGAATCCCTCCCTTATTGGTGACAGTCATGTCAAGGATTATAGAGAAGTCAAAAAGAGAAAATGTATTGTGGAGCATCATCACAGGAAATGTCATTTGTGATTTTTCATTGCTGCAGCAGTGGAAACCTGATTGAACATTAAGATTAAAAAGAGCAGAGATATGAAAAGCAAAAACATTTAAAATGTAAGTTTCTTCCTTAAGAATACTTAATTCAAGAGTCCTTCCGTTTTAATTTACTGAGACCAAAAGAGCAAATTTGAAGTGTGGCTCTTTGTTCCACCACTATATTTTTCAGCAGAGGTGAAGTAAAAGCTCCAGTTAGCACCAATTCTTTTAGTTTACTAAAACAAAAGATTCAGAATAGGAAATTTGTTAATAATTATAGATCAGCATTGCATAGAATTGGTTTCAGTTTAGCGCATTAAATCAGGTTCATTAAAACCTATCAACATCGAGTGATATAGAGAAGGAAATGGAAATATTTCACCAACTATATTTTCCAAGAACAGTAGCACAGCTTCTCCCCATCCCCAATCTTAAGCACATGTGAGTACATTCTCTTACATCAGTCAAGTAACCATATTTTAACATGACAAATCCTATACACAAAATTTACAACACTAATTCAAATCAAACTGAATAAGGATACAAAAATGAAAATAATAAAATAAGTTTTTAAAAACATTGAAAATGCCATGAAATATCCTATCTAATGCATTTCATTGCCACAAAAGGTTGATTAGTTGATAGTCATATTAATGCACAGCTGCACTGACAGTGATCTGGTATCACGTGCTGCTATCATGAATGCCACAGATTTATAAATGTAGAAAATGAAGGTAATATTCTTCACTATACCTGAACAAAACCAAAGTCTGCAGTTTTAGAATATCCATTATTTTTGCTGGATAGTCATTTCTTCCCCATTGCAAAACATTTATGATTCACATCATGTATATCCATCCTGCAGTGCATTTATAGGTTTACAATATTTTAAAAAGTTAAAGCTGTCTGGAAAATTCAAACATTCCACCTCACCCCTTCATCTTTCTTGTCTTTATGCATATATGAAAACATATAGGGACCTCGGGGTCCTTGTGCATGAGTCGCAAAAACCCAGCCTGCAGGTGCAGCAGGTGGTCAGGAAGGCGAATGGGATGCTGGCCTTCATAGCGAGGGGGATTGAATATAAAAGTAGGGAGGTCTTGCTGCAGCTGTATAGGGCATTGGTGAGGCCGCAGCTGGAGTACTGTGTGCAGTTTTGGGCGCCGCACCTGCGCAAGGATATTTTGGCCTTGGAGGGAGTGCAGAGGAGGTTTACTAGGCTGATACCGGAGTTGAGGGGGTTGAGCTATGAGGAGAGGCTGAATAAACTAGGCTTGTACTCGTTAGAGTTTAGAAGAATGAGGGGAGATCTCATTGAGACGTATAAGATGATGAATGGGATGGATAGGATAGAGGTGGAAAGACTCTTCCCGCTCAAAAAAGACAGTAGGACTAGGGGGCACAGCCTCAAGATAAAGGGGGGGCAGTTCAGAACGGAGTTGAGGAGGAACTTCTTCACTCAAAGGGTGGTGAATCTCTGGAATTCTCTGCCCGTTGAAGTGGTGGAGGCTGCCTCGCTAAATATTTTTAAGAAGCGGGTTGATGGGTTTTTGATAAGAGAGGGGATTAAGGGTTATGGGGAGAGGGCGGGAAAGTGGAACTGAGCCACGACAGATCAGCCATGATCTTATTGAATGGCGGGGCAGGCTCGAAGGGCCAGATGGCCTACTCCTGCTCCTATTTCTTATGTTCTTATGTTCTTATGTTCTTATATATGTAAATCAAAGATCCAGACACTAATAGGTTAAAATGCATTATCGTGATGTCCTTAGATGCAGGATAAAGGCACAGCACATCAAATATAAAGAAAATTATTAAACTGGCTACTGACCTAATTATGCTATAAGACTAAAACCAAAGTATGATGAGGCCAGCTTTTAAGTCTGTGTATAATACAAACCATATGTAGGATCTGTTTTATCAGAAGTCAGAAGGGCATTACTTTCCTGAAAATTACATATTCTCATGCAAAAACCGGATGGTCTTTATTGATGGACAATGTCGTAAAGCCATCACCGTGTTTATAGACATTTAATTGAAGACAGCATAAAACGATAAACTAAGAAACATGCATGGTTGACTCCTCCAATTCAAACCATAAATCATACTGATGTTCAGACAAGTCTCCCAGACACAAATTCTGATGATAGATGAACCATTTAACTTTGATTTTTGAAAGCAATGAGCTTGCTAGCAATACCTCACACTGACTAATACCACATATGGTCATGCAAGAATTCATCAGAAATCCATTTTTTTTTTGTTCTGCAGATGCCAAAACAGCTAGCTATAAATGTGAATACGGTTGGGCGAGTCCAATTTTTATAAATTTAAAATATTTTTTAATCATAGAATAGCAAATATCATTTGATACCAAACAAATCCCAGCTGAAGACTTTTATTGCGATTCACATTCTTGAGACATGTTTTGTTTTTCTTTTTAAATCAGTCAAACTAAAGCTATCACACCAATCTAAATGAATATACGTGAGCTGTGGAGCACCATATAGAAATGCGTGCTTCATCAGTAACACAGCATGGTTAATCAGACATTTCCTTTAAATATCACGTATTGTGTAGTATTTTAAATGACTTAGAATTCTACCTAGTACACAAGAGATTCCAGGTGGTGGCTCCCTCCGACTACCTCACACCTAAAACCAATAGGGGATTCAGTAATAAAGCATTATAATACAGGCCAAAAAGCAGCTGCATGCCCTCTCAGGGGACTTAGTTAGCTATGCAATGTAATGCCTGACTTTGGGTCTTGTTAGTAAGCATTTTGTGTGGCTGCACTTGCAAAGCAAACAAACTGAGTGCTGAAATCATTAATTCAACCTGATTTAATAGGTTTTTTTTAAGAAATCCCTTTTGACTCCATCTCTATAGACTGTTTCATCCCTCTTCGACTCTGACAGCTGAAAACATCAAGTTTTTTTTATCATACAAGTTTCAAAGCTTCTTGGTGCCTTAATTATTTCTGAACTTCTGAGCTTCCAGGGACTACAAAGATCAGATCTAATTTCAAATATAGTGAACATGAAATGAGCAACTGTGAAAGAATAAGAACATAGAGGCAAAAAAGCTGGGCAGCTCTAAAAAAATTATGTGGATAATGAAAAGAAAATAAACAGACAGGAGAAAATAATGCATTGAGCATTTCCTAAAAGAACCGGTGATTCAGACGAACTCAATCACATAGTGTAATATCACAGAATGTGATATATCAAGCGTATGCTTAGCAATGAACAAACAGCCTGAATCCCCTACAGTTCACATTTGGTATCATCTAACTGTAATAAATGAAAGAACAGCGATATTTAGATGGATGAGCTATGCACCTGGAAGAGAAAACTACCAAACAAGGACCTTAAGCGATCCCCTGTCTTCACATGCTTGATTTCATTCCTTAATTAGAGCCATTAATCAATGAGTATGAGATATAAGACTTTAGAAGGGCCTGGTGACATGACACCTTGCCACCTGTCAAAATTACAGCTTTCAGTTCATGCACCATCCCTCAAATAGTTATTTTCTACAAGCCTGGCTGCATTCGACAATTTATTATTTACAGTAAAAGCCTCTACCAGCCTAAACCTTTCCTGATGAGTCTTTATGCAACAAGCATTTCACTTATTATGCATTAAATATTTGTACCATGCACTAATTTCCAAAATCTGAAAACGCTGGCTTTGAATTTCTTCATGGAACATGATTTTGTGATGGTGCCAAACATAACTCGAAATGCCAGTGATATTGCCAAACGCAATTTGCAATGCCAATAATATTTATATGAAGTTCTGCTCCCGATGCACAATGCTAACAATGAATCGAATCAACATTTGTTAAATATAAAATATTCTTTTCTCCAGAGAAAACTTGAGTATTTGCTGCACTATTAATTTAACAATTTTAGTGACTTGAGAATGATTGTTTTCACACAGCAAAAATAAAATGTTTTAAGATGGAGATCTTTATAGAAATCCAGTGAAATAACAATCTCGCAGGATATTTCCAAATGCCATTTAGAATGTTACTCTACTTTTTATTTACATGCATAGGTTGGAATTTCTCCTGTCAATAACATTAATAAAAATGCAGCAAAGGAAACTTGAAATTTCCAAAATTGTACATTCCCATCAATGTTCCAGCAAAAATACTTACAGGAGTATTGCACTCTTACCTAATCAAATGTCATAAATTAATTTTAACAATTTCAATGTGTACATTATTTTTGACTACTAGGTCACTTAGGCAACTAAGAGATAAATTTGAAAAGTGAAGGGAGATCTCCCTAGTGTCCAAGCCAGTATTTATCCCTCAACTATTATCATTAAATCAGATTACCTGGTCACTGTTGTTTGTGGAACATTGTTCTTTGTGTTGTAAGATGTTGAATATTGTTTAGTAGATTTTAATTAATTCATTGTTGTCTAACATAAGTTAACTGTATGTCTTTATTAACTTCAAGAACTACATTCATGTACACAATAAAGAGTTCAAGCTGGGTGCTATTTCCATGCCTGCTTGTGCACATAGCTCTGTTCAACAGTAGACAGACACCTAGGATTAGGTCACATGTTTGCTTACATCACTCTCTGCGCGGTACTATGCTCAGCACCACACAGTATCCAATTCTGAAATTGCAGAACATCAATCTCACCTGTGAGTACGCCTTGCTCCACAACTTTGGCGCGGTCGCTCAACTGATCAGCTTCTCTTGGCCTGGAGTGTTCCTAGCTTTCTCAAGGGTTAGATTTTCCTTTGTGTGCAGCACGTCTGAGAATTTGTCATCCACTACTTCTACAACTATTCTCTCCCTTATGAGTTCATATTTTAGGTCTCTGTATTCACAGCCTTCACCGATCCTGAACAGGTCATTAACAAATGAGTAGACTGGTTCTTTTGGCTGCTGGACCTGATTAAAGTTAACCGTTTCAAGGTTAAAATTAACATCCAAAATTTTAGTACTTCTCCAAATTTAGCAGATGATTTGTTGCCACGTGTCTATAATGTTGCTTCCTATTGCTACCAAGTAAAGCAGTGTGTGTTAATTTGTTCAGCTTCTATTTTCCATCCAGACCTGAAGCACTCATGTGTTGGATAAGTCCAAATTGATCTGGAGGGTTGCGATCTACGTTTAAAACATTAAGTGTAGATTCAGCTTTAGGAAGTTGCTAAAATTTAAGGTGGCACCACTGTTCATTTTGAACACAAAAGGTTTACCCTTACTATCCAGTTTTGACGGGTTTCTGTTATAATGGCTCTCTTGCTCAGCCTTGAAAAAATTTTAAATAATGGCTGGTAGGACTGATTAACTGTAGACTTCTCTATTTCAGTACCAGGGTTTTGGGTAATGAAAGCATCAAATTGTGACCTCTGTTAGTCTTAAATACTGATTCTTTACTTGCAATGATTCCAAATTAATTAGTTTGTTTTTTGTTCTCGGTGCAAGCTCGGGCTTTATGCACCAGCTCAGGAATCTGATTTTTCCAAAGGAACTTTTAAACAGCAAATTCTGACCACTAAACAATTTACAAGTTTCTCAGGTTTTACTGTATCGTAGAATGTAAAAATTCTATCTTTTCCCCGCTTGGTCTGCTGACTCTGGGAATTGAGCTAGACTTCCAAGAGGCCCTAAAGTCTTTGCTCCAATGAGGAATTTTACATTTCTGCCTACAGCTTCCAAGCCTTTCTTTGGAGCTTTTCCCCAGCAATTTTCTTCTGCATATCTGCTTCTCAAGCTGTTCCTCAGGACAGAATGCTCCTTCAAAGTTTTCTTTAGTCTTGCAGGATTTTAGTTTTTCTCTGCATTTAATGTGAGATTTTGAGTTTTTCCAGTTGCTGCTTCACATTGTAATGTGTTAGATACCATTCAATAGGTCATAATGACATGTTTTTAGTGTCAAGGTTAATTGCATGTATTTATTAACTGTAAGAACTATATATAATCACAATAACGTGTTAAAGCTAGGACCTGCCTCCATATTTGCTTGACTGACCCCTAGCTGTGGATCATGTGTTCTTTGTGTGGATGATACTGTATTCAGTTCTACACAAATATAGACAGGCTATATGTGCCAGAGCTATATACTACAGTTTACAAATTGGCTATTCTGTTTTATTAAAAGTACTTAAATAGCTTGTAAAGCACTTTGGGATGTTTTGTTGTCATGAAAGGTGCTGTACAAATGCAAGCCTGTTTTAAGAAAGAATCTTTGAGGAAAAAATCTAAGGAATGCTTACATTTCAAATTTAACTGCAAAAGGGTCATTTTGACTTTGGGTGATAGCAAATCAGCAAACTGTTTCACATCTCTCAGATTTCATTTATACTGACAGCATAAACAGCTGTTGATTCATTATCATCCAAAGTCAAAATTATTCCCTTAAAATAAGATTCTTCTTCACATCTTCTGACTAAGTCTCATGTAGATATTCTGTCTGTAGTTCAGATAGTTAGCTTTTTGGACTTGGGATACTAAAGCGTGCCATCCTAATTTAAATTCACTAAATCACTAATACAGGCTAAAACCACCAAACTGCCTATCTATATTACCTTTGATGGGGCATAATCATTCCACAGCGCTGTCTGAAAATAAAATCTCACCACCACATGAGTAAACTGTCTACCATGTGTTGCAGCATTACGCTGTGTTACATGAGGTAGATGAACAGCAAATCTGGGCATTAGCAGAATTACAGAGCATCATAAGCCTACGTCTTAACACATCCCTCCCACCTCACCATCAGATCAGAAGAGTAACTTGGCTCTGAGTAGAGTGTAGAACGGTATGCCAGGAGCAGCATTAGGCATAACATTTGTTGTGAGAAATTCACCACTTTGGAGTCAGACTTGCAGATTCAACAAAACAGTTTTATGCGGACAAAGCTTTGGGGGGAACATAAGAACATAAGAAATAGGAGCAGGAGTAGGCCATCCAGCCCTTCGAGCCTGCCCCGCCATTCAATAAGATCATGGCTGATCTGTCGCTGCTCAGTTCCACTTTCCCGCCCTCTCCCCATAACCCTTAATCCCCTCTCCTATCAAAAACCCATCAGCCCGCGTCTTAAAAATATTTAGCGAGGCAGCCTCCACCACTTCAACGGGCAGAGAATTCCAGAGATTCACCACCCTTTGAGTGAAGAAGTTCCTCCTCAACTCTGTTCTAAACCGCCCCCCTTTTATCTTGAGGCTGTGCCCCCTAGTCCTATTGTCTTTTCTGAGCGGGAAGAGTCTTTCCACCTCTATCCTATCCATCCCATTCATCATCTTATACGTCTCAATGAGATCTCCTCTCATTCTTCTAAACTCTAACGAGTACAAGCCCAGTTTATTCAGCCTCTCCTCATAGCTCAACCCCCTCAACTCCGGTATCAGCCTAGTAAACCTCCTCTGCACTCCCTCCAAGGCCAAAATATCTTTGCGCAGGTGCGGTGCCCAAAACTGCACACAGTACTCCAGTTGTGGCCTCACCAATGCCCTATACAGCTGCAGCAAGACCTCCCTACTTTTATATTCAATCCCCTTCGCTATGAAGGCCAGCATAGAACATAGAACATTATAGTGCAGTACAAGCCCTTCGGCCCTCGATGTTGCGCCGACCAGTGGAACCAATCTAATGACCCTCTACCCTAAACTATTCCAATGTTATCCATATGCCTATCCACTGACCATTTGAATGCCCTTAATGTTGGCGAGTCCACAACTGCTGCAGGCAGGGCATTCCACGACCTTACTACCCTCTGAGTAAAGAACCTACCTCTGACATCCATCCTATAATTACCACCCCTTAATTTAAAGCTATGTCCCCTTGTGTTAGCCATCACCATCCGAGGTAAAAGACTTTCACTGTCCACCCTATCCAATCCTTTGATCATCCTGTATGCCTCAATCAGGTCACCTCGTAACCTTCTTCTCTCCAATGAAAATAACGTCAAGTCCCTCAGCCTTTCCTCATAAGACCTTCCCACCATACCTGGCAACATCCTGGTAAACCTCCTCTGCACCCTTTCCAATGCCTCCACATCTTTCTTATAACGCGGCGACCAGAACTGTACGCAATACTCCAAGTGCGGCCGCACCAGAGTTTTGTACAGTTGTAACATGACCTCACGGCTCCGAAATTCAATCCCTCTACCAATAAAAGCTAACACACCGTACGCCTTCTTAACAACCTTATCAACCTGGGTGCCAACTTTCAGGGAGCTATGCACATGTACCCCGAGATCTCTCTGCTCTCAACACTACGAAGAGTCCTTCCATTAGCCCTATATTCTGTACTCCTGTTATTCTTTCCAAAGTGAATCACCTCACACTTTTCCGTATTAAACTCCATCTGCCACCTCTCAGCCCAGCTCTGCAGCTTATCTATGTCCCTCTGCAAACTGTAACATCCATCCTCACTGACTACAACTCCTCCAACTTTGGTGTCGTCAGCAAATTTACTAATCCATCCTTCTACAGCCTCATCTAGGTCATTTATAAAAATGACAAACAGTAGTGGCCCCAAAACAGATCCTTGAGGTACACCACTTGTAACTGCACTCCAGGTTGAATACTTCCCATCAACCACCACCCTCTGTCTTCTATCAGCTAGCCAATTCCTGATCCAAACTGCTAAATCACCCTCAATACCATGCATCTGCATTTTCTGCAATAGCCTACCATGGGGAACCTTATCAAATGCTCTGCTAAAATCCATATACACCACGTCAACTGCCTTACCCTTATCCACTTCTTTGGTCACCTTTTCAAAAAACTCGATAAGGTTTGTGAGGCACAACCTACTCTTCACAAAACCGTGTTGACTATCCCTAATCAATTTACTTCCCTCTAGATGACTATAAATTCTATCCCTTATAATTCTTTCCAAAGCTTTGCCCACAACAGAAGCAAGGCTCACAGGTCTATAATTCCCAGGATGGTCTCTACTCCCCTTCTTGAACAAGGGGACAACATTTGCTATCCTCCAGTTTTCCGGCACTGTACCTGAAGCCAATGACGACATGAAGATCAAAGCCAAAGGCTCTGCAATCTCCTCCCTAGCCTCCCAGAGAATCCTAGGGTAAATCCCATCCAGCCCAGGAGACTTGTCTATTTTCACACTCTTAAGAATTGCCAACACCTCCTCCTTATGTACCTCAATCCTGTCTTGTCTACTACCTGTTATCGCAGTATTCTCCTCGACTACACTGACATTTTCCTGCGTGAATACTGACAAAAATACTCATTCAGTGCCTCTCCTATCTCTTCAGGCTCCACGCACAACTTCCCACTGCTGTTTCTGACTGGTCCTAATCTTGCCCTAACCAATCTTTTATTCTTGACATGCCTGTAGAAAGCTTTAGGATTTTCCATGATCCTATCCGCCAAAGTCTTCTCATGTCCTCTTCTTAACTCTCTCTTTAGCTCCTTCCTGGCTAATTTATAACTCTCCAGTGCCCTAACTGAGCTTTCACGTCTCATCTTTACATAAGCCTCCTTCTTCTTCTTCACCAGAGATTCTAGTACTCCACAGTACTGGCAGCCATCTTCTCAACTACACAATGGCAGCTGAGTATCTTTTATACTTTTTAGATAATAGACAGTATGGACATTAGCACATTGTTACAAGTTGAGTAGACAGATACGGACATCGACAGTTAACTCATCATTATAAGCAGAAAGGTATGGACATCGATAGTTAACACACCATTGTACATACAGTAGATACATTTATGCAGTTATGTCCTCTATCAATGACTGGTTTTGTTATACAAATTTATGCGTTTACGTCCCCATCAGTGGCTGATCGCGTTATCAAACTCATTGTTCTGGGTCTGTGCTCTTATCTCAAGTTTTAAGGTGTCTCAAGATCTAACCAGTTTCCTGCAGCGATTTAAACATTACAGGTTTAACGCTGTGTAAATGTCTGTGCCTAAAGTCAGTGTCTCTTAATATCCCTTCCCAGAGTCCACTGTGTGTGCCAGATAACCATTTTGTGTCCTTTACTTCGATTTCACCCTAACAACTTCCCCTTTTGGTCAGGATTATTATTTAATAATCCACAGACCAACAACACCAGCATTGTTCAGAGGTAGATGTTCATCTTCTCCCTTCCTTCCTCACAGCTCTTGATATTTCCAGGGGTTCCCATCATGTATTCTTCCTCGATGGTTACACTGGCTTCTGGCAGAATTTGTGTTACCATTACTTTGCAACAGACAGTAAGGCATCCAACAATTAGGCAACAGACAATTACTACTGCAATGAGAGTGATCAGTCCATGCATTAAATAGGATCCCCCCACTAGCCATTCCAGCCAGCTACTCCCTTTCTTGGGTCCTTGTCTGAAGTTATCAAGCTGTTCTCTAATGTTATTGATGACTTGGGTGATGTTATAAGATTCATCTGTGACATGTGTTATGCATTTGTCTCCTATGACTATACATACTCCCCCCTGTTGGGCTAACTGCTGGTCTACTGCATATCAGGTCTACTCTGCGTATAGTCTTAATCCAGCCATTTCCTGGCTGACGGCCTCCAGTGCTTTTAATGAACTATTTCCCAGGGCTGTTAGTGCACAGATTACATGGTTCCTATTTTTGGCACTAATTACGCCTGCTGCCCTCCCCCACCTCCAAAGATAGGGCTCCAAGGAACCCATATCCCAATGATGATCCCATTGTGATGTGGGTATGCCGGCGTTGGACTGGCGTAAACACAGTAAAAAGTCTGACAACACCAGGTTTTAGTCCAACCGATTTACTTGATAATAGACTCACAAGCTTTCGGGGTTAGTCTCTTCGTCAGGTGAATGGAGAGTTCTGGCCTCAGACAGAGCATATAAAGCATAGACAGTTTAGAGATTACTGATTTAGAGATTACAGTAATCTCTAAACTGTCTGTGCTTTATATGCTCTGTCTGAGGCCAGAACTCTCCATTCACCTGACGAAGGGACTAACCCCGAAAGCTTGAGAGTCTATTATCAAATAAATCAGTTGGACTAAAACCTGGTGTTGTCAGACTTTTTACTGTGATCCCATTGTGCCCAGGGTTTCCCAATCAGCACAGAATTCTTTGCTGATGGCCCGGGTTACTCTTCTGGATATGCCCCTTCTGAGGGCATGGAACAGTGAGTGATCCTATTGTTCCTACTGCAAAAAGGATCGGGAGGGTTGGTGTTGCTGTCATGTAGGTGCTGTTGGAGAGGAATACAAATCCCTTCTTAGCCCAGTAGCATTTAGCATCCGATTATTGGTTTGTGTACATCATCAATTGCTTAGTTTACTTGACTTCCCGTTTGATCCCACCACCTGGTAAGTATCAAACGGATATGTCCATTCAGCTGAGCTGATATGAGTCTCATTACACTGTCCACAAACGAGCTGCCTCCCCGCAGTTACATTCAGGCATTTCTGCTCATCACAGGTGCATGTAAACTGACCCCTATTTACCCGAATGTGCTGACGGACACACTGCGTTTGTACGCAGGAATCATTCTTGGGGACCAAGGCATATGCACATCCCCATCCCTGCTCCAAAAAACAAAGCAGGTAGCTTGCATTATCCGAGCACAATCTTCTTCCCACCCCCTGGAGCCCCCTGCACACAGCATCTGTGGGCTTTATAAGTTCCACACATCTTTCCTGTATACCCCTTTTGTATTTGCCAATTTGTCTCTTACAAGGTGCATCTGAGGTGTCTACTCTATATAAATCATGGGGGGTCCACCCAGGGGTGGCCGCAAATAGGGCTTCTACAGATTGGGCTAAGGCGTAACATACAGTTTGATTCCCGTGTAAATGTATATGAGTCTTGTAAAACAGGTTATTCTCTAGCCCAGTCAAGTTTACAGTCACGACAACACAAAGTAATACGGTTACGTATGTGATCTTATACATGTCCGCAACAAGCAAGTATCAATCTTATTACTTTAAATTATACAATTTTCCAAAAGCTATATTGTTAACCCGAACGCGTCAGTTACTCTTGCTTGGATGGATGGATAGGATAGAGGTGGAAAGACTCTTCCCGCTCAAAAAAGACAGTAGGACTAGGGGGCACAGCCTCAAGATAAAGGGGGGGCGGTTCAGAACGGAGTTGAGGAGGAACTTCTTCACTCAAAGGGTGGTGAATCTCTGGAATTCTCTGCCCGTTGAAGTGGTGGAGGCTGCCTCGCTAAATATTTTTAAGAAGCGGGTTGATGGGTTTTTGATAAGAGAGGGGATTAAGGGTTATGGGGAGAGGGCGGGAAAGTGGAACTGAGCCACGACAGATCAGCCATGATCTTATTGAATGGCGGGGCAGGCTCGAAGGGCCAGATGGCCTACTCCTGCTCCTATTTCTTATGTTCTTATGTTCTTATGTTCTTATGTTCCCTGTTCACTTTGGTCACTTCAATTCATTCATTCATTTCTTTGTGTAATTTCAGCTGGGTCCAATGTTTCCATACACCTTTCCCTCTTATGTCTAGACAGGCACAGGCGTCTCCACTAATTATGACTTCATATGGCCCATTCCATTTTGGTGCAAACCCTGGTTTTTCGTTTAATGTTTTTACTAGGACACAACTTCCCACTGCTGAGATGTCAGGGAGCATTTTAAACTCTCTGCGCATCTCCTTCTTCCTTATTATCTTTTACTAATTTATGCATCCCTTGTAGTTGGGCGCTTAGTTCCAAAACATATCTATTGATTTTACCTTTTAGTGGACCTACATCGGTCCCACCTGTTACGATGCTTTCTAGTAATTGCATCGGCCTTCCTGTCATCAGTTTATAAGGGATTAATCCGGTAGTGCGGTAGATAGCACTTAGCCTCATTAATATAGTGGGCAATACTTCTGTCCACATCTATCCTGACATTTGTATGGCTTTAGCCAGGACATTCTTAAAGATTCTGTTCATATGTTCCATCATTCCAGAACTCTGTGGGTAGTAAAGGATGTGGAATTTTTGTTTTATTCCCATCAAATGGCACACTGTTTTTACCATCTTTCTGGTGAAGTGCGTCCCTTGATCTGAATCAGGATCACCTCTAGGAATTACCTCTCTGCCAATATTGTAGCTACCATGGTAGCAGTACAATTATTAGTAGGAAACGCTTCTACCCACCTGGTGAACTGGTCTATAATAACCAGACAATAGGTTTTGCCATAGGATTGTGGTAGTGCTGTGAAATCCATTTGCAAATGTTCCCAGGGCCCCTTTGATCGGGGCTGGTGTCCCATCTTAACTTTTATGGGTCAACCAGGGTTGTGTTGTGCGCACGTCACGCATCAGTGACGGTGCCAGGCTATGTCCCTTCTCATTCCGTTCCACCACCATTCCTTTCCTATACTGGTTATCATGGCCTCTCTACCCACATGTGAAAGTCCATGGTGTAGTTCCAATAGGGTGTTTTGTATGCACTCTGGTGCCATTACCTTATCATCAGGTCTCCAAACACTATCAGTCCCTTTGCTCGCTCCCTATGCTTCCCACTTCCCCTTTTATTCTTTCAACGTATCCTCATACAAGTCCCGAATATCTATTTCATCTCATGTCTGTCCCATTACTGTTATTGGCAGCTTGCCAACTGCCTCCTGCTCTAAGGCTAATTGTGCTGCTCTGTGGCTTGGTTCCCTTTGAAATTTAACCAGTCTGGGTTATCTCTTCCTGGTTCTTTCTGGTGCGCTTTAACTTTTATTACTGTGGTTTTCTCACTGCTTTTAGCAATGCCTCGATCCTTTGTTGGTGTTCAATAGGAGTTCCTCCCGTGATTATGAACCCCTTTCTACCCAATGCTGTCATATAGTTGTGTATTACCCTGAATGCGTACCTACTGCCTGCCCATATATTTTGCGTCTTGACTTCAGATAACTCTAGTGCCTTTGTGAGTGCCACTAGTTCTGCCACTTGCGGAGGATAGACCTCCATCAATTCTTTGTGACCTTACTGTTTCTAATTTGTCACTTACTGCTGCTCACCCTGTCCGGGGTGATTCTTCCACATATTTGTGTGAACCATCTACAAAAAAGGTCTCCTCAGCTGTTGTTAAGGTACATCCTTTATTCTACCTACCTGTTACATCCATATCTATATCCCCACAATTGTGTAGCTCTCCTGTGTCTAAAACCAGCAGAAGGAATTTATTTCCTGTGTGCCTTATTATTATAACTGATTTGCTTGGAGGGACAGTTTCCCATTTAGCCCTTCTCATATTTGAGGCGGACCTTAGCTTTCCCATGTTCAGCATTTCCACCAAGGTATGTTTGGTGTGGAGGATTATATTCTTTGTCATTATTATTGGCTCACTAACTTTTACAGCCCAAACGGCGCAACCTAAGGCAGCTATGCACCTTGGCAGTCCGGTGACTTCTGGCTCTTCTGCTGTTGAATAATAACCTATGGATCTCCTTTTATTGCCATGATCCTGTGTTACCACTGCAGAATAGAGCCCGATTTAATTACTACAATGTATGTGGAAGTCTTTATTGGAATCTGGTAGTCCTAGTCCAGGGGCTGATATCAGTTCTGTTTTTAATTTATTATAAGCCTCTTCCTGCTTGGGTCCCCATTCTACGGCGTTTAAAGCTGGTTTTCCCCCTTTGACCAGTCTTTGTTTAGGTTCTGCCAATTTTGCAAATCCCAGGATAAAACTTCGGCTATGGTTAAACAGTCCCAGCACCTTCCTGACTCCTCTTATGGTGACGGGAAGCGACATTTGTTGTACTGCCTTCTTTCGGTCTGTTGGCATTTCTTTAAGCCCTTGGGACATTAGATGTCCTAGGTACAGGATTTGTGTTTTCCTGATTTGTGCCTTTTTCGGACTCACCTTTAATCCTGTGGTTTTTAGTTAGTTTAATACTAGGTATAGTACTTCCTGATGTCCTGACTTAGGTTCTGAAGCTATTAAGATATTAGCTACATATTTTAGGATCGCGCTACCCTCTGGCAGTTCTACCCTGTTCAGGATGTCACTCATTAATCAATGGAAGATAGCAGGGCTATTGTGGAATCCCTACGGTAGGCGAGTCCAAGTGTACTGTTTGTCTCCCACTGTCAAGGCGGGTTTGTCTTGGGATTTGGGATCCAAGGGTGAGGAACAGAATCCATTGGCAATATCCAAATACTGTAAATATTTTATGCTCCAGTGACTGTCCATTCAGGATTGATGAGGGGCTTGCTACAATGGGGTGCAACTTGGACGTGACTTTACTGAGTCTGATGTAACCTATCGTGAGTCTATAGCTTCCATCAGGTTTGCACACCAGCCAGGCTGGGGAGTTAGTGGTATTCGTGGTTTCCCTCAGAATTCCTTTTTTCACAAACCCTTTAACTATCTCCCCTACAGCTGCCTCTGCTTCTGGTTTTATTGGGTATTGTCAGTCACCCCGCAACCCCTTGCAAAGTGCTTTTGTCGGCCACAATTGTGACAAGTCAGTTTGGATTTAATCCTGTTCCCATTACTGTAAGCGGCTACTCTTTCTTGCCTTACTCTTGTCTGGGATTTCTCCTCTCCGCCTCCCAATACGCCACTAGCCCATTCCACTAGTTCATTATAATCCTGGGACATAATCACTCCCATTTTTGGGATGATTTGGTGAGCACTAGAGAGCCCATCCTTGAAAGCCTGGATGAACACTCATTCCCCACAGCCTGGGTTCCCTTGCCCTGAGCATTCCTGGTATACTTGGAACAAGTGTTCCCAGTACTCAGAAGCTCCTTCCCCCTTTAGCTGCTTGGTCATTGTAATTCTGCTCCAGTTAGTAGAAGCATTTTCTAAAACTCTCTGGACTTCTGTCTTAAACTGGGTGAAGGGTGCCTGTTGGGCATCTACATATGTCCAACGTCCCCCACTATAATCTTGTGCTGATGGAGTAGCGGGTCCTCCATCTACCTGCCTCTACTTATCTGCTGGACAGGCTGCCCTGACCTGTTGGTATATGTCTCTCAGGTGTAGTTGGTGTCCTACCCATACTGTATTTAATTCTTCCCAGAATTTAGTGTTTGCGCTTCTAGGTTGTAGTTTACCCAGGGAAGCCATTATCTGCAGTCTTTTGCCTGGGGTGAAAGGTTTAATAATTTGCTGTTGGCTGTGCATCTGTTGCCCCTCAGATTACTGGCGCTAAGTTGTGTTCTAGCGCTTCCCATTTCTCTGGAGGAGCGGTTGGTCCCTGTCGTGTGGACTCATAAGGGGACAGAGGAGCAGTTTCCCCTTCCCATTGATTCTCTAACACTTGGATTTGTCTCTCCAGTTCCCTTACTCTGGATTCTAACTTTCTAATCTTCTCTCTTTCTTCGCTCCACTTTTTGGTGGAAGCGACTACTTGTTCAATTAGTCCCGCTCATTGATGTACTAATAATACCTCTGCCTTCTATATCTTCTCTCTCTTTTCACCATCTATCCACTTTCTCTGCTGTTCTAAGGTCTGAGAAACATCCCAGCCCTCCCTTTGCATTCCTCTTTATTAACACTTGTCTGTCTGTCATGTATATTTCAATAAGAGATCCTGCAGGTCCTCTCTTAACTTCTTTACCTGCCATCTCACAGACTTCACCATCCCCAGTCACTATTGACTCCTTGGCAATGTGTTTCATACACTGTACAGCCACGATTACTTCCTAGCAATGTGTTTCTCTACCATAGGGATTTCACTATCCCCGGCCAAAATTACTACTCTAGCATCGTGTTTCTCTACCGTTTCAGGGTTTCTATTTATACTCAAGGCCACTACTACCACCTCGTCAACATGTTTCTCTACCAGAGTCTGGCTCTAGGTCAAAGTTGATCAGCTCCTTTTCCGCACTGCTTTACAACATTGACAGTCCAGTACCCAACTATACAAACTTTCATGCAAACAGGTGGCAAATTCTACGTTTGTTCGCCATCACAGAGTTTGATGTTAACCGACGTTTGCCACTTGTACTTCACGATCCCAAGTGCCCTTAGTGCCTCAATGCCCATTTCAGCGTCCTAACCTTCACATGGGGGATTTCCCCTCTTAACAACCGGTCTAAGGCTGCGCGTTTGAGACAGGCACTTCCTTGTCCTCTAGTCGGTCATCACAAGTAATAGTCAATCAATACTTATTACTATACCATCAACAATCAGTACTTATCTCTATAATACCCCTTAATTTTTACTCCTTTTAAACTGTATTGTTGACTCCGTTTGACTCCCACAGATTCAATGATCTCTACCCTGGTTTGCCGATCCTGGCCAATCGGTTGAACTTACCACCAGTAGTGAGACTCTGCAGACTATGCCAATTTGTTTTGGGAAATTCACCACTTCAGAATCAAACTTGAAGATTCAACAAAAGTTTTATTCGGACAAAGCTTTTGGAGAAGTGCTGACACCCATCTTCTCAACTACACAATGGCAGCTGAGTATCTTTTATACTTTTTAGGTAATAGACAGTCCAGACATCAGCCGTTAACACATCATTACAAGTTCAGTTGACAGACATGGATATCAACAGTTAATGCATCATTATAAGCAGACAGGTACGGACATTGATAGTTAACATATCGTTGTACATAGAGTAGATACGTTTATGCAGTTACGTCCTCTATCAATGACTATTTTTGTTATATACGTTTATGTCCCCATCAGTGGCTGATCTCGTTATCAAACTCATTGTTCTGAGTCTGTTCTTATCTCAAGTTTTAAGCTGCCTCAGGGTCTGACCAGTTTCCTGCAGTGACGTAAACACTACAGGTTTAACTCTGTGTAAATGTCTGTGCCCAAAGTCAGTGCATCTTAATGTCCCTTCCCAGAGTCCATTTTGTGTGCCAGGTAACCATTTTGTGTCCTTTACTTCGATTTCACCCTAACAATTGAAGTGAGGTACTACATAGAGTATCGCATGTTCAATACCAAACTCAGCAAGTCATACAGTTCTACCATCAACAGATCATAGCAAGCTCTGTAGCCCATTCAAATGCAGTCTAGAATGGTGATGGGAAATATGACAACTAATGGAAACAGAACACACTTGAAATGCCCACCTTTAGCCATAGAGAAACTAGGCAGATGAAAAAAAAATACAAAGCCGAAGTGTCTGCAAAAAACGTGGAATGGATTATTATACGTGGCCTCTTAAGATTGCGAGCAATAGTTATAATGTGCATTCAATTTGGTTCACTCCATGAGACATTAAAAAGCAATGCAACAGATACAGTAAGGATTTGATAACTTTCCGTTTGTGTCAGTGGAGCTCAGACACCAGCATGAGCCAAAATATGAATGATTAGTAAATATCAACAATTAGCATGTTCTATCCACAACAAAACAAATCAAATTCAACAAATTACAGGTCTATCAGCCAGCCTTTCAGCCCTGATCGTAAAGGTGGTTGAAGGAGTCATCATCAATAGTAGCATTTAATTAAACCTACTCACCACTAACCTGATCACTAGCAACTCAATTCAGTCTCCCCCAGAGCTTCTCTGCTCCAAATCATCAGAACCTTATTACAGACATGGACATAACAGCAAAATGTCTGAGGAGAAGGGTAGCTGACCTTGACATCAAAGCAGCATTCGACCAATATGACCTTGAGCATCATTAACAAAACTGAACTACATGGAGGTCAGTAGCAAACCATTCACTGGCTGGATTTTTCTGACATGAGGAAAGATGATTGTGGCTGCCAGCAAACAATCATCGCACATGCAAGTCATCATTACAGGGGTTTCTCGGTGAACCATCTCAACTTAGCCATCTACAGTGTCATCGATGCAAGTCTTGCTGTCAAAGTTAGGAGTGGGATTGTTCCTGACAACAGCATTCAGCTTCACTCAAAACTACCCCAATAAAAGAAGCAGACAGTACAAACCTACAGCAGATCCTGAAATATATCCAGGCTTAGACTGACAACTGGAAGGTGACATTCACCTAAATGCCAAGTAATAAGCATTCAAACAATAGAAGGCCATCTCTTGACGAGTCTCAATCAATATCTTGGGGATCACTATTGGCGAGACGTTGAACCGGATCAGCTATATCAACAGCATGGCTGCAAGAACAAGACAGAGGCTAAGTACTTCACATCCCCTGTTTCCTCAGTCTTTTCACAATTCACATAGTTTGTCAGAGTGATGGGAGTATTCACCGCTCACCTGTTGTTGCTGCAATTTTCAAGAAGCTCAATGAATTGGCAACCCTTCCACTGGACTCAATATTCACCTTATCCTACTGCTCTGCACAAAAATAGAATTCAAGACTGCTGTATCATTTTGGAGATCCCCGTCCCAAAGTCAAGGGAAGAGTTGATTCTCCAAAAAAAAGCTAAGTGTCAAATTTGCATAAAACTGGAGTAAATCCTGCTAGATTTTTCAGTCAAAGTTTCAAAATTAATCTCCCACACAGAGTGTGTGGGAGTGCACTGCAGAATGCACTAGTGTGGAGAGGCCAGCAGCACAGTGCTGAGCAGGCCATTGCACATGCGCTGATCTGTCAGCACCAAGATTGGTGCGTGCGCAGTGGTCACGCTGTTGGCCTCCCAAAGACCAGCCTGCCTGTGACTCTGCATCTCTGCCCCTACAATCCCCACCCCCACCCAGCCCAATCACTGGCCCTCTGGACTTTCCAAGCCAGCCTTGACTGCCCCCACTCTGGTCCACCTCGATCTTCCTCTTCCTCCCTGCCCCCCCGCGGTCCTGATCTCCTGACTACCCCCCCAAACAGGCTGAACCCCCCCATCCCACCCACCGTGATGGCCAGCCCTGATTGCTGGCCTCCCTCTCTCTGTCATTGATCCCAGTGCAAAGTGGCACTGGGACTGTCCACCCCAACCAATCTCCTCCCCAGAGGCTCCACCCCATTAGGCCCCACCCCCTTGGCATGGCCCAATGCCCCCTCAGCACTGCCACTTTCCCCTTTGGGCAGTGCCAGGGGCCAAGATGGTAACACCCAGGGGTCAGCCCTGACCTCCTGGGGGCCTCAATGGCCCCTGCTTCACTTCAGCAGGTTTGGGCCACCAGCTACCTGCAAGTGGGGAGCTATTGTAAATCCTGCTGGAGTGAAACACTCCTAGCGGCTAGCGGGCCTGGAGACTTCAGTCCAGGGCCCACTAATGATATTTAAATTGTATTAAAATGATCAATTGGAAAAATTTATACAGTTCTATGCCAATTTCTGGCATGGAGCTGACAGTGCTGGAAATCTGGCACCTGGGGATTCACGGAGGCTGTGGCGCCCAGCTGGCAGCCAGCTAAACAGCCACGGCTTGAGTGTCTTGGCCCGCTGTGCTGAAAATGCAGCACAGCAGTCTGGGAGAATCGCCCCCAAGACGTCAGCCAGTTCAGCTTCCATGGCAACAGTGAGAGTTGCCATAAGTTGGCCTCATCTTCCACTTCTGGAAGGGGAATCTGTATAATTTTGGGACTTGATGTAGAAGACACAGTGGCACAGTGGTTAGCACTGCTGCATCACTGCTCCAGCAACGTAGGTTTGATTCTCGGCTTGGGTTACTATATGTGCGGAGTTTGCACATCCCCCCATATCTGTGTGGGTTTTCCCTATGTGCTCTGGTTTCCTCCCTTGGTCCAAAGATGTGTGGATTAGGTGCATGCTAAATTGCTCCTTGGCATCCTGGGATGCGTAGGTTAGAGAGATTAGTGGGGTAAATGTGTGGGGTTGCAGGGATAGGGCCTAGGTGCGATTGTTGTCGGTGCAGACTCAATGGGCTGAATGGCCTCCTTCTGAACTATAGGGGATTCTACTCTAAGACAGAGGGTGGAATCTTGTGCACTCCTGGTAGTGGGAAACAAGGTGGGCAGGCATACTCAATTATGCAGAAATGTAGGTATGAAACTAAGGCTGCAAAGGATTGAAGGCAGATTAAGCTTCCCAACATCAAACAGCAGAAAGCTGCATTAGCATGTCATGCATACTCATTAAACCACAATTTTACCAGATTAAATGGTGTCTTAATTAATACCTCTGCAATGAGCAAGAAACTCATGCATTCAGATTCATGGCTGGTTACAGGTGACATGCATCAGGTCAGATCGGCTTCCTATGATACTCATTGAGAAGAAGTTGCTTTTCTTTCATGTGGAGTTTTGTTGGACACTTGCGTTGATGCACTGAAGTTAGGTGATAGCAGTGCAACAAAATTGGGACAATGCTGACTCAGGGAGAATAGATCAAGCAGGACATACAAAGACTTGAGGGACAAAGCATGGAAGCTGGACTTGCACAGGGATGATCAATATCGACAGACAGTACAGAAGAAGAGACATATTGAACAGTATATTGAACAATATTGAACAGTACAGAAGAGGCGGCATATTGAACTCAAGCCATTAACTGTGTTTCTCTTTCCACAAATGCTGACAGACTTGCTGAACTGTTCTAGCACTTTTTGTCTTTATTTCAGATTTCCAGCACCTGCAATATTTTGCTTTTATTTGAGCAGAAATTTTGCAATCTTGGCATACTTTGTGACCCCAAATTAAGCTTCCAATTTCATATTCTCTCCTCATGAAGACTATTTCACCTCCATAACACTGCCCTCTTCCACTCCAACCTCAACATTAGAATAATCAAGTTTTGAGGTGAATTGCTGAAAGTTTTAGTGACGGATGGCAGCCTGGGTCATCTGTCATCTGTTAGCTTAAATTTTGTTTCAATAAAACAACAAACAATTGTTCTAAGTGCAGCATGAGAAAATTCACAAAATAAGTACCAGGAATGAAGGGCTTCAGTGATGTAGAGAGACTTGAGAAGGTGGGAGTTCTCTCCTTAGAGAAGAGTTTACAGAGAATAGGGGAGCGGGGAATGAAATGGGATGGCACAGAATTTGGGAGAGGTGCTCAAAATTATGGGAGTTTTCATCCAACCTGAGCAAACTATGATCTGTGAGCCAGCCAGTGGAAGCTTCTAATCTGGCATCGAGTGTGCACATGCCACTGCTACTGGCATCTAGCCAATTGGCATCAGGAGCTGTAAAAATTAAATGCAAATCCTGGAAACCTTCAAGGGAAGTACTCCAAGGTCAAAAGAAATATTTCCAGGTATATTGGAGTTGACCAGTGATCGACAATCAGAGGCAAACTTTTCTTCAGGATTGTGGCAACCATATTAAAGGAACAAAGCTCATGTGGAAGAGCAGTTAAAGCAGCTGAAAATGTACAATCAAGATTACTTTTCAGATTACTGCTGTGTTAATTTGTTTCTGACTTTGTAAGTTAAAACACTAATTTTAAATACACTACTTTAAAACTTATTTTACACTTAGGTTTTGACATTCTTTAAGACAAGATATCTCTTATCTACTTTTGCTTCCCCATTTTTCCATTCCCTCACCAAGGAGCTGATGATTGCTGAGGATTTGCGATATGGGTGTTAACAGTCCAGAATTTGAACCTTGGACTTTCAGGTCTGCATTAGCACAGTAATATAGTGAAGTGTATGTTTACTGACTAGAATGGTTATGTATCAGTAATCTATTTATTAAAATTTGTAAATAATATACGAGTTGCCAACTTTTTGAACTTTATATATGGCAATAGCCACATTTATAATGGTGCCATGTATATGGAACATCAGTTAAGTGGGAGTGGAGAGAAGCTGGAGTTGTTCTCTTTACAGCAGAGTAAGTTAAGAAAATATTTAACACAAGAGTTCAAAATCATGAAGAGTACTGATTAGTTAAATATAGATAAACCATTTTTGGTGGCACAAGTCTCAGTAACTGGTGGATTTACGACAATTGGCAAAAGAGCCAGAGGGGAGCAGACTCTGCAAAAACTTGATCTACAGTTCGACTGGTGGATGAGAGATTGAACTATTGAAGCATGATTTCCACTATCTGCAACAAAGATATGCATAAATAAAGATGTCCACAACTAATATCCGTTTAACAATTTCAGATGGGTGTTTCAGAGATTAGTTCTTACACACTTCCTGAAATTTGAATTGAAAAAGCATCTTCTGTTCCTGTCAAGAGGTACAGCTAAAGTTTAATTTTTTTTGTATGAAGGATGATGAATGCAATGGAAAGTGAAGTTTCATTGGTATTAGGTAGAGTTTTGGGTTTTCAGAAAATTGAAATTTAGGAACATTGCCCCCAACAAGTGTAGAACAGATTATATTTATTCCAGCTCTAGGAATGAAAAGCAGAAGCGGGAATACAGATCAATGTACTCCCCACAAGATGTGGTGACTGCTTCTGAAATACCTTTTGCTACAGAAGGTTAGGGTGCACGGAGTTGGGGGTAAGGTGTTAGCATGGATAGAGGATTGGCTGTCTAATAGGAAGCAGAGAGTTGGTATCAATGGGTGCTATTCTGATTGGCGGTTGGTGACTAGTGGAGTGCCGCAGGGATTGGTGCTGGGGCCTCAGCTATTTACCATTTATATAGATGATCTGAAGGAGGGGGCTGAGTGTAGGGTGACGAAATTTGCTGATGACACGAAGATGAGTGGAAAAGCAAATTGTGTGGAGGGTGTGGAAAGTCTGCAGAGGGATCTGGATAGGCTCAGCAAGTGGGTGAGGACCTGGCAGATGGGGTATAATGTTAGCAAGTCTGAGGTTATCCACTTTGGCAGAAATAATAGGAGGAGGGATTATTATTTAAAAGGCGAAAAGCTGCAACATGCTATGGTGCAGAGGGACCTGGGGGTCCTTGTGCATGAGTCGCAAAAACCCAGTCTGCTGGTGCAGCAGGTGATCAAGAAGGCGAATGGAATGTTGGCCTTTATAGCAAAGGGGATAGAATATAAAAGTAGGGAGGTCTTGCTGCAACTGTACAGGGTACTGGTGAGGCCGCAGCTGGAGTACTGTGTGCAGTTTTGGTCGCCACACTTGCGCAAGGTTATATTGGCCTTGGAAGGAGTGCAGAGGAGGTTCACTAGGCTGATACCGGAGATGAGGGGGTTGGACTACAAAGAGAGACTAAATAGACTGGGTCTGTACTCGTTGGAGTTTAGAAGGATGAGGGGGATCTTATAGAGACGTACAAGATAATGAAGGGGATGGATAGGGTAGAGGTAGAGAGATTCTTCCCGCTTAGAAAGGATAGCAGGACTAGAGGGCACAGCCTCAAAATGGGAGGGGGGGGGTGCAGTTTAGATCAGAGTTGAGGAGGAACTTCTTCACTCAAAGGGTGGTGAATCTCTGGAATTCTCTGCCCGTTGAAGTGGTGGAGGCTACCTCACTAAATATATTTAAGTCACGGGTAGATAGGTTTTTGATAGACAAGGGAATTAAGGGTTATGGGGAGAAAGTGGAACTGATCCACTTCAGATCAGCCATGATCTTATTGAATGGCAGGGCAGGCTCGAAGGGCTAGATGGCCTACTCGTGCTCCTATTCCTTATGTTAATTTTTGCTGGCATGTGAGAATGGTGCGGATAATGAACCCACACCCTGAACTCCCAATATGGTCAGATTCTTTGTTGGGGTAGGCATCGCCTAGCCATCGACTATATTCATGGAATTAGTGATGTAATAGTATTATCACAGGACTAGTAATCCAGAGCCCAGGATAATGCTCTGGGGGCCTGGGTTCAAATCCCACCATGGCAGATGGCAAAATTTGAATTCAATAAAAAAAGAAATCTGGAATTAAAAGTCTAATGACAACCATGAAACCATTGTTGATAAAAACCCATCTGGTTCACTAATGTCCCTTTCTACCATCCTTACACAGTCTGGCCTACATGTTACATCAGACCCAGTAATGTATTTGACTCTTATCTGCCCCCTCTGAAATGCCGTCTAAGTGCAATTAGGGATGGGCACTTCATGTGAGCCAGCCAGTGACATTCACATCCCACTTAAGAATTTTTAAAAAGAATAATAGGAAAGAATAATTTAAAGGTTCAGAAAAGACTAATTTCGGAGGTACCAAAGCAACACCCGTGATATCTTGCATTTTCTCTTTTTTTTGGCCTGCACCTTGCAGCAACATTAGCAGTTAATCAAAATCTCAATTCTGTCCACTTTTCTCCAAATGAACTGCAGCCAATTTTTTCTCTTTTCAGTCATTCCTCTCCAGTTTATTGGTTATACTTTCATTCTGGTTCCCAATTGACAGGAGTTGCATGTTGCTATACTTGATCAACCCCTGCATCACCCCTTCTGCTGACTTAGCTCCTTTGAATAATGTCTTGGAACTGGTTTGATTTGTTTTATTAGTGTCACATGTATTAGTATATGGTGAAAAGTATTGTTTCTTGCACACTACACAGACAAAGCATTCCGTACATTATAGTGAAGGAAAGGAGAATGTGCAGAATGTAGTTTTACAGTCATAACTAAGGTGTAGAGAAAGATCAACTTAATGCGATGTTGGTCCATTCAAAAGTCTGATGGCAGCAGGGAGGAAGCTGCTTTTGAGTTGGTTGGTACGTGATCTCAGACTTTTGTATCTTTTTTCTCATGGAAGATGATAGAAGAGAGCATGTCTGCAGTGCGTGGGGTCCTTGATTACGCTGGCTGCTTTTCTGAGGCTGTGGGAAGTGTAAACAGAGTCAATGAATGGGAGGCTGGTTTGTGTGATAGACTGGGCTTCTTTCACAACCCTTTGTAGTTTCTTGCAGTCCTGGTCAGAGCAGGAGTCATACCAAGCTGTGATCCAACCAGAAAGAATGCTTTCCATGGTGCATCTGTAAAAGTCAGTGAAAGTCGTAGTGAACATGCCAAATTTCCTTAGCCTCCTGAAAAAGTAGGGCTTTTTTAATTATAGTGTCCGCATAGAGGGACTAGGACAGGTTGTTGGTAAATCTCTTCCTTGTTAAATTCACAGTTAATTTGCTCTGCTTGTTGCCCTACAGATCTTGATTATTCTCTGGAACATTTTAACATTTCAAAATGTCCAGCAAAATAAAAACCTTCAATGCAAACCTCTTCCCCTTGCCCCTGCTGAAGTCATCCTTAGTGGTAACTCACTTGTTCTCCACCACATCAGCACCAAAAAGAAAGGATATTAAGTTGACGAGGGCCTATAAGAACACAACATAAGAATTGGGGCAGGATTAGCCAATTTAGCCCCTTGAGCCTGCTCCACCATTCAATACAATTACAGCTGAGGTAAAGGGCCATGGGCGCAGCAGGAGTGGGAATTAAGTCAATACAGGTACTCTAAAGGGCCATGGGATTGAGTGAGGGCACAGTGGGCATAGAGGCAAACATGGTGAGACCTTTTGTAACTATCTTTCAAAAGGTTCCTAAATCCAGACAATACTTCACTACTAAGAGGCCTTGAGAAGCTGGCACGATTCCACGAAAATTGCTGAGGGTAGGAGATACCTCATGTACAGCACAATGCACCATAACTATCACCTAGCTGCCAACATTCTCTATTAATTGTGATTCATGATTCACACATAGAGCTTTACCCTACCCTCATACATAGATCTACTCCAAGTCTCATACATTGCATACACTGACCTCTAATCAATTAATCATGACAGACTTTTTTTTTATTCTTTCACGGGATGTGGGCATGACTGGCAAGGCCAGCGTTTGCTGCCAATTCCTAACTGCCCTTGAACTGAGTGTCTTGCTCAGCCATTTCAGAGAGGCTGTTGAGAATCAACCACAGTACTGTGGAGCTGGAATCACTTGTAGGCTAAGAATGGCAGATATCCTTTCCCTAAAAAGACATTAGTGAACCGGATGAGTTTTTGCAACAATTGACAGCAGTTTCATAGTTACCGTTGCTGAAACTAACTTTTAATTCCAGATTTTATTAATTGAATTGAAATTCCAACAGCTCTTGTAGGATTTGAATCCATGTCCCTAGAGCATTAGCCTGGGCCTCTGGATTATTAGTCAAATGACATTATCACTGCCCCACCATCTTCCCAGAATATCACCCAAAAAGAACCACACTCAATGACACATACCGTATGAGACCACATACAAATTCTGCAGTAGAGAATTCAGATGAGGACTTTGATGAGGCTGGCTACAAAAGGACACTGAACAATGAAATACTTGATGCATTGGCAGACCTGTTAGACCTGTCTGCAATATCAAGCAGCAGGTGAAAGCTGACATTGATTAGAAGAGTTTGGAGCCCAGCCTTTCCAGAACAGAATTGATGGTCAATTCCATTAACATACTTGTGAATTCCACCACAATGCAATGTCTGATGGCCAGTGACTCAGATACGATTGTAGCACAAATAGAAGCCTCACAAGGTCTGAGCACTGCAATGGAAGCTCAGGCTGAATTCGTGCAAGCTGAGACTGCTGTTGCCATGACTGAGGATACCAGCATTCAAAGGGTTTACAAGCTGTCACAGCAGTCCAGATAACTAGGATTTCTGATGTGCCACTCCAGGGAAACACAGGTGACTCAGTGAAGCACAAACCTGCTACTTTCTCTCAGTATGACTGAATTCATGCTCCTGCTACTCTACCAATGTTCTTGCTGTTGCCTACCAGTAAACCAGCCCAGACTCTTGCCAGCCAGGCCAAGGTGGTACATCTGAAGCCAGTCCTTATCTAAAGATAGAGCTAATCAAAGTTATCAATCATGCAAGGCCATCCATAAAAGTGAGCAATCTTCCATCAGCCATGGGGGCAGGACTGCGACAGTTTAGACACATACATTTGGCTTAAATATTTATTTTTTGTTGCCATTTTATTTTGTGCACTGTTGCCCAGCAAACTCTCTAATGCTCTATCCTTATCAGTCTTTGATGGTGGCAAGAGTTGAGAGGATTTTGGTACAGACTTATTGGTATATGTCTTAAATGAATCTCTGCAGTTTTCTGCATGTTAATTGTAAGCATTTTTTAACTACCAGAACATGTACAGTGAATGGTGTAAGCTAGGAGCTGTCTCCATGTTCAAGTCTGTACATGTCTCTACTCAACAACATACTTGATCGAGGTCATGTGGGGAAGGTGGTGGCATTGTGGTATTATCACTGGACCAGTATTCTAAAGACACAGCAGCGTGTTCTGGGGATCCGGGTTCAAATCCCACCATGGCAGATGGTGAAATTAGAATGTGATAAAAATCTGAAAGTGTCCAATGATAACCATGAAACCACTGCCAATTACTGTAAAAAAAAAACCCATCTGGTTCACTAATGTCCTTTAGGGAGGGAAATCTGCTGTCTTTATCTGGTCCATGTGTGACTCCAGACTCACAACATTGTAGTTGATTCTTAAATGTCCTCTAAACAAGGGCAATGAGACATGGTTAATAAATGCTGGCTTAGCCAGCGATGCCCACATCCCATGAATAAAAAAAAGTCTCCTTAAATCACTGTGTAGATAATACTGAACTCAGTTCCATATTAACCCTTTATGTGCGCAGCCCTTATACTACACCTGTCCTCAAGTTTTCATCCAGTGCAAGGAGATACACCAGTTTACTTCTGGTCTTACATTGTTCTTACAAATACTTGGAAACATGGATTTGTAAACAACAATGGTTGCCTTAACATTATCTGCCATCTTGAAGAGATCCAAGATTATGCAGTTATCTCTGCTCACAGGAGAGAAATGCTGGTTGAGTTGATGCACGTCATCCACAAAGATCAGTTTGCTGCCATACCTGTGCCTTCAGGATCATATCAATGACTGAAAGTTGGATTCGGCCTGGCACATAAAGTGTGAGGTCTGTTTTTCAAAGTTGGAGGTCTTTTAGTCATGGTTCTTTGTAAGAAAGGATTATCACTTATGTATCTAATTTTTTAAAAAAAATAGATGGCCATTGACACAAAACGTCCACAGTCCAAAATAAGAAACCAGGATCTCTGACCTCACCCAGGAAACATGGCTCTCTCTCCTCTGGGTTTGTAATCTCAATCTCATGGATCGTATTTGGGCCTTCTGTGCATTTCAAAGCTTTTACCTTGCATAGTTGCCATGGTGTCCAATCCTGTTGCATTTAAAGCATTGGGCAACAATTACAGGACATTGGTATCACCTGTAAAAGCACTTCACTCCAAAGTGCTAGCATGGTCACGCTGCTGGCCTATCCTGGTGTTGCCTTTCCTGACTAAAAGTGTTCCCATCTTTGTAGCTTACCTAGCTGAACTGGGGGTCAGCACTGCACCATGTTTTACAATCGTCACTTCAGACAGTCCTGTGCTGCTCACAGAGTTCTGACTGCTTAACTATCTGATTTGCCTTTTCCATGTTTAGATCTTCCTTTGCTTGTAGGTCTTATTACTTTTTATTTAAGCCCGAAGTGACATTGTATCCTAAGAATCTTTGACTCCCAAGTCTCCAATTTTGTGATTGGTTTGGGCTTTGGATTAGTCCAAAATGTCTTGAAATTGTGGAATTCTGATTCATGCTAAAATACTTTAAGAGTATATGTGCAGCTTTAAGAACTGTTTGGCTTTTGAGGTGGCATTGGGAGACAAAGGGATTTCCGACACATGCCAGTTCTGGTGGGTTCTGCAAAATGGTGACAATGCTCTTCTTGAAAAGATTGACTGGCTGAACGGACTGCCTGCCCAGTTCTTTTAACTGTTCACTTTGTAAACTGCCAAAATGGTTGAATTGGAGTTTTTGGTTTTTTTAAACTGAGCTGGGCAGTTGAAATACTCCCAAAATATTATTAATTTTTGGCTTTTGGACATGCTCAGGCTCCAGGTGCTCAGACACAGACTCAGGGACCAGGTTTCAGTGACAGGTTTCTTTTAAATGACCCTTCTGACTCTGAATTACTGAAAGGAATTTGCAGGACTTGCTGCAGGCTGGAATTTTAAAAGCTCATCCGTACAGATTCTGCAACTTGCACGCTGAAGCTGGACGTCAAAAGTGCTTTCTCAGTCTTTCTGCATTTTCATTTGTCTCTGAATTTTAGCGAGATTCTGGGTTTTTATCCCACTGCTGTCATCGTGTTGGGAGGGTGTTAGTTACAGATCGGTATGTCTTCAAGAAGTCTCTGTATTCTTCTGTAGGTTAACTGCAAGTCTTTCTTAGCTACTAGAACTATTTACATATGAACAGTAAAGGGTACAAGGTAAGTGCTGTCTCCATGCTTAGGTCTATATACATCTCTGTGCAATACCACACTGATCCTGGGACATGTGTCTTCTTACGTCACTGTCTGCCGATACTATACTCAGTCTTCCATCCCTTTGTGCGAGACCCTTATACGACAGCAGACTGTGACAGCATGATGCTGAAGTTATTTAATTTGCTGCATTGTATCACAACCTTGTTGGCCATTTAGCTGAGTACTGCAGGGTTCCACCAGAGCACTTGAAATAATGGAGGCATTGTCTAAACACATCAATAGCCTCCATTATCACATTATGTGTGGCAACATTATTTTCGTTGCATATATGTTGCCCACAAGTGGGTGCTTACAGACCACAATCAACTGCCATGCCGTCAAAATATAGCGATTGTCACCCAGTAGCCAACATTCAGTTTGTCATTGTGGGTCAAATGCAGGTTGTTGCCTGCCGCACAGTCTGTTTTAACCCTTATATGGTGGACAAATAACTACGAGTAGATGTCTTGTTAGTACAACCAATATTTATTTAAACCCACACAGTCAATAATCACTCACCCAACCAACAATAAGTTATCTTACAGGAAAATACTAAAGTTCAAGTCCAATACGAGACCTTGACTTAACTTTGCATGACTGGCAAGTACCCAAGCAGATATTGGCCTTTATCTGTGCACTAGTCTTGGTAGTTGTCTGCGTAGTCTGGTCCTTTGGTTGGTCTGGTACTCTGGCTCTGGTCTTCCTTCCTTCCTTCTCGGGTGTGATGGCTCTCCTCATGCTGGCGATGGTCACCATTGTTGTAGCTCATTCGTGGGGTCAGAGAGAGAGAGATTCCTGGTTGCGCAGCACCCTTTATACTCCGTTTGGTTTCATGCCCCTTTTGGCCATTGCCAATCAATTGATCAGGACTTGATCCCCCTGATCGATAAGAGTCCAATCACACTGATCTTTGGGTGTGTCCCCAACGGCCATGTCTGCACGTGCCTCCAGCACCTAGGTCACATACCTCCCTCCTAAATAAGGGGTCACGGTGCCCTTAAGTCTGGTACACAACCCAGTGTGACCAGAAAGTCTCTTTCATCCTGGAGGTGAAACAAGCCAGTGTGACTATAAAGTCCCTTCCATCCTGGAGATGGCCCATATCCAACTCATCAGGGTTGCAGCCTGTTTGTCTCTGTCTTGAAACTGCAGCCTGTCAGTTTAGTTTCTTGCCCAATTGTCCCAGAGTGCTTTACAAAACACCATTTTAGATGGCCCGTGTGGCCACAAGATGGAACAGAGGGAGTGAAAAGCCACAGAATCAAGGCATTGTGACTGCTGTCAGGCATTGACTTGCATAATTCCTCATGTACACTAGTGGCATGTTGATGGAGTGGAGTCCCTTTCATTTGCAGTACACCTCAGTGTTAATATGTAATGCTTGAAAGTAATGTGCATGCAGTCAATGACACCATGCACTATAGGTAATTCTCTTAAAAGCTTTATGCATGCTCTGCTTGTACCTATCTAGCAAGAGAGAGTGAAACGTATTCAGCTCCTTCTTTGTACAGAGCCTGATGACCTCCTATATGCAGCATCAGATCACAAACTGGGAGATGTTCAAAATATCACCGCTTCTATCCTAGAAGGAGTCCACTACATTTAAGTTCATGATCAAAATCATGTTACCATTGCTAATTCAATCTTGACCTGCCCTGAGGTTGCAGTAGTGATGTTCTTACTGAAGCGCAGGCATTTGACACATTTTTCCTCACTCAGATTCAGGTAGGAGAATTGCCCTTTGAATGCCATTGGCAATTATGACCTCCTGTTAGAACGTAATAAGAACATAAGAAATAGGAGCAGGAGTAGGCCATCTAGCCCCTCGAGACTGCCCCGCCATTCAATAAGATCATGGCTGATCTGTCGTGGCTCAGTTCCACATTCCCGCCCTCTCCCCATAACCCTGTTCAGAGCCCTTCTCATCCTAATCTTTCTGGCCGCTTGAGCTGCTCTGTGTAATCATTGCTCCTTTTTAAAAATCCATTCTTTGGATGTAAGCATTGCTGGTAAGGCCATAATGTATTGTCCATCCATAATTGCCCTCAAGAAGATGGTGATGAACTGCTTTCTTGAACCACTGCAGATTATGTGGAACCGGTACATTCACAGCACTGTTAGAAACGGAATTCCAAAATTTTGATCCAATGATAGTGAAAGAACAGTAATATTGTTCCAAGTCAGGACATTGTGTGAAACTTGCACATTGTGGCATTCATATGCATCTGCTGCCTTTGTTCTTCTAGGTATTAGACGTCACAGGTTAGGAAGAGTTTCTGCAGTGCATCTTGTAGATGGTACACACTGCTGCCATTGTGCACCGGTAGTGGGAGGGAGTGCAAAGTTAAGGCAGTGGATGGGGTGGTGGTTAGCAGGTTGCTTTGTCCTGAATGGTGTTGAGCTTCTTGAGGTTTTTGGAGCTATAATCATTCAAACAAGTGAAGATTATTCCATTGTCGCCTGACTTCTGTCTGGTAGATAGTGGATAGGCTTTTGGGAATCAGGAGGTGAACTGCTCACTACAGGATTCCTAGACTCTGAATTGATTTTAAGAACATAAGAACATTAGAAATAGGAGGAGTAGGCCATCCAGCCCTTCGAGCCTGCCCCGCCATTCAATAAGATCATGGCTGATCTGTCGTGTCTCAGTTCCACATTCCTGCCCTCTCCCCATAACCCTTAATCCCCTCGCTTATCAAAAACCCATCAACCCGCGTCTTAAAAATATTTAGCGAGGCAGCCTCCACCACCTCAACGGGCAGAGAATTCCAGAGATTCACCACCCTTTGAGTGAAGAAGTTCCTCCTCAACTCCGTTCTAAACCGCCCCCCCTTTATCTTGAGGCTGTGCCCCCTAGTCCTATTGTCCTTTCTGAGCGGGAAGAGCCTCTCCACCTCTATCCTATCCATCCCATTCATCATCTTATCCGTCTCAATGAGATCTCCCCTCATTCTTCTAAACTCTAACGAGTACAAGCCTAGTTTATTCAGTAGCTACAGTATTAATATGACTCATTTAGTTAAGTTTCTGGTCAATGATAACCCGCAAGATATTGATGATGGGCCTTCATTTATGATAATACTGTTGAACATCATGGGGAGGTGATTAGATTCTCTCATTAGAGATGATCATTGTTTGCCATTTGTGGTGTGAATGTTACTTGTCACTTGTCAAAACAAAGGCCAATGTTATCTTGCTGCATGCAGGCACAGACTGTTTTAGTAACTGAGGGGTTGCAATTGGTACCGCATACTTTGCAATTTTCAACATTCTCTTTTATGTTGAAGGGAACTTGTTCCATGAAGGACACTACCTCGAGAACTCTTACCAGGCAATAATCCTGGGACTCCCTTCCTAACAGTGCTATGGGTTTCCTACAACCATCCACCACCACGTCAGAGCAAATGGAGACAAAGTGTTGGTCTAATCACTTCCAACGAACAAACTTTTAAAAACTCCCTGTCATGCTATAATCTAAGGGGAACACATAGTCGTGGGAACAGCTGCTTTGCATAGAATCTTTAAAGTTAGAATAAAGTCCTTCAGCATATTCCACACCACTCACTGTAAGAAACTCTAGAAATCACCAACACTTTGATTTTACTGGATGTTTGATGCAATTAATCAGGAACTAACCTATAAGTAGTTGGTGGTCCCTTTAAAAAGGCAGCCTTCCTGCTGTTCAGCACACGTTCAGTTGTGTGTATAAGAGATGCCAATAGCTGGAGCACCGAGTTCCAAAACTGCAACGCTGGTTCAGGATTACATGTGTCCTTTTCAGAATTGCCAAGTTGGGGAATAAAGCTCTTGTTTTCCCAACATCAAAATAATTCTCAATACTCCAAGTGGAAGCAAAAGTTTGTAAACAATCTTGCACAGAATGCATCTGCCCAAAGAAACTTTCCATTTGAACCTCGGTGGACAGTTAAGAGTGGAAGATGTAAACCTCCCTCCTGATTCTGCAACTTATCGGCTCAATTTTTAATTGTCCTGAAGATTAGTTCCGCTATGTCCTCATTCACTGTTTGGAAACTATAAGATATCCACGTGGAGTGATCATGTCCTCTCCAGGACAGCTTTTTTCAACACTATAAAGTCTTCCTTAATAGTACTGCCACTTCATCTCCCTTTTTTCCCTTGTCTATCTTTTCTGAACATTATGCATCCTTAAACATTAAATGCCCAGTCCTCACCATTTTCAAATCACATTTCTGGTATTGCCAATGTATCACAGAAACATAGAAAATAGGAGCAGGAGTAGGCCATTTGGCCCTTCCAGCCTGCTCTGCCATTCAACATGATCGTGGCTTATCATCCAAATCAATAGCCTGATGCTACCTTTCCTCCACATCCTTTGATCCCTTTCAACCCAAAATATATCTCTAATTCCTTCTTGAAAACATGTTTTGACTTTAACTGCTTTCTGTGGTAGCAAATTCTACTGCTTACCACACTTTGGATAAAATAAATTTCTCCTCATTTCAATCCTAAAAGATTTACTCCTTATACTAAGCTATAATCCCGGGTTCTGGACTCCATCGGGAACATTCATCAAATCCTGCCTACTGTCAAGTCCTGTTGGAATTTCATAGGTTTCTATGAGATCACCTTTCATTCTTCTGAACTCCAGTGAATATAATGCTAACCAATTTAATCTCTCCTTATACATCAGTCCCATCATCCCAGGAACCAGTCTGGTAAAGCTTTGCTGCACGAGCATGTTTACCTTCAAAAAGGTATAGGTCACACAGGTATCATTGCACATTCTTCTCTCTCAATTTATAGCTATTCAGATAATAATCTGCCTTGTTGTTTTTGCTACCAAAGTAAATAACCTCATGTTTGTCCACATTATACTGCATCTGTCATACATTTGCCAACTCATTCAGCTTGTCCAAATCACACAAATGTCTCTGCATCCTCTTCACAGCTCATCTTCCCACCCAGCTTTGTCTCTTCTGAAAATTTGGAGATATTACATTTAATTCTCTCACCTAAATCATGAATATATGGAGAATAGTTGGGGTCCTAGCACTGATCCCTATGGTACCCTACACTGATTCCTGTGGTACCCACGAGATACTGCCTGCCATTCAGAAAAAGACCTGTTTATTCCATCATATTCCAAAGGGAGTTATTTGTACACGTAGCCAATGATTTTTATAAACTCCATTTATGCATTTATAAAAATAGGGTTGGATTCTATGGGGCATCATGGACCATGACTGCCTGGCTAAAAAGTTGGTGACAAATCAGCCCACCATACAGACAACTGCTCCTCAGCAATTTGATGATAAAAACATATCTCCTCCACTCCCCACTCTACCGAACATTAGTCTGTGCAGCTAAAGATGTTAGCATAGCCATTTTGCATGGGCCTCCTCTTGCCATAGATAAAATGGCACTAATGCAAATTATCATCAATCTGGCCAATTTCATATCAGTCTGCTGCTACTTGTTTACTGATGCAAAGCTCCAGAAATTGAGATAACCCAAAATCTTCTCACATAGAATTCGTACAACCAGAGCGTGAATAGAGTTTCATACCATCAGTCAGGTTTCAGTAAGTGAACAGTCACTCCATCACTCAGGGTATACTCCAATTTTCTGATTGATTTAGTCTAAGTTTAAACAACACTAACAAATCTGGCATTCATTCAGGTTTGCTCCGGATGAGCATGTGTTAAAGTAGTTTCAAATATAGTATAGGCATTGTCACTGTCCCTTTCTCTTCCATTGCTTGTGTGTTTATGTCAATATGAAAATCAATCTTAAATTAAATAATGATTGTATATAGATTCTAATTGAAGGAGGATTTATCAGATTATGTATCCATTAAAACATTCACAATGCAGCAATTAGAAATAACATGAACACAACTAACAAAAGTTTTAATATAAATCAGCTCAAAAGGATGGATATTTCATAGCTGTTTGTTCTATTACCTTCAATGGTGTAGATTCTAATAGTCTAGTAGAAATGAAGCATCATTATGTCAGGAATACTACCCCAGAATTTGAGGCTGATGAAAAAGTGGTTATGACTCAGCCCTCTAAAAAGCACACAACCAAAACTTTAATTGCAATTTACAGCATGCACACAAGTACATGGATAGCTTTGGCTGCTGTTACGCTAAACGGGGAAAGAGGAGGAAGAATGCAGCAGAATGCCACTACTCCACTTCAATGTATTCTTGCTTCCAGCCTAAGGCTTAAAAATCTTGGCTTCTTTCTGGCCTCTATGTACAGAAACTATATAAATCAATTACCAACACATTGAATTGTATGAGACTTAGTGAAGTTTGAACTAATAGGGAAAGAATGACTGTCCAACAGCTGAGCACCCTGCTCCAAAAGTGAGAACACATTGTGTATTACACACATCCATTTTCTCAGTTCTGTGTCAAAACAATGTTTTGTATACAGTATAGTTCTATGTCACTTTATGGATTTTGTAATTTGGAAGATTACATGAAAAGACCACTAACTGAAAATTAATAAATTTAGAACGAAGTAACATGATTCTGGTATCCGACTACATGCCAATAAGTCCCTTTCACTTAATTAACCCATGAGTAATTAGATAATTTATGCAGTACAAAACAATTAATGATAGCTATGCAAAATACCTTGTGTTGTGCCTGTTGAAGTGACTTGCAATCAATGTCCAGTTCATTCTGTTCTTGATGAGCTGTCCTATCATGAGCTTCAGTCTTCTTGTTATGCTGTTCTTTTTTAAGATACTGAATTATATGTTCCTTTGATTCAAGCTGAAAAGAATCCAGCAAATAAATTAAAGATAGCAACCTAAGAAAGTATGATTATAAATGTACTTTCAGTAAGAGATGACTGAGTATTAATTCTTGACTCCCCTTCTCCCGAATCAGAAAATACTATCCACTGATGACAAACAGAAAACTCAATTAACGTTCTTTCATTTCTCTTGTACTAACACGTATGTGCCCTCCATGCAACTGTTGCAGACAGTTATTCCATGTAGTTTACACAAAAGAGCTTACACATATACTACAACAAGAAGCCCACCTTTTTTTCTGTTGCAGGAAAAGAATTTCATTTGTCATCTCTGTATCATGTATTTCCTTTTCTGAGGCTGCAAGTTTACCCGCAAAGCTGAACGACAATGTCAACCAATTGAATATCAGTAAAACAGCCTAGGTGATCAATACCTGAAGCAAAGGATGAACAGGACTCCATTTCTGTAGTAGGTGTTCAGACTGCTCTTTCATTAAAAGAAGCTCTTTGGTATTGATTTTGGCTTAAGTAATGAGAAAGCTTATCCAAAAATCTTTAGCATTTCAGCTGAAGTTAAGGAAATCAATACAACCATTTCCCATTTCAACAGCACATGTGAATCTTATGTACCAGAGACAAGACAAAGTCCAAAATCAGATTAATCAATAAAGTTTGTCAATAAAACATAAAACTGACAAATGCTATTTTAAGCAATTAAAGCAAGTTGTAATCCCTACCAAGATAATCAATTTCCACATATTGTTATTAATTGTTTAAATTCCACTATATATTTTAAGGTAAAGTCCATGCTAGCCAAAAGCTGACCCTTTACAAGTTAGAACACACTGATCTTAATCATATTTATACACTGGCATGTTAATTAAATGCAGTTCAATTCTGTAATTAATGTGTTAACATTTTTAGATTTTTCTTTTAATTTTTTTTTTAAACTTGCAGGTTTGTGATGTAACTAATTGCATGTTTTAGGGCTCTGGGGTCCTTATCACACAGTAGCCCAGTTCAATATGCTGAACTGATGCTATGTTACAGTTCAGTGAGGTTTAGTTTTGAGTTTTCATTATTAATGTGTTTTTTTATCTTATTTATTTGATAACAGTTTGTGGTAATACTGCATTGATTTATTTAATAAAACAAACTTGAAAGGTGCAGTAAATGCATTCATAAGATATGAGTAAACAAAGAAAAACAAACTAATTGGAAATCTAATTAAAGATTAATTTTTAAATTCTTGGCAGCATTAGTAATTTGACCGTATTTGACCCAATTATATGATAAATGCTGCAATGAGCAGTAGCAATTATCCTCTGGGACAAGTGCCCTCCTCCATCATGGGCCCACATGAACACTCGCATGATTATCCTCCCATTTCAACCATCTACTTCACTCTGAATGTGAATACTTGCATATAAGGCTCACATTATCCTAACCCTTTAAGTCATGGTGAGACCTAGGGGGGAAGATTGCTTGCATAAATGGGGTGCTGACTGCAGTAAGTTGTCCCGGAATCACACATCTGAAGGTGCTGCCTCTTCCAGCATGTCACACATCCCAGTAACTCTGGCAGCCAACAAGAGGCAGCAGCTGCTTTACTATCTTCACTAAGCTTGCCACTGCAAACCTTCAATATGACAAAGCTCCTCCTCCAACATGACCAATTAATACAACAGTCTCTGTGTCATCTCAAGGATCATGCTGAGAGGCAGCACTCAGGCCAAATCTGTAATACAGGTTTCCAGAGATCCAGCTTAACGTGACCAGCATCTCTTCTCAATGACACTGACATCTGGTACTAGCAGTTAGGGATGCTGGCCTGTATTCACCATCACATTTCTGTGGATGTGGACCATCTGAGGATGATGTGATTCTAAAAGTTGCGTCCCATGCATTACAATGTCTCTTCCTGACCAAAGATAGTCCACCATCATGGCTGTCCCTGGTGAACAGCGACAGGCTCAGACCTCATGTCTCCTCAGGTTTACAGTCACTTGATGATAAAAGGACAAAGGTTAGCTTCACAACACGCATGTTCCTATCCAGTTGTTTCTGTCACAGTATCATCAAGCTACCACATATACTTCCAGAATTTGTTCTGAGGCTTCGAGCACAACGTGCCACCATTTGCAATTAGCACTGACCTCGGGCAAGTGTTTAGGTGAGGAGACACACAACACTGCATCTCTACATTGTGAATACAGCTGGCAGCCACTAAACAGACAACGGAATAGACATTCCCAAGGATGTAGGCATGAGCGCCATAAAAGTGTCTCAGAGGGGCACAGGCAAGGCACATTGAAGTGGCAAGATCCTCACAATTATTGGTGAATTTACCACATATATATTTGGAAAAGGCACAGAGGAGTGCACATGGGCTCAGAGAGAGGACTCAGCATGAAAACCGTGCTACATAAAGTTCCAGGATGCATGATCCTTCTGTAGCTCTTTAAACATCTCTCCTTCTACACTGGATCTTGACCATTTAGCAAACAGGCTGGGAATACACCTCAACATCAATCTTACACAGCCAAGAAATAGCATGATCTGCAAATCACGTGAATCAGGCTTGTCCACAAGAACATCTTACATTAAAGATCACTAATGTTGGGAATGATCTGTGAATGGGCATACACTGCACAGAAACAGATTTCACTGACAAGTGTGTGGTGATTGAAACCATGGACAGGGTGAGAGCATGAGCTTTAGAGGATGTGAGCCTGATGGAAATGTGAAGGTGTGTGTGCGCGAGTGAGTGGTGATGTCCCTTGAGCTGGCAGTGCACGAGATCAATGTGAATGTGTGATGGGCTGGTGGGCTCAAGTTAAGAGTTATGAAATGATGGCAAGGCTGAGATGGTGGTTCAGGGAGGTGTCATTATATATGGGCACAGAGGCCTTCTTCATTTTCAGGGCCATATCTTCAATAGAGCAGACCTGATTGAAGACGGCTGTACTCTGCTGCATTTTAAATATGGTGTCCAGGGCAATGTTGCAGTAAGGTCACGGTGCGGCAGGCAAATTAGAGGCTGCTGGCATATTTCCTGTGCAAGTATAATTAATTCTGAAGTGTATGATAGGGCATGAAAAGCCACCCTTGCCACCAGTGGGACAAATACTGTTTTCCACACCAGCTGCGACAATTAGTACACACAACGGAAAATTCCACCCCAAGTCAATGGCTGCTAATAGGCAAATTCTCTAGTGGCTATAGACATACCTCGCACCAAACAAAGATCCCTGAGCCATTCATCATAGTTCTAATAACATCAACGCAGAGGCAGGTAAGTAAACCATCTTCAGTCAAACGACTTTCATATGCTTCATTGAAGACATTCAATAATATCAGCAAACAGCACTACTGCTGAAAACTCCACAGTTTATAGCTCCTCCAATACTAAAGTAACCCATGTCAGCCTACAACAGAGGCTGGAACATAAGGACATAAGAAATAGGAGCAGGAGTAGGCCATCTAGCCCTTCGAGCCTGCCCCACCATTCAATAAGATCATGGCAGATCTGAAGTGGATCAGTTCCACTTGCCCGCTTTCTTCCCATAACCCTTAATTCCCTCGTCTATCAGAAACCTATCTACCCATGACTTAAATATATTCAGTGAGGTAGCCTCCACCACTTCAATGGGCAGAGAATTCCAGAGATTCACCACCCTTTGAGTGAAGAAGTTCCTCCTCAACTCCGATCTAAACTGCCCCCCGTCCCCAACCCCCCCTTATTTTGAGGCTGTGCCCTCTAGTCCTGCTATCCTTTTGAAGCAGGGAGAATCTCTCTTCCTCTACCCTACCTATCCCCTTCATTATCTTATATGTCTCTATAAGATCCCCCCTCAGCCTTCTAAACTCCAACGAGTACAGACCCAGTCTATTCAATCTCTCTTCATAGGCTAACACCCTCATCTCCAGTATCAGCCTAGTGAACCTTCTCTGCACTTCCTCCAAGGCCAATATATCCTTCCGCAAGTACGGTGACCAGAACTGCACACAGTACTCCAGCTGCGGCCTCACCAGTGCCCCATACAGTTGCAGCAAGACCTCCCTGCTTTTATATTCTATCCCCCTCGCTATAAAGGCCAACATTCCATTCGCCTTCTTGATCACCTGCTGCACCTGCAGACTGGGTTTTTGCGATTCGTGCACAAGGACCCCCAGGTCCCTCTGCATCGTAGCATGCTGCAGCTTTTTGCAGTCCAATCCTGGAAGTAATCCAGGATTAGACTGACAAGTGATAGGTAAAATTCACACTGCAAGTGCAAGCTGATACCATAACGAACGACGCAAAGTGCAACTATTTCCCACTGATATTCCATCCACTAAAAAAAGACTTCCATTTATATCATTTTTCTTAGGAAGTTCACTGGCGATGACTTGCTTCCACTGCAGTTTGATGGATTTTTGAGATGGCTGGCACATCCATTGTGCAATCTGCAGAACCTACCATGTGACACGAGTTGGTGCTTGGAGGATCAGGCAAATGAGGTGTTTGGAGGTATGCAGGCTCTCTCTGATGCCTCAATTTTGCCTCTACATGTTCCCAATGAAACTTTTCAACATGTTCAGTGTCTTCACAAATTACGCTTCTCCATTTTCTTCAAACCTGGTTGTATTTTTTTTTGAGAGTGACTGAATTCTATTATTATATATTTTGGTTAATGTATGACTATTATATTTATTTGAACAGCATTTCAGTAGAATCGTATTTTATTCAGTGTGTTACTTGTCTAGTTAAAGTTCCCTGTTAGTTAAATAAATAAATTGTTAAGTGTTCATTTTAAAGCAAGTGTCAAATATTTCTGTTAATTAATGACTAAATGTTACTAAAGAACAGTTCACACCTTCCCACAGACTTAACAGGCCAGATATTTCTCTTTGGGGGATTCAGTGCTATTTTTCAAAAGGGTGTCAACCTCCACATTGTAACAAAATCATATGTAAAAGTGCAGCAGCTCAGTTTGAATTCATACAGAACAATCTCTAATGACTGTCTCCCATGCCATGATTCTCTCTTACATTGATGGACATGAATGGCCTCCAGATCCAAGCCCCAGGAGCTGCTTCTGCATCCCTGGCCAGTTTTTTGGCAAGTATAAGGGGGAGTCCAAGTCCAGGTTCCGGAGGAAACAGAAGCACAAACTCAAACGGATCTCGAGATGTCCCCAGCGTATTCTTCTTCTATTTCTAGGCCTTCCACCCGGACTGATCCTTGATGGCTTGACCAAGGTAGAACTCCAGGTTGAGCACCTCCTGTTCCAACGTCTTGATCCTATCTTCCCATCTCCTCTTTGACTATCTTGTGTACTCCCTTTGGAAGACATGGATATGAACCTTCCCCACATCCCACCATAACCCCAAGGAGAGGAATCTTCCCTGCTCCCTTCTATAGTTTGATCCATTGCGGACATTTCCTTCTTTTTGTAAACTTGTGATCACCCACAGCTCCTGCACATCTGAGCCACTGTCGGGTTTCCATTCTTTCTCAACAGCAACCCTGCTGGATTGAACTGAAGGTTAGCCATTTGGGTAGTTGGTGTTGTCATCTTCCTGCTCATGGCTTCCTGTACTTGGCAATGGCCACAGCCTATGATATTGAGAGAATTTGTCCTTTCCAATTAAGTATTTCTACATTGTGCTGAAAGCCAAGTGAGTTAATCTAGAAGTCTTTCATCTATTTTTTGGAATTTACATTTTCCGCCTGCATTTTTTCAATCTTGTTAAAAAGTTGTCAAAAAAGGTTCACCTGGTTCCTGCCTCAGGCTTTGAAATTCATTTCAATGTGTTTGGTGATTTTCCTTTGACTGGAGATGTGCTCTGAATTTTTCAAAACTTTTGACTGACTTTTTACATCTTCACTGATCTCCCAGTTACCAAACAAATTTGATCCTTTCTCATCTGCCCACAAAAGAGTGTAGCTAAGATTTTCCGCTTCACCAATGCCTTTTAGAAAACTATTGAATGCCAGTCTGCACTTTTCTTTTTACTTATCAAATACCTCTACTACATCATCAGCTTCTCAATTCACCCTGATTTGTAGCTGTTCATTCATTGCTGCAAAGGGGCCCATTCCTTCAAAACAAAAATTGGACTTTAGATGTACAACCAAAATTTCAAAATGCATCAAATCAAAGACCTCAATATTCTGTATAGAGTATTATACCATGAGGCACCCTCTTCCAAGGCCTAACAATTTCTTTGTTCCTGCATTTCTTTCTGTAAAACAGTAACTAATAACAGCAAATAAAATGACTCCTAATTAAATCTTATTAATAACACATTTCTCAAATGCTGTAGCACCACCCCAAAAGAAATCAACATGCATGTAGATAGCTGAATATCCTCCTTTACAGTATGAATAAAACATTGTGCGATTGTTTTTATTTGACAACAACCTATTTTCAGCAAAACAGATCTCAACTAAAAATGCTATGGAAGACTCACTAAACCCATAGATGTGGTTATTTGTTTCCATTGTTTGCCGATCAGAAACGTCACTGGTGTCCCAAGTTGGGTCCTTTTCCATGATCCATGATCCTGTCTGTTTGGTCCAGGTAGCTAAAAACAGATGGAGCACTGGAGGAAGACAGAGAAAGTAGGAAAGAACTCAAACGGGGAGTTAGAAGGGCAAAAAGGGGTCATGAAATGTCCTTGGCAGGCAGGATTAAGGAGAATCCTAAGGCATTTTATTCATATGTTAGGAACAAGAGAGTTGTCATGGAAAAAAAATTGTTCCTCTCAGGGACAAAGGAGGGGAATTCTGCTTAGAGTCCAAGGAAGTAGGAGAGATCCCTAAATGAATACTTTGCATCAGCATTCACAAAGGAGAGGGATGTGTTGACTGGGAGTCTCTCAAAGGGATGTGTTGACCTGTCAGAGAAAATCTCAATTACAAGGGAGGAAGCGTTAGCTTTTCTAGGGAACATTAAGATAGACAAATCGCCAGGGCCTAATGCATTTATCCTAGACTGCTCAGGGAGACAAGAGATGAAATTGCTGGGCCTCTAACAGAAATCTTTGTCTCTTCACTGGGCACAGGTGAGGTCCCAGAGGATTGGAGAATAGAAAATGTGGTCCCATTATTTAAGAAGGGTAGCAAGGATAACCCGGGTAATTATAGGTCGAAGAGTTTGACGTCCGTGGTAGGGAAATTGTTGGAGAGGATTCTTAGAGATAAGATGTACGCACATTTAAAACGGAATAATCTCATTAGCGATAGACAGCATGGTTTTGCAAGAGGGAGGTCATGCCTCACAAATTTGGTTGAGTTTTTTGAGGAGATGACAAAAAAGATCGACAAGGGAAGGGCCGCGGATGTCATCTATATGGATTTTAATAAAGCGTTTGACAAAGTCCCTCATGGCAGGTTGGTGCAAAAGGTTAAATCTCACGGGATAAAAGGAGAGCTAGCTAGATGGGTGGAGAACTGGCTTGGCCATAGAAGACAGAGGGTAGCAGTGGAAGGATCTTTTTCTGGCTGGAGGCCTGTGACTAGTGGTGTTCCACAGGGCTCTGTATTGGGACCTCTGCTGTTTGTGATATACATAAATGATTTGGAAGAAGGTATAACTGTTGTGATCAGTAAGTTTGCGGACAACACAAAGATGGCTGGGCTTGCAGATAGCGATGAACATTGTCAGAGAATACAGCAGGATATAGATAGGCTGGAAAATTGGGCGAAGAAATGGCAGATAGAATTTAATCCAGATAAATGAGAAGTGATGCATTTCGGTAGATCTAACGTAGGGGGGAGCTATACAATAAATGGCAGAGCCATCAGGAGTATAAATGCACAGAGGGATCTGGGTGTGCAGACCACAGATCCTTGAAGGTGGCAACACAGGTGGAAAAGGTGGTGAAGGCAGCATATGGCATGCTTGCCTTTATAGGACAGGCCACAGAGTATAAAAATTGGTGTATGATGTTGCACTATATAGAATGTTGGTTAGGCCACATTTGGAATACTGCGTCCAGTTCTGGTCGCCTCACTACCAGAAGGACATGGAGGCTTTGGAGAGAGTGCACAGAAGGTTTATCAGGATGTTGCCTGGTATGGAGGGTCTTAGCTATGAGGAGAGATTGGGTAGACTTGGGTTGTTCTCCCTGGAAAGACGGAGGATGAGGGGCATAATCGAGGTGTATAAAATTATGAAGGGCATAGATAGGGTGAACAGTGGGAAACTTTTTTCCAGGTTGGAGGTGATGAACACAAGGGGTCACAGGTTCAAGGTGGGGAGGGGGCAAGGTTGAACACAGATGTCAGAGGGATGTATTTTACACAGAGGGTGGTGGGGGCCTGGAATGCACTGCCAAGCAAGGTGGTAGAGGCAGACATGCTGGGATCGTTTAAGACTTACCTGGATAGCCACATGAACAGACTGGGAATGGAGGGATACAAACGAATAGTCTAGTTGGAAGCATGAGTGGCGCAGGCTTGGAGGGCCGAAGGGCCTGTTTCCTGTGCTGTATTGTTCTTTGTTCTCTAATAATCCTATTTTACTTACTATGTATTATTGTAGGAAAAACAAATCTGGTTGACAGACCCAGAAAACAAGGAAAATATCTGTCTTGTTCCGTGAAGTTAATCCATAGCAGCTACCTATTTAAAAATCACAAGCCAATAGAAGATTTACAATAAAACGTATTGCCCTCCACTATGTTTATGTGCATCATAATTCACAATTCTTACTAATCTCTTTTAGAGCCCCACATACACTTCAAAAACACCTGCGAACCTCACATACACTACAACATCATCTGCATATTTGAACAGGATTTTTAACCTTTCATAAGTAGATTTAGCAAATTGTCTATATAATCAAACTGTTCCATGTGCTGTAGAAGTACAAGCACTACCTAGCATTGCAGAGTTAAATGAGTCCAAGACTAACATTGATCACATGATTAAAATTTCTTGTGACAAGTATAATTTGCTTGGATTCATCATTACCTTTCATCCACATCCTCAGCAACATCTTTGTCATGTCTCATTGAGGACCCCACCTCTCCTCTTTGGACAAATCACCACATAATGATATTTCAAATCATACCCAAATCACCTATTAACTGTTCCTTGAAAATTCTAGAGTTTGTTCAATAATTACTTCTGTTTCAATTTTTTTATGTTGTGTTGGCTATATCTGATAAATGTGCTTTCATCTTCATTCTGCCTCTCTTTAATACTTCCATTGTACTGATGCCTGCATTCAATTTTTGTAATATTTCAAAATCTGGCAATCATTAATATACTTTCACAGTGACACATTTATTCTATGAAGCTTGAAATAAATGATGGTTGGTTTCCCAGATTTTTCAAAGCAGCAGAGAAATGATCCAATAAGGTCTGCTTCTGTTGCAATTCCAGTTGATGTTACCACTGGACACAGTCAGGTCCCAGAGCAGATCCTAGCTCAATAGAGCGTCACTTTTAGTTTTTGTTTGGAGATGTGGATTAACAGAGTTACAGAACTGCCAACTAACTTTTAACAAAAGAATAAAACATCTGTTATACAAGAAAAGATTAACTATAACATGGTAATCCTTCATCCCAGCTATGTCTTTACATACGTGTACAAATTTATAAGGAAAACACAACTTGCAGACTTTATCTTGCACGCAATGTTCTCAGTAAGTTCACAGTCCATATAAACCAACAGACAAACTGTGGTCTAAAACCAAGTGACAGATACCACACAAAGCAATTTCTGTGGATTTCCCATCCAATTCCTCCCCCCAGACAATTGTCATACTATGAGCCATCAGGTCTCACTGGAACTCTTGCTTCCACACAAATGTTTTTAAACACTACCCTCATTAGACTCACCTTGAAGTCTTCTCCCAAACAATGCTTTCTCTTGACATCTTCATCAAGAATCTACCTCCAAGACTTCAATCTCTCCTTTTGGTATTTCTCTGCCTTGGATTGCCATGTGCATTCAAGTTTCCACACAATCGCTCAGGTCACACTGACATAACACTACTGCTTCACAGGATGCATCAAGGTGTCATCAAACTTTTGATTTACCTCAGATGTCTGGCTTCTCTGAAGTTTCTCTTATCTAAATGAAGAGAATTTTCAGAGTGCAGAAGGATTTGGTGTCCTTGTGCATGAATCCCAGAAAACAAGTATGCAGGTACAGCAGGTAATGGGCAAGGCAAATGGAATTTTGACATTTACAGCTCAAAGAATAGAGTATAAAAGTAGGGAACTGTTGCTGAAATTGTGCAAGAGATTAGAGAGACCGCACCTGGAGTATTATGCAGTTTTGGTCCCCTTACTTGAGGCGGGATGTAGTTGCATTGGAAGCAATTCAGAGGAAGTTCACTAGCTGGAATGAGAGGTTGTCTAATTGAGGTATATAAGATAGTAAAGGGGATTGACATAGGGAGGATGTTTCCTCTTGTGGGCAATGTAGTTTTAGGATGAGGAGTAACAGATTGAAGAAAAAAGAAATTACTTCTTTCAAACAGTCGTGAATCTGTGGAATTCACAACCCAGCATGTGGCAGATGCCGGGACATTGAGTAAACTTGAAAAAGGCAGATTTTTAATTAGGAATGGGTTGAAGGGTTATGGAGAATGGCCATAAAAGTGGAGTTGAGGCCAAGATGCGATCAGCCATTATCCTGTTGAGTGGCGAAACAGGCTTGAGGACTGAATTGCCTACTCCTGCTCCTAATTCTTACATTCTCACTGAGCTGATTTTAAATGAAGTTCTTGCAGCTGTCTCAATCAGAGCACTCTCTCTGCTTTTCCAGAACAGGACCCTGTTCAATTTCTTCTTGTTTTTCCCTTTTTTTTAAACTCAACTGTCTTTCTGAGACATTGTTTTTGTTTCCACTCCTTATTTATTTTTGGGACTTACTTTTGTTCTTCTGTGGAATTTACTCTCTGCAATTGTGTCCAGCTTCTTCTGGCACCAACTTACAAATAACTCCAAAAGCTGTGTGTCCAGTGTGGCCTAGCACCAGCCTAGGTTTCCTTTACATCATGTTTGCTTTCACAAGGTAAAGCATCTAAACCAAACTGATGTAATTAACCCTTTCAAATACAGAAACACAAAATTAAATTTACAGCTGTGCCCGATTTCTACTTACCACAAAAACAAATATTATTTTACTTAAAACTCCCTCTTTTTCCTGACATTTCCCCAAGAACTGAATGTCAGTTACAATCAATTGTCTGTCCCTATGAGGCACCATAGCATATTTCAGTAATTTAAATGCTAGCATCCATCCACAGATCCCTACATTGAATTTTATCAATCTTTTATACAACCTGTTAAAGTCTATGATATATTGTTCCATTGAAACCCAACAAATTCTGGCCATGCCTCATACTTTTTTCTTAGATTTCATCCAGGCATTCTAATAAAAGGTCCAAACCTTCATCACTATCTAACGGACTGGTATCCACCTGGCAAAATGCTTTCCTTCTGTAGGAAACACAGTCAAGGCCATATCTTGTTTTCTATCTGGTAGGGGATAGCAAAACCACATAACCAATTCATCATTCCAATGATCACATAGTTCAGACTATGAGAACTATAGTGGGTAATCATTCCCCCACTAATGTTCACTTGCTTTCTGCCATTTTCCACAATGACTACTTGGATTTTAGTTTTATAGCTGTAAAACTATTTTCTTAGTTTCCAACTTTCAACTGTAGGCAACAACTCTCTGCCACTCCTGTTCCATTGCAGAAAGTCAGGTGATGAAGGATAGAATGGACATCATTCTTTACACACCTTCATAAGTGTTTATTCAAAAGACACATAGTCAAGCATGCACCCTCTAACCCAACAATCAAAGTTTCATTGTGCTCCTATTTGTGATGGCACAAGTAAATCCCCAGTTAATATCCACCATCTGTATACAGTGAAATACAATTAATATACAATTATCATTATGTGCACGTATTTATTTACAAGTTGATGTTCCATTACATTGCTCATCTGCCAGTCTGTTTAAAACAACTACTCAATTACTCCCTATGCATAAGCAGACCGAAGTCAATTGTTGCAGCAGATTGTAGTAGATTGACAGTTATTCATAATACTGGCCTTAGGAAAGATCAAGGCTAGGACTTTCTGAATGGCAAGGTTTCCCCACTGTGTCACCTTAAGAACCAGTAGGAAATGCATATGCCAATCACAACAGCCATTTAACAAATCAGGTTAACTAGCAATTCTGTAGCACTCGTAGTGCCAGTGGCAGAAGGACCAATACTTGTCACAACCAATCTCCAGATTCCAAGTCCAGAGCCCCGGAGCAGGTAAGTCCAGAGGGTCTGAGTGAGGATGATAGATGTGGTTCAGGATGGTAGTGGGGAGAAGAGGGAGGGAATCTTGACAAAAGGCCAGGGGGCAGACCTGGGGAGAGGAGGCACATCCAATGTAAAAAGCAGGCCTCTGAGGGAAGTTCACTTCCCTTCCCATTTGATGACCAAGCAGGGTCACCTATTAGCCTCCACCCTGCCTCGAAATTTAAACCATGCAGGAGACAGTGCTTAAAAAAGGCATCAAGTGGAGCAAGGGCTGGTGGGCATCTCTAGGCCTCACCCACTCCACATAAAAAACTATGGACAGATTTGAGGGAAGGCAGAAATGGGACAGCTGAGCAAAGTTTGCCAGTAATGGGTCTTAAGATTCTGCCTGAGGAAAAAATAGCATTTATTAGGTTTTCCTTGTATTTCCTATATACATTTGACAACTTTGACGTGTGAAGTGCACACATTGGTGCCTGTTTTGATATCTAATTGAAAATAAAACCTCAATAAGAATTTTTCAACTTAAAGAGCTTTTTCTGAATAGCTAAAATATTTCTTTCAATTTTGAAACATTCATGGAAATATCAGACTACAATGCAGTAATATTTCATTTATGTCATTAGGTGCCCCTGCCAGATTTATACAAATGTCAAATGCAACTAGAGATCAATATATTATCAAGCCGTTTATTTACAGGGGCCCATTACATACAAGTTACAACACAAAAATAGAGTAATTCAGTCCAGCTGGTCTGTGCTGGTGTTTATGTTAACACTTTAGTGTGTCCTTTACACTAATCTAATCTCGTGAAATCTATTCAAAGAACTATAAAGAAAAGTGGAGTTGAGACCACAATCAAATCAACCACGACCATATTGAATGTCCTCCTCCTGTTCCTAAATCCTATGTACTTCCCATCATACGCATGATATTTTTGTTAAGCAGATGTTTAATTGGTTATCTCTAACCAAAATACAGCTGAAGGCAAAATCAAGCATGTTCCACAGCTGACACCAATAAGCCAGCCAAGCAATTCCATTACTTTTGACCTTTATGGACTGACCACAGACTTTAGGAAAGTTACATCAATACTGACAAAGTTGCAAATATGACATCACAATAACGACATGTTTGATTTAAACACATGCAGCAGCAGTTTGGAGCAACTATAAATGTATAAAACCATAGTTACCCCATTGTTGTCAAATCTGTCCTTCAACAGAACTAAAATGACACAGCTTCAATAAAAAACTCAAATCTAGAGTCCTTCAGTAATATAGAAGTAATCTCAGAAATTAATCCAACATATGCATAGCCTGATTTATTTTTCATTAGAAAATGAAGATAGATATCTTCAAATTAGTTTTGAAAAAAAATGTTATTGCCTTTTTTTTAGATTGAAACAACAATTTGTCAGTGTTTGTGCCTTTTCAAATGTTTGATAATTGTGATATCACGCGTGCCTTTGCTATAACTTAAATAGAAAGGCAGAGGAAACATCTTTCTCAGCTGTGAATCATGGATTCTTTCCACTCTTTTAATGGGCTCTCACTTCTTTACTGCTTCTCTTCCCCTATCTTTATTGTCACCTGCTGCTTCAATCCAGCTTTTGTTCTGATTTGTCCTTTGTGTGTTCAGGTTGTCTGCTTCATTTATGTGCCGGTCCCTTGCCTCATTCATGTCCTTGCAGTAGGAGGTGGTATGATAACATGCTTTGTTTTGTAGTGGTGGCCATTGGGTACTGCACAAGGAAAGCAGCACAGCAAGGTTGGGTGAAGGAAGATGGATAAGGAGGCCAGGAAAGGAGCAAGCTGGGAGGGACAAGCTGAAAGTGCAGAAAGGGAGTACAGGTAGAGAAGGAAATCAACCTGCTCTTTAAGTCAACAGATTAAAAGGTGTATTTGGAGAATTTTGAGAAATCTGATAAAGGTTTTTTACAAGAGTAATTACTATTAGTACAACATGAGATGATGTTTTGTTTGCAGCAATCTGAAATTTAAGATCAACTTTATAGAAAATTGAAAAAGCTTTTCAGGCGCCTTACATTCATCATCAGATCAGACAGGGTGTAACATATTTTCCAACTATTCTCCTAAAAGAAGGAAGTGTTGTCCCATAAAAGACAGTTTGATTGCCAATAGTCATTATGAGTTTTTGTTAATTTCTTCCAAATTATATTTTTAGAAAATTAGAAAAAAAGTCAAGGCATCCTTTACTTCTCTAGCTACAATATAGTGAAGATCTAATATATTCATGCAGAATATTCTATCATCCTATCAAAATATTGGCAACCACAATGTGAAAGAAAGCAACCAGGAAAATATGCTTGCTGTAGAATTTTACAAAGAAAAACTGAACCTTATTTTGACCAGCAGCATTAGAGTTTCATCCATTCTCATACATTATAGAGGTAGTTTAATCACCCGCAAGAAATTACTAGCTTTTCTGTTCGTGAAGCGTGACATTTCAATTGCAGAGCCAATAAAAGTATTACATAGAAAGGGTTCAAATGATTTACTGTCTTGAATGTCTGAAGACCAGGGTTACCATGGTGAGGTACCCACTTCATGCATATTAGGTCAAGTGAGAGCACTCTATCAATGGGTAACATTCAGTTATGTGATATAAAAATATTTATTTCAAGTCACAAACTGGTTGTTTCTGTCTCAAACTCCATTTAAATTGCAACCTTATTTTTGGCTAAAGTATAATGCATTGTAAAAATGCAATTATGAAAATAATCTATGTGAATGCAACCATACAGGAGAAAAATATTCATGGTCACAGACTATCATTCCAACGATGTATGGCCCTAAAATATAATTTAAATTAAATTCATGCTACCAGTTCATATGGTGTTGCAGCAATCTTTGTTCAATTTTTGTGACAGTGTTTGGTTTAATCTTTTAGTAAACATCCTAGTTTTTATCCTGTTATTCATTTTATTCATTCTCAGCTACCACAGCCAGCATTTATTGTCAAGTGCAACTAGCGATGGACAATGTGGTAAAGGAGGATACAAGTTGTGAGGAGAATATAGAGTCTGCAAAGGGATAAAGATATGTCAAGTGAGCGGACAAAGAACTGGCATACGTATCATAATGTGGGAAAATGTGAGGTTGGCAGGAAGAATAAAAAAGCAGATTAGTTAAACAGAATGCTGCAGTACAGAGAGACCTGGATGCCCTTGCACATGAATTATGAAAAATCAGCAGGCAGGTACAAGTAATTAGGAAGGCAAATGGAGTGTTGGCCTTCATTGCAAGGGGTGGCGTATAAAAGTAGGGGAGTCTTGCAATAACTATAACGAGTATTTGTTGGTAAGACCAGACCCACTATGTAGGTTCCTTAAACTACTCGAGGAGTCACAAACCTCATTAAAAATACATGTATACAAACAGCTCAAAACCTGCTGTCTCCACTTTAAAACAAAATTAGACCCAGGTTTCATCTTTTTAACCCACAAATAAAGAATATAAACTTAAAGCTAAAATTTATTCCCAATACCCACAAGTAAAAATGCAACTTAATTGTCTCTGTTTTCTAACACCTATAAATAGAAACTCACTGAAACAAGGGTATGGGCTTAGAAGATACTTGTCTGTAGGAACAGGATTAGGCCATTTGGCCTTCGAGCCTGTTCCATTATTCAATGAGATCTTGGCTAACCTAGTTGTGGTCTCAACTACATTTCCCTGTCTGCCCCCTATAATCCTTGACTCCCTTGTCCAACAAAAGTCTCTCTAATGCTGCCTTGAATAAATTCAATTGCCCCAACCTCCATTGCTTTCTGGGGAACAGAATTCCACATACTAACAACCCTCTTAGAGAAATAAGTTCTCTTCATCTGTTTAAAAAGGGAGACCTCTTACCTTAAGCTGTGTCCACTGGTTCTCATCTCCCCACAAGTGGAAACATCCTCCAGATATCTACCCTGCCAAATCCCCTCAGGATCTTGTATGATTCAATAAGATCATTTTTCATTCTTATAAACTCCAATGGGTATTATAGGCCCAAACTGATCAACTTTTCTGCATATAAGTCTTCATCCCAGAAATGAGTTGAGAAAACCTTCTCTGAACTGCTTCAAATGCAGTCATTTCTTCGTTCAAATAAGGAGACCAAACTCATACACAGTATTCAAGGCCCCGTACAACTGCAAGAGAACTCCCCTACTTCTGTATTCCATTCCCCTAGCGTTTGCCTTCCTACTCACTTGATGTAACTGCAGATTAACTTTGCGATTTATATCATGGGTCCCTGTAAGCAAATGCTTATAGAAGTGCAAAAAGCTTAGCTTCAGTCCCATTCTTCATCACTTGCCATCCTGGACTATGGAACATCAAAGCAGAAAATGCTCACCTAAAGGTGAAAGTAGAAACCAAAATCCTTTGAGAAATAAAATAAAAATCATAGTGTCCATCATGGAAAATGGCAGAAATGCAAGTGAGATTTGTTTATATATGATTACCTTCTCTGAAGCGCTCAACATTTTGAAAACAAATGGTGGTCATTTTATGGAAGATTATTACATCATGACCTTTAACAGATTGGTAAACTGATGAACTTTAATTTGGGTTGTACTAAGGTGTTTCATACGCGGTTTTCAAAATACACCGGACTTGATTTTCCCCAGAGTCAGGGACTCTGAAATCAATTAAAACTAGTAGGCCAGCTTGTTCATGACTTAGTTCGAGGCCTCTCAGAAGTCATGAACCATAGTCTGGATTCTGGAATCTATTGACAGGTAAGTTGAAAAGGTCTTACCAGTGCCTCCCAGCCACTCCCTTTGGCCTGTCATGCCATCCATGCCAACTCATGCTCCTTCCATGACTATTTATGGAAGATTATTACATCATGACCTTTAACAGATTGTATGGTAAATTGATGAACTTTAATTTGGGTTGGGCTAAGGTGTTTCATATGCGGTTTTTAAAATACACCGGACTTGATTTTCCCCAGAGTACCAGTGGGCACTATTTTTATAAACAATAAGCCGTATAATAACAATGGCAAGTGAGGAACAGCTGAGAGAAAAAAAGCCACACATACAGAAATTATCTTTGAAAAGAAAACTGATTTCTATAATCCTATACAAGTACCAACTAGACGGGCCATTACAGAGCACCTTCAAACACTGCACACCTCTTAATCTTGTGAAAAATAGACAATAAAATTGACAAGAGTTGGAAAGAACAATTTATTATATCCACTTAAAGGTGTCAATCAAGCAAAGTCATAATAGAATTCCTACTGAGCTCATTCTTTTATTGGCCGGGGCTCTCAGCCAATCATACATAATGAGGACAGGTGGAAACCTGGGTTGCTTCCCGATAAATGTTCTAGTGCATCTGAATTTGTAATGTTTCTGATGGGTGAGAATACGAAATTAAGAAAACAAAAAGGGTTGTTAGATGCACTCTGGCTGTTAAACGCTGACTCTTAGAGGCAGTTGGTGCTACTGTCAAACGGTTTGAGAAATTCAGTGCAATGGATGTACTGAAAATAGCTGAAAGTTTAAGTTTATTTATTAGTCACACGTAGGCTTAAATTAACAATGCAACAAAGTTACTGTGAAAATCCCCTAGTCACCACACTCTGGTGCCTGTTGAGGTACACTGAGGGAGAATTTAGCAGAGCCAATACACCTAATGAGCACGTCTTTCAAACTGTGGGAGGAAACTGGAGCATCTGGAGGAAACCCACACAGACACAGGGAGAATGAGCAGACTCCAAACAGACAGTGACCAAAACTGGGAATTGAACCCGGGTCCCTGGATCTATGAGGCAGCAGCATTAACCACTGTGCCACCCATCGAATGTTATGTTCCTTGTGGAATAATATACACTCTACAAAAGTGCAAGTACAACAAGATTATGAATTGACCTTGTTGGCTTGAAACAAATGCTAGTTTGGAAAGAAATCTCCAAAATTAAATAAGTGGATGCAAGTCCTCAATTATTGGATTGTTTTACAAAAAGAAATGCACCTACAAAGCAATTGTTCCAGATCCTAGAGAAAAGGTACCTTGCAATGCTGTGAACAGAATGTGATTTTCTTTTAAAATGTTGGTTGTACATAGTTTTGTGAAGTGATTTCTTTTAAATTTGTATTTTAATGCTACTAACATGTTTGGGAATTTCTTTCATGTCATCCTGTTGAACAGAACATTTAAAACTTTTTATAACAATTTTGCCCCTTCTCCGCCTTCACCACACTGAAAACAAAGCTAGGGGATAAAGCCATTGAAACATGGCAAAGTGGTGCACATCATTGGATATATTAGAGATGTCACTACTTAGCCTCCAGAAAGCCTTGTTGGAGTAGGTTAGATGTTATGGAATCTGTACATTTGAAATAGGGGCTCCATACTTCTTGGAATGCATCCGATTTGAATCGGAGCAGACAGATTAGGAAGTCCATTGGGATACATTCCATAATAATTTTATGCCAATTCTGAGCAGAAAAGTTATCGCTAATCCAGGAGCAAAGGATATTCTTCTATCTAATTAATTGGAAAATAAGTTGACTTTTAATAAACTCTATTTTTCTGTTTAGACGAGACAATAGAATCTGTTCATTGTATATTAATTGTTTGTAGGTAGTAGAAATTAACTGGGCATTAGGTTGTAGTGACAGATGGGCTGAATCTTGTAATAACTGAATGCAGATGGGTTAGAGTTTGTGGGATGGAATACTCAATTCTATCATAACACTTCTATATCTGTCACATAGCAAGCTCAAGTTCAAGAAAGTACCAAAAATTACAGAACTGTAGGCTAAATGAGATGGAATATAGAGTGTTTTTTCCATTTTTTATTTCAAGAGTTGAACAAATAACGTCCTCAAAACTGATAGCTTTTTTTAAGGTTTATTTATTAGTCACAAGTAGGCTTACATTCACACTGCATTGAAATTATTGGGAAAAGCCCCGGGTCACCACAGTCTAGTGCCTGTTTTGGGTACACTGAGGGAGAATTCAGCGTGGCCAATTCACCTAACCTGCACATATTTGAACTGTGGGAGGAAACCAGAGCACACAGAGGAAACCCATACAGACATGGGGAGAATGTAGAAACTCCACACACAGTGACCCAGGCCAGGAATTGAACTTGGGTCCCTGGCGCTGTGAGATAACAGTGCTAACCATTGTGCCACTATGATAATTCCTCCACATAAATATAGAAAAAGACAGGAGAAAACCAGTGCAGTTGATTCACTATGTCTGGCACTTCCAAATATACAAAATAAAGAGGACAAATAACAAGATGGGGAAAAAATAGAGGATAATGCCATGGAAACATAGCAAAGCGGTGAACATCGTCGGATATATTAGAGATATAACTACTTAGCCTCCAGAAAGCCTTGTAGGAGTAGGTTAGATGTTACAGAATCTGCAAGTTTGAAATAGGGGCCCCATACTTTCTGGAATGTATCCAATTTGAATCGGAGCAGACAGATTAGGAGTTCCACTGGGATACCTTCCATAATAATTTTATGCCAATTCTGAGCAGGAGAGTTATCACTAATCTAGGGACTAAGGATATTCTTCTGCACAGCAAACTTTAGGATATTGTACAGACTCTCGCACTGGCATTAAATGTCTTTTTGTCTAGGAATCCCAGAATAAAAATACGAAGGATCAAATTCTAGGGCCACATCAATTATCTTTATGTATGCCCAACCAGTAGGATTTAGTTTTGACACAGGAGCAGACACAATGTGTGTAGTCATCTCTCACCAATTTATGTTTTGGCACAGTGAAATATAATGGAGTGTATCCTGGGTCATAAATTTGGTGTAACATGCAAATGATGTAATATTTTAAGTTGGGTCTGGGTCTTCTTTGTTCTGTTACAGACTGAGATTTTACTGACATTTTCCCAGATACTTCCCTAGGTTTTCTCATCAATATTCACTGTTCTGTTACAGACTGAGATTTTACTGACATTTTCCCAGATACTTCCCTAGGTTTTCTCATCAATATTCACTGCAAGGTCTCTCTTGTCCCCCCCAAGATTGCATTATCTCTAGAACATAATGTGTCTAAAACTTGTTGATCAATTGCTTTGGTTCTGTAGATATTTAGATTTCTTCCACTGGAGAGAGACTAACATCAACTAGCAGAGATGTTTTACTAAGGATAAAGTCTCAGAGTTGTAAACATCTGAAGGAGTTCTCGGAATATTATGTTGTTGACACATTTTTCTCAAAATATGACAAGATAGCACTACTAAACACATCACCCAGCTTAATGAGGTCCTGACCTTCCAAATATCAAAACCATGGTCCATAAGACCTGGTGGGAAATCTGGGTTATCCTAAATGGAAGGCAACGCAGAAATCAAATTAAATCTTCCTTCCAATTCCCAGAACGTCGTCCACGCTCGTCAGGCAGTCTTGAAACCCTTAAGAAACAAATCAGAATTAGACAGGCCAGCTTCATTATCATGCCAAATGGGGGTGGGGTCCCTCTTACCCACTCTCGTACAAATCCAAAATGCCATTCAGATTGCATTAATTTCTTTCAGCCCTGAGTATGTCATTGTTTAGGGGCTTACAATACCCCCTCTCTATTTCAGCCAATTTTAATTCAAACTATCGCTCCAGCAAATTACATTTTTTGTAGGCCATATGCAAAATGGCCAAACACCTTGCAAAAGCCTTGCAGGTTTCTCACAGGATATGTGTGGCTTACTTCAAGAAAGAACTGACTGAGGAGAAGAGATTAAATTTGGAGGAGGCCATTAGAGTATAAGACAAAATTAAATCTTCAAGATCTAGACCAAGGATGAATACCTTTGAATTAAAATTCCAGGAAGACAAGAATGCGATGAGGGATCATAATATTAACTGTGGAGCAGGAGATCGCCAAGTGTAATTGTTTTTGGTATATAAAAAAATCAATTATATTATTACATTGGTAGGGTACAGAGAAGAAGGAGAACACTTTATCTTTCGGATACAATGTTCTCCAAACATCCAAGTAACCCACTTCCTCATATACTGATGCTAATGCCTTTGTCTGTTGAGTGGGAGGTTTCCAAGTTATGGGAAGTTTATCCATCATGAAGCCTTTCAACTGCTATCCTGAGATTTAACTATAAAGTAAAACAAGAAAGACAGGAACTGACTGCAGCTGTGTCAGCATTTTTAACCAACTAATGAAACAACATCCCACAGCATCCCTAATGTGTTCAAGTCTATAACGATCACAAAGCAATAATGCAAAGACATACAGAGCAATTCTCCTAATACATTGTACAGTGACGGGGCAAGGTAGTAAGAAAAACTAACAAAATGCTGAATAACTGAAAGGGTGGGGGCAAAGATAAATAAAATTGCAAAATCTCTCACAATTGATAACTCCACAATTATCCAAATCTTGTTGTCGTGTCACATAATATCTCAAGCACAATTTGGGATGCAGAAAAGGAGGAAGCCCTCACATTCAATAACTCCCATCTATCTCAGCATGTTAAAATACTGCACAACTGATATAATTGTGCATGAAGAAAGAAACCAGGATAAATGCTCTGTGTAAGCAAAGCAAAACCAAGAGCAATGAGTAAATGCTGTCTAGAGAACCAATTTATGGCAATTTTTCATCCTGACATTCATATGTCTTATAAGCTAAGTCATACCAGAAAAAGCTAAATAATTTAGTGTTCATATATTTTCTTTGCCGCTCTCAATTTCATAAACTATCTGTTGCAAAATTCTAACAGCCTTTAGGTACATGCAGAGTTTTGCCCAAATATAGTTAACATTCATTAAACACAACTCCACAATGATATACTAATCTGAAATATGCAGGCTGTTAAAAGTGTAAAAACAACTCAACATTTGATAAACAATACAGCTACAATACTGTGTAATACGTTCAGAAACTGCTTGTCCAATTGATTAGACAATTTAGAAATAACTCACGTAGCTTTTTTTCATCATGGTGGTGAAGGGCAAAATTGTTAGTGTTCAAGAAATCCTCTATTCAACAAGATGACAGAGAAATTCCCTGACATGTTGATAGCTTTCTAAATACAAACAAAAAAATTTCACAAGACATGATTCCTTGATCCAACATACCAACTATATTGGAGCTAAGCCATCATAGGGAGCTACATTATTGCTAAAATCTGGTAAAAAGGACTTTAAGTTCACTAAGATACAAAATTATTTGTAATTTGTGCAAATGAGTTGCGATGTAACCATTTTTCATTTTTCAGCATGAGCCTCAGTTCAATCTTACCAACAAGCTACATGACTCAAATTTTTCTGTCATGTGCAACTCTGGCCAGTGTGCCTCCAATGCCTCACAGATCCACAGATAAGTCCTGGGAGGATGGAAAGAGCTAAATACTTTAAGGCTATTACTGCCTTTTAAACAAAGGTTTTGGGTGGATGAAAATCAGTTCCAATGAATCACCTCCAATAAAAAGAGATTTGAAAAAGCACTTCATTTTTATTTGAAAAATTTATAAATAGAACGAGGCTACCTTTCAGACTTGGCGAATCACAATGCTGTTCGCAACTAAAAATTTGCTATTGATGACTTTCAATTCAATCACAATAATCCCAGTTGAGAAATTATACTTGTATACCCAATTCAGTATTCTGTAAGGAGTTTCATTTCAACCATCATTACCATTTTTCTTCCAACTTCAGTTTTTCACTTGTGTTAATGCATTTATAATGCATGACAAACAGTACGTATGCCATCCATTCCATTTTTAAAAAAGATAAATAAGTTTTCCTTTGTTAGTGTCCATAGTTATACCACACCATTTCACCTCATGCCTGTAAACATGCCTTAAATACAATTTTCCAATATTAAGTGAGCATCTTTTGGCCATCATAATTGCAGTCACACCAGCGTTTCCATTTCAAAAGCGTCAGATTTTTACTGCTAAGTCACTACAGCCTCATAACCTTCATAGCCCAGGATGCAGTGAGGATTCTAATCACTCCATCACTCTATCAAATTATCTATAAAGTTGGCACAATTACTTTATTATTGTTACCTTTCCAGTTTTTCTCATTTATGATTCTTAAATGATTTACCATTCTCATTAAAATAATGTATCAAACTTTTCTGAGTTGAACCCTCCCTTCTGTATGTTTGGCATCATTTTTTTTTTACATGATTTCTATTCTGTATTTCACCTTGTATAAGTCATCCAACTTGCATAAGTTAAGAATGTAAGAATTAGGAGCGAACCATATGATCTCTCAAACATATACTGCCATTCAATACAATCATGGCTGATCATCTGTTTCAACACCATCACCACCCATATCCCCCCACCTCCATTCCCCACATCAGTGGGAGAGCAAAAATGTATCTGGACGAGCTCAATAAGGGAGTATTCATAAACTCTAGGGTCTGAAACTTTACTGAAACATGCATCCCCTGATGTTGGGATTTCAGGTCATTCCCATTACCACTGTATCTACTGCCACTTGTTATGGGATTCCAGTTCCAACGTCCACGGCACTCAATAGCACTATCCCATGGATGCAACATTCCGGCCCCGTGCGCTCAAGTGCAAATTGTGCGAGGCTTGGGAAACTGAGAGATGGGGGGACCATAGGGTGGTCAGCACTGGCCAGAATCCTTTTTTGGATTCTCCCACCCCAGCACCCCAACATATTCATTTAAATATGCAGGGTCAATATGGAGCATAATTTTGCCATACTGTAGTCTCACTCACTTGTGGTGGTGGTGGGGAAGGGGGTGAAAATTTCTCCAAGCTCCAAAAATGTGTGGGTGAATTATGAACTGACTTGCATCAATCCATCCAATGGTAATCTCAATGATTTTCCCACTGGGACAACACTTAGAAATTTTTTGGGAGTTCCGCCCATGGGCTTTTTTCCGAGAAGTATTCATTCATTTAATCATTAAGGTTTTATTTACCAAAAACAATCATCCAACTCAATCAACTTCAATCTTTCCATTTTTTTTCTACATTCATCCATCGCAGGATTAGACCTCAAGATCATTTCCTGTGCATCCAGCTCTGACTACTCAGGGGATTCCAACTTTAACATTCAGAATGCACTATTTTACGCAGTTAGTAATTCACCAAATCTTCTCAATAAATATTTATTTATTCAATTTTTAAACGCTGTCTCACTTTTAATTTCAGAAATATTTATTAACCATCTTTGGTAAATACATTTTAAATGTTTAATGCATAAATATTAAATACGTATAAATGTACATTTATATATTTAATTCTTAAATATAAATTCATTTTAATTACATACTGAAATACTCACTTGCAATGAATTCTTAAAATCATTTCAACATCTTATACATTAACATTAGATGACTGAAATTTTAGATTTTGCAATGTTACATTATCATTTCCAATATTAATAGCATAAACTATCTTAATATTTCACAGAACTACATTTGAATAAAGAATTACATTTTTAATATTTGTTCTAAAAAAAGGTATTTCTTACTATTACCATTTTAAAGATGCTTATTAATACAGTTTGCTGTTTGAGATTGCAAGGAAACATGGGAGTACCATGGTCAAACTGTGTCACATTAGCATCAGACAGGACACAATGCAATAGACAGAAACAGCCTCAATGGGACCATAGGTGTACAAATAACTAATTGCATTCACTAATTCATCATGAAAAATTCCAAAGGAGATTGACTTGTATGGAGGAATTAGAGACCATCTAATATTATTTTCTTCAAAATTACCTTCAGCCATCCTAACATCAACAGATACTGCAAGGTATCGCCCATAAAGTAACATAGTTAAAAATAGATCTACGCTAACATATAGCATGGCTCATGGTATTGCAGCATAACATAAGGAAACGTGCAGCTTCTGATCGATGGTCTTAATTTTCCTTTTAATTACTATTCTGCCCTGATCTGGCTTTTCCAAGAATGGCTCAGGGGTCAGATACTGCTACCAAATAGGCATACTGACCAGCACTGTGAAATTACCAATCTGTCAACCTCAAACCCTCATAGAGGGACCAGGCTTGCTTGCTCCCAGTTTCTTTATTTAGAACAAATCCCCAAGTATTATAGTATTTCATAAAAACGGAGTAAGGTGAAACAAGTGAAAATTATTTTTTAAAGCATATTTCAACAGTAAACAACTGCCCAGTTTGGAAAATCTGCGACTGGTCATTCAATAAAATTTTTGCATCAAATATATAGCACAGAAACAGAATCAGTCCAAAAGCTTTATGCCAATGTTTACGGGTCCCCTTTACCTGACTGTGTGCATCCGTATTAAAGATGGATGGTGTGCTGTCTGCCCTAGAAAACTGAGGCAAGTCTGCATTTATACCACTTGAATTAGTGCTTTAGGAATGAAATTCTCACTCACTATCTGTAATATGTGAATAGGCAATTATGTCTCTCAAGTTTGACTGAGTTTTTTGAAGGGATAACCAAGGTAGATTGAGGGCAGTGCAATCAACATTGTCAAAAACCTTGCTAAAGTCCATGTAGACAAAGTACAGCATGGTAAGTTGTTGCGCAAGGTTAAATCTCACAGGGTCCAGGGTGAGGTAGCCAATTGGATACAAAATTGGCTTCATGACAGAAGACAGGGTAGCTGTAGAGGGTTGTTTTTCAAACTGGAGGCCTGTGACCACTGTCATTTATATTAATGATTTGGATGAGAATTTAGGAGGCATGGTTAGAAAGTTTGCAGATGACACCAAGATTGACAGCACAGTGGACAGTGAAGAAGGTAATCTAGGATTGCAATGGGATCTTGGTCAATTAGGCTAGTGGACTAACGAACGGCTGATGGAGTTTTAAGTTAGATAAATTGAGAGATGATGCATTTTTGTAGATCGATCTAGGGCAGGACTTACTCAGTTAATGATAGAGTATTGGGGAGAGTTACAGAACTAAGAAATCTAGGGTTGCAGGTTTGTAGCTCCTTGAAAATGGAGTCACAGGTGGACAGGGTGGTGATGCTTGGTTTCATTGATCAGAACATTGAATACAGGAGTTGGAATGTCTTGTTGAAGTTGTACATGGCATTGATAAGGTCAAACTTAGAATACCGTGTACAGTTTTGGTCACCCTATTATAAGAAGGATATTAAACTCGAAAATGTGCAGAAAAGATTTACTTGGATGCTACTGGGACTTGGTGGTGAGATATATGGAGAGGCTGGAACTTTTTTCCCTGGAGCGTAGGCTCAGAGGTGATCTTGCAGAGGTATATAAAATAATGAGAGGCTTAGATAAGGTAGATAATCAACATATTATCCCCAAAGGTAGAAGAGTCTAAAACTAGAGGGCACAGATTTAAGGTGAAAGGGGAGATACTCAAAAGGGTCCAGAGGGGCAATTTTTTCACACAGAGGATGGTAAGTGTCTGTAATGAGTTGCTAGACATAGTAGAAGCAGGTACAATTTTATTTTTTAAAAAGCATTTAGATAGTTGCATGGGTAAGATTGATATAGAGGGATACAGGCCAAACGCAGGAAATTGGGATTAACTTAATGGTAAAAACTGGGCAGCATGGACAAGTGGGGCCAAAGGGCCAATTTCCATGCTGGAAACCTCTATGGCTCTATAATACGGGCAGTACACAGCAAGAGATTCATACAAAGATTATTAAAATAGCACTAGTGGCAACAATACCATGACAATAGCATATTTATATTAATCTGGCATTAATGTTTTAATATATGTTGTATTATTGAGCCAAGTTGAAAATCTAACATTTATATTACAAAATTTAAAAAAAAGAAATCTAAGCTTTTTACTGAACAATAAACTTTCACTATTATTGTTATAATTTGATTATCTAGATGCTGAACTGTGGTGATCAGTGTCAACAATTTAACGTAAGTATGATTTTAGTCGACAGAACATAGCTCAAAAGGGAATCTGGAATTGATTGCAGATAAATTGCACAAAACTTAGTACAGTGTGGATCAGTTGCAAACAAAACCATCTTGATCTTAGGTTTTAATATCTAAATGCCAGGAAGTAATAAAGGGTTTGTTCAAAACAATGTCTGGCCCAGTCTGGAATGCTGCGTACAATTTCGTCACTATATTGCAATGGGCCACCTGGTATTACAGGGCACTAAATGATAACTTAAGTGAAGCACAGGAGTTATAAGGAGGGGCTGCAGTCTGAATATTTACATTGTTAAAAAAAACTCAAATGACAAAACATACCTTAATGTTTAGTATAATTACTAATTCAACAAGGAGGTACAATTTTTTGCTTCAAAGGAAAGCAGAGATTTTTGAATTACCTTTTGCAGAGAGTGGTGAATATATATATATTAAATTACGAGTGGTGAATACAGTAAGGGAATGGTAGCATAATTGTAATTATACTGGGTTAATGCTCTGAAGACAAGAGTTCAAATCCATCTTGACAGTTGGATATATAATACACTAACACCAGATTAATAAATGAATAATTCTAGAACAAAATGCTAGTCTCAATAATAATGATCATGAAGAATCCACCTACTTCACTAACATTCTTCAGAAGAGGAAATCTGCCATTCTAACATTGTCTAGTCTAACTGCGATTCCATGTGGTTGAATTGTAACCGCCCTCTAAAATGACCTAGCAAGTCACTCAGTTGGTGTCTCATGCCAACTACTCAATGGAAATAGGGATGGACATAAATGCTGGCATTCCCAGTGTTACTCACAATCCAAGAATGAATAAAAAAAATTAATGAAAACGTTGAGCAGACAGTACAGGATAGAATCATAGAATGCCTTTAGTGCACAGGGAGGCCATCTGGCCCATCGAGCTTGCACTGACATCAATCCTACCTAGGCCCTGTCATGTATTTACCCTGCTAGTTCCTTGACACCAAGCGGCAATGTAGCATGGCCGATCAACCTAACCAGCACATCTTTGGACTGGAAACTGGAGGATACCCATGCAGACATGAGGAGAATGTGCAATCTCCACACAGACAGAAGCCAGAATTGAATCCAGGTCCCTAGCACTGCGAGGCAGCAGTGCTAACCACTGTGCCACCGCGCCACCTAAATGCCAGATATTGCTAACAAATTCAACAGGGACTGCATAAACATTAAGCACAGAAAGAGATTCATGATAAAAGAGGAACATTAAACTCAATCTTTATTCCCAATGCAAGAACACAGATATATTTTTCAGATTCTATTGTTAGTTAAGTCTATCAGGATATTCAGGAGGAAAAAACAAAACATGAAAAAGTTCAGAGAAAATGAAAACGATGAAGAATTAAACCAAAGAAAATCACATGCCAACATTGAAAGAGTGCGAGAGGGATGATATACAACTTTTGCGAGTTCCTTATCTGCAATATGGGGATACAACTTTAAGAATTATATCATAATATTCAAAGCAAGGCAGTATAGCTTTATAACAATTGAGGTCAAGCAAGAACAAAAAGCAGCAAGGAAGGATAAAAGGCAGAGAAATAGATCTGGTTTGAGGGAAAAGACCCAAGAATTAGAAGGTGCATGCTGCAAAGTAACCCGTTATTGTTTTCTTCACTGTTTTGTTTATTGGTGCACTTAAATTTTGATACATGCGCCAGGATATAATATGGGCAAATCTTTCCCACCAGGTGGGAACCCTACATCTGTGGGGAAGATCCAATGAAATTAAGGGCCTATCAGACACGCAGCTACCAAGTCAGGATAGTGTGTGGCTTGGAAGGAAACTTGCAAGTGGTAGCAGTGTTCCCTTGCGCCCATTACCCTTGTCCTTCCAGAGGGAGTTGGTTTAGAAGGTGCTGTTGAAAGTGGCTTGACAATTTGCCACAGTGCACCTTCTGGATAATACATACTGCTAGCATTTTACACCAGTGGTGGAGAGAGTGAATATTTAATATGGCAGACAGGGTGCTGACAAGCAAGCTGCTTTGTCTTAGACGGTATCAAGCATTCTGAGTATTACTTGAGCTTCGCTTAAACTCATCAAGTGGGGGGTATTACATCACACTTCTGACCTATGCCTGATAAATGGTGGACAGACTTTGGGGAATCAGAAGGTGAGTTACTTGTTCAAGAATTCCCAGCCTCTGGCCTGCTCTTGCTGCCAGCATATGTATACAGCTGGTCCAATTATGTTTCTGGTCAATGGTAACACCCAAGATGTTGATTCCTCTCTTGAAAATTATCATTGCTTGGAATCACGTGAGGTGAATATTACTTCAATTTTTCAGCCCAAGTCTAAATGTTGTCCAATCTTGCTGCAGAACCTGAGGAGTGGTAAATGGTATTGAACATCTGTGTAATTATCAGTAAATATCCAGACTTCTGACTTAACGTTGGAAGAAAGATCATAGGTGCAGCAGATAATGATGATGATTGGGCCTTGGACATCACTCTGAGGAACACATGTAGCAATGTCCTGTGGCTGAGATGATTAGAGTCCAACAGTCAATCACAGAACCATAGAAAAGTTACAGCACAGAAGGAGTTTATTTGGCCCAACTTGTCCACCAGCCCGAGAACACCCAGGTGCCCTTTCTAATGCCACCTTCCTGCAACCAACCCTTGCAACTCACAGCACTTAAGGTGACTGAGTGAGTTGCTAGGTCATTTGAGAGGGCAGCTACTTTTTAGAAGAGTTTAGTATCCATGCCTCCACTGCCAATTTGGACAGTGAATTCCAAACACTCATCACCTCTGCATTAAAAAAATTTCTTCCTCATGTCCCCTTTACACATTCTGCCACTTATTTTGAATTTACATCCCTGGTTTTAGAATTCTCTACCAAGGGAAACAATTTTATCTTGTCCACTCTGTTTCTTCCCCTCATCTTTGTTCGTGTTGTATACGACTCCAACCAATGGAGATATTTTCCCAATTCCCACTGACTTCAGTTTTGCTCAGCCTCCATGACGCTGCACTGGAGCAAAAGCAGCCTTGATGTCAAGGACAGTTACTTTCACTCATCCTGTCACTTCAGCTCTTCTGGATTACAGCTCTATTGTTCATGTTTGGTCCAAGACTGTAATGAAGTCTGGAGCAGAGTACTCCTGGAATAACCTAATCTGAGTGTGGTTGAGCAGGTTATTGTTGAATATGGGCCACTTGACATTATTGTGAACTGCATCTTCCAATACTTTGCTGTTGATTGAGAGGAGACACGGGGTGGCAACTGACTGGGATTTCTCCTGTCTTTTGTGGACAGGACATAATTACCCAATTTTCCACACTGTTGGGTAGCTGTAGTGGAACAGCTTGGCTAATTCTGGACCACAGGTCTTCAGTGCCACCTACTGGGATGATGTTAGGGCACGTAACATTCACTATATCTAGTAATTTCTGTTGTTTCTTGATATCATACAGTGAAAATTGGTATCTCTGATGCTTTGAGCCTCTGAAGATAGGCAAATTGGTGATTGAAGGGTTAGGTATGCTCTTCCCTCTTGTTGTCTCTCATCACATGCCACAAGCCCGGTTGAACAAATATGTCTTTCAGGACTTGGTCAGCTCTGTTATTGATACCAAATCACTACTGCTGATGGATACTTAAGTCCCCCAGCAGAGTACATCCTGTGGCCCTTGGTTTCGTCAATTAGTGATCAACTTGAAGGACATGAAGACTCGTCAGCTGAGGAAGGTCTTTAGGTGGTAATTGGCAAATGCTTCGCTTGCTGATATTTGACCTAATGTCATCAGGCAACATGGATCCAGAGTCAATTTTGAAGACCTCCAGGGCCACTATCGCCTGAAGGTATATCTCTGTGCCACCACCTGTGGGGAATCTGTTTTATCGAGAGAGAGGATTTACCCAAGGATCATGACGGAGGAGTCTTTGACATTGGCTGTAAGGCATGATTTTGTGACTATGATTATGTTAGGCTGTTGCTTGACAAGTCTGTGAGATAACTCTCCCAATTTTGCTCCAGGTGTTCAGTGATGACCGCATAATATTCAGCACCATTCATTACTGCTCAGATATCAAAGCAATTCATGCCTAAGTGCAGCAAGACCTAGACAACATTCTGGCTTGGACTAACAAGTGACAAGTAACATTTGCACCACAGATTGCCCATCTCCAAGACTGAATCTAACCATCATCCCTTGACCATCAATGCCATTACCATCGAAGAATCTCCCACTATCAATATCCCAGAGTTCATCATTGACCAGAAACTGAACTGGACTAGCCATATAAATACTGCGGCTACAAGAGAAGGTAAGAGGCTAAGAATCCTGTGGCAAACAACTCACTTCCTGACTCTCTAAAGCCTATTCACCACTTACAAGGCACAAGTTCTGAGTGTGATGAAATGCTGTCCTTCACTTGCTTGGACGAGTGCAGCTCCAACAACACAAGAAGCTAGGCACCATCCAGGACAAAGCCACCTGCTTAATCAGTACCCTTTCCACAAATACTCACCGTCTCCACCACTAACAAATAGTGGCACCATCTACAAGATGCATTGCAGGAACTCACCAGGCATTCCTTAGGCAGCATCTTCCAAACCCATGACCTTCCTAGCTATTAGCTAGGAAGATACCTGCTAATACCACCACCCAAGTCTCCTTCCTCTGCACTCCCCACCAAGTTACTTATCATCCTGACTTGGAAATATATTGCCATTTGTTCATTTGTCATTAGGTCAAAATCCTAAAACTCCCTTCCTAGAAGCATCATGGGTGTTACTACACCTCAGGTACTGCAGTGGTTCAAGGCAGCAGCTCACTAATGCCTGCTCAAGGGCAACTAGTGATGGTCAATAAATGCTGCCCTACATTCTATAAGTTAGTTTTCAAAATGTTAGCAAGGACAACTGCTGTCACTCGGTAGGTCAACGTCAGATGGTCAGTCTGGCTTTATTCTTATTTGACACTTCTAAAGCAGTTTGATACAATATAGGTCACTTCAGAGGGCAGTTACAATCAACCAGATTGCAATGGGGCATGTAGTCAGGCTAGGTAAGGACAGCAAATTTCCTTCCCTAAAGAACATTACTGAACCAGATTTTTTTTTAAAATTACAATTTGGTGGTTCCCTGATCTTTATTGAGATTGGCTTTTTCTCCCCCCAGGTTTTATTAATTCATTGAATTTAAATTCCACAAACTACCATGGTGGGATTTGAACCCTTGTCTCCAGACCATTAGTCTTTGTCTCTGACATGACAGATAGGATAGAAACTGATATGTCCATCTAACATTTGTCCAAATAAAGCCAGAAAAAGATTTCAAATACAAATACAATGTAGACTTAATTCTCATAACAAGTCAATGCTAAGAAAGGTTTCTGTTAGTTATGTTTGCCATCAGAGACTCCCAATTAAAATACCAGTTGGCAGCTTTCTTGCAGGAACAGCACGATAAGTCAGTTTTCGCTATTTTAATGATCTACCCAACCCATTCCCAATAGGTGAATTGGATTAAAAAAAACTCCTTATTTTTTTAAAAATCCTAAGTTATAAAATTTGTTCTCCTTTTCCTCAAATAATTTTGAAAATCAGCCAAATTTTGTTAGAGATTAAAAGAAAGGCAATCTATTATTTGGGTAGACTAATTACTAGTGATGCATCTTAATAAATAGGCATACTTCAAACACAGAATGTAGAATTTCTCCAATTTCTTTTAGGATGTTTTGGCTGTGGTTTATAATAGAATCATGCTGAAACATTTTACAACAGCAGTCATTATGATGAATATTTATTAACCAAATAATTTGACAAGAAGAATGGAGCAGTTGTACTTTGTTTTTTAGTCAAGTTTTTTTTGCCATTACTGTATGAACTGAGCCTGCCAAATGCTATAGATTACTCAAAACAAATAGAACCAAATTTCTCGAGTACCCAATTTGTATAGACTTTTTTAAAAATAAGGAAGTCAATTGACATGAGAATATTGATAGAAAAGCTTTTTTTTCCATTTTTCTCTGTACTATCTCTAATTATCACATCTGTAATGAGAAGGTTTTCTCTAATCATGACCTTTGCGGCATCTCCAGATCAGTCGCACACAAATGCATCAGGAAGGTGGCAGGTTCCCATCATGCAAGGGCTCACATGTATATTCATAGGACCAGGCAAGCCAGGACACCAGGGCCATGGGCTTTGCTCACTTAACGTGTGCTCCAGGTGCAGGGTGTGATCGACTCAGCCAGGGCACCCACATAGTCCTGCAACCTCTCTGGCTGCATGCAGCATCACTCATGAGCCACAAGGCATACTACTCCCTCAACACTCAACTCGATTGCAATCACATGGTGCACAGGTGTGTGCCTGATTCCAAGGGACCGCACATGACAGATACATATTCGGCCATTTGGAGATCCCAGCCATTTTGAGGAAGCGCATTGGCTGGTGACACCAGTGCAGAGTCCAAACACCAGCAGAGACTGATTATAACAAGGCCCATGCTTTTATGCACATGGCGGTGGAGCAGACAATACGACTGCTCTGATGTCTGGACCAGTATGAGGGGAGGGACGCTCTGAAGTACAACCGATAAGAGGTGTCCCGTCTCACTATAGTCTGTTGTGCTCTCCACAACTTGGCGCTGCACAGGGGAGACCAACTGGACCAGGAAATTATTATTAATCAGTAAGGCTGCCACAGCCTCCAAGAAGGGGGTGGTCACCTTGCTGGAAGGACATCTATGTGACCATAGATAGAGGACATCCCACCTCTGCCGTACACCATCCAAGGGTTGGTCAAGGCTCCTCCGAGAAATTGTGACGCAGGGTTCCTGACAGCCATCCCCTCTGATGGATCTGGAACAAGTCCTGGCAAGGTATTTACGTGGAACTCCTCACTGACTGCAGAGGCCAAATTGACCCAAGGCAAAAAAATCAGAAGAGAGCTGCTACAAGCACAGCCGGCATGATTCACATTGTTATTTTTCACTGGAACAATATTTTGCCAAATTCTGGTAAGATTCCACGTCCAAGTCATTCCCAAATAATGACTTAAGTGCATCTTCTTTTCAGGAATAACTAATCCATCATGCTTCAGTGATTTCTCTTTTCAAATTCTGCACTCTCTTTTTAGTTAATAGGGGTTAAAAAAGGAAATGTTAAACTGTCATCTAAAAGCTGTTAAATACTTGAAACATCTTGTCTGCTAAGGTTGATGCATGCAATACTTCTGTTTACACTTGAATGTGAAATAAACTGCCAACATACGTATGTACAAATGTGCATAATAACTTAATTAGAAAGAGACAAGCTACTTAAGTGCCTCGTGACGTTAGGTGTGTTATATAAATATGCGGATGCCAAAAACACATACACAATAAGAATAACTGTTAATCAGATTATTGCCTCTTGTGTTGACTATTTCCTCCCAAAATTCCTTCTTTTTCATGGCTACTATTATTTCTATCAGTTGTGCAGCTGTTGATCATTTCACGTTGGGCGAACAACGTGCCTACTTTAAAGAAACATAAATAATATGAAAGGAATACCTGATTATTTTAAATTCGTGGGACATGGGCAATGCTGGCTGGCCAGCCAGCATTTATTGCCCATCCCTAGTTGCCCTGCAGAAGGTGGTGATGAGTTGCCTTCCTGAATCGCTACAGTCCACATACTGTGGGTTGAGCCACAATGTCATTAGGGAGAGAATCCCAGAATTTTTACCCAGTGACTGCAAAGAAACAGTGAAATATTTCTTACTCAGGATGATGAGTGGCTTGGACGGGAGCTTGATAGAACTAGATAGAAGTGATTGCGGATTTAGGCGGTGCTGTCTAAGGAACTTTGGTAATTGCTGCACCGCATCTTATAGGTAGTACACATTGGCGCTACTGAGCATCGATGGTGGAGAAAGTGAATGTTTGTGGATATGGTGCCAATCAAGTCGGCTGCTTTGTCCTGTATGGTGTCAAGCTTGTTAAGTGATAAAATGTGAAAGATTGCTATGTTCTAGTTTACTCACCCACCCAGTAATTAAATGGTTCATCTGAAGTGCCCTGCCTTCAGCAGAACTAATGTTAAGGAGTCATATGACATTGATGTGTTCTTCAAGTTTGAATGGCCTGGACTCCAAGATCAGTTTCCCAATTACATGCAAATCCTCCCGTGTTTGTATGTGAATAGAAAGGTAACCTCGCAAAGAATTTTAAGGCCCAAAACACTGTACTCTGAACCAAAGTTCTTTTCTCCCCAACTTGGGGCCAATGGTGTTTACCCTTGTCCTTCTAGATGGTAGATATCACAGGTTTGGGAGGTGCTGCTAAAGTACTGCTACCATTGGCAAAGTTGGTCAGGGAATCTGTCAGGACAAATAAGAAATATGACAGTAGGAAACATTTAAAATATATCAATAATTTCTCTACATACACACGTGCAGGAAAAAGGTAATGCTGGGACCATTAAAAGGTCCCAAAGGTGACATGGTACATGAAATACACCTAATTTTCTTCTCCTTTCATTGAGAATAGTTTCTCGAGCATACGGGTTTAACTCCGTACTGGGCCAAAGATGGACTCAAACTAATATCTAATCCAGGAAGCACTATTAGAACTTTAGATTTTAGAAAGAAAATTTATGAGATATGGACATTCCTGGCAAAGGCAGCATTTCATGCCCATCCGTAAGTGTCCTTTATTGAATGATTTGCTAGGCCATTTCAGTGGGCAGTTAAGAGTGAAGTATCTTGCTGGTTAACAATAAAAAGTAAAACAAGGCATCAGTCCTAGATCATGAGGATATTTACAGAATTAGCTAGCAAAATTAGTCATATTTCCAATGCTATTAGTCTGAGAATCATTAGAAACTGGAGTAATGCCCAAGAATGGTAAAATAACGAACAGAACATCAATCTTAAAAAAGAGATAACCTACTGTGCCAATCATCTATTGTCAACAAGGCTTCCAAAACCATGCAGCACAAACAATTTACCTGCAAAGTAGGAAGATGTGAGATAGGAAGTAAAATTATAGATTGAAAGTTGGCCAAACCCAAAAATAAAAGGGCAATTGCAAAATCAAATTACATCGAAGTGGTGAGAAGTCACGAGTAAAGTGCCAATAGGATCATGCTGTGATTATTGTTGTTTAGCGTACATACATGTTTTGGAACAGAGGATAGAAACAAGCTGGTGTGCAGCTTACACAATTTTAATTTGTGGTGGATTGATAAGTTTTTTTTTAAACAGATGGACTGCAGATCATTATCCACTCCTGCACTTTTCTACATTCTTAGGAATGCAGGAGAAAATATGTAGGTAGAAAATAGGTAGAAGGTATGCAGGTAGATGGTAGTTGCATTCAGCACAAAGAATATATAACTCAGAAATATAGATTTTAAGAATCAAAAGCAGTGAAATGAGTTCAATTTGAATTCAAGGAATCAACCAACAACTACACCTCAAAGAAGCTGCTTTGAAATTTCATCTTTAAGTATCTTTATTGCATTTTAACCTTTGCTTTGGTTAAAATCTCTAGAAGGAATTTCTATAGAAATTAGGTTATTGTTCATGGCTTCAAACATGTATTGATGCACAATAGCATGTGTTATTCTCTAAGTCTTCTTTTTTTTAAATAAAAGAATCCAGCAACAATAAATATGAGGTTATTCACTTTGGAAGCAAAAACAGGAAGGCAGATTACCACCTGAATGACTGTAACTTGGGAGAGGGGAGTGTGCAGAGGGACCTGGGTGTCTTTGTACACCAGTCACTGAAGATAAGCAGGTAGGTGTAGCAGGCAGTAAAGAAAGCAAATGGTATGTTGGCTTTCATTGCAAGAGATTGAGTGCAGGAACAGGGATATGTTGTTGCAATTATACAGGGCCTTGGTGAGGCCACATCTAAAATATTGCGTGCAGGAAGAATGTTCTTGCTCTCGAGGGAGTGCAGTAAAGGTTTACCAGGCTGATTCCGATGGTAGGACTGATGTATGAAGAGAGATTGACTAGGTTAGGATTGTTTTCACTGGAGTTCGGACTGAGGGCGGGGATTTCATAGAGATTTATAAAATTCTAACAGCACTAGACAGGGTAGATGCAGGGAGGATGTTCCTGATGGTGGGGGAGTCCAAAACTAGGCGTCACAGTCTGAGGATTTAGGATGGAGGTGAGGAGACATTTCTTCACCCAAAGATTGTTGAGCCTATGGAATTCATTACCACAGGAAGAGAAGGAATTGAAGTGAAAACACTGAATGTATTCAACAAGTAGCTAGACGTAGTACTTGGAGTGAATGGGATCAAAGCTTATAGTGAGAAAGCAGGGCTGCTATTGAGTTAGATGATCAGCCATGATCGCGATGAACAGTAGAGCATGCTTGAAGGGCTAAATGACCTCCTCCCATCTTCTATGCTACTGTAATAACAAGAAGCTTAAAACACTTCTAACCAATTGGAACCACAGAACATTACTTTATTTAAAGTAAACTGAATATAGATCAACTGGTGATTTTTCTTAAACATTTTACACATTAAAGCTACATTGCTAATAGATCTCAAAAATAATTTGGTACAGCTTGATCTGCAAGTTGCTTGATAGGCTGAAGGTTTAAATGATCAGCTTTAGTGTGGGATGAACCATACATCAAACTATTACAGAAGAAGTAGTTGTTTTTTTGGTGAGCTAATAGAGAACTCTCTACTGCTATTTGGAGTTGAAGAGGAAACTTAAAAAAGAGGTACCTCAAGGAGATTGTGTCTCTGTTAGAAAGGAGCGCCAGAATTTGTGGTTGGGTTGTTGTTGGGGCAAACATTCCTAGCGCTTACCAGGTTTCTGTCCTCTGGAAGGGGATGGTGAGGTGATGAATAAAAGTTTGCTGTGACAGATGAGAATGAACTCCCACTTACCTGATGAAGAAGCAGCACTCCGAAAGTTAGTGACTTTTGCTACCAAATAAACCCGGTGTTGTGAGACTTTCTACAGATGAGAACGTCAGGTAATCCAGCCTTTCAGGGAACGAGAGAAGAAAGGAGTAGCAGCAAATAAATTAGGAAAATGAATTATTCAGTTTAGAGAAAGAATTCTATCGGACTAGTGCCTGAAAAATGAATGATATATTGTCTCCTAGATTTATGGGTGCAGGATCTGAAATCCAAAATTGACAGAATGCTAGAGGATGGATGTGAGGAACCACATGGGAACAAATAGCATAGGTAGAAATTGACCAGAGGTCCTTCATATTAGACTAAGAAATGAAGCTTAAAGGAAGGAACTGGTGTCATATTTTCTAAAACATGACCTAAGCTATATTCTGGTGAAAAGGTTGGGGGTAATTCGACAAAGCAAAAAAATTCATGGTCTTGGCATAGGGCATCGGGATTTTGATCTTTTGTTTTAAATTGGAGGAAGTCACCTAAGCAAAAGGAGATGTAGAGGTGCTGACAGATGGGACAGATAGAATGATGCGGTAACATTTACATTAGATGCAAGAGTTGGACCTTGAGCAAGGTCTGGTTTGGTGGCAGATGGGAAAGGAAAGAATTTGCCAAGACTGCTGAAACGTTCATCTCAACTTTAGTCACAAACAAGTCCATGACCATCTCACACACTGAAGGCCAGGGTGGAGCGGCAAGGGAAGGGGTGTTGAAGGAGACAATTGTTACCTAAGAAAGTAAGTCACAGGGCTATTTTTGGGTTCCAAGTTGATCCTGGAATAGTGAACAGTTTTGGACGAGAAGAAAAAGATCTAATGGTGCCTATTTTGCTCCAAACAATTCCTGTGATGAATAGTTAAATCAATCAGATATCATATATTTATAAAATCTCAGACTTGAGGAAGGAAAACGAGGACCATAACAAGGTGAGAGAAAATAAGGGTTGTATTGGACAACGAGGTATCAAAATCACATGTGGAGGAGCTTGTTGTGGAGAACAAAGAACCAAAGGCTAGGGTGACAGATTGGAGGTCGAAAATATAGACTTCTTATGTGCAACAGTTAGTCCTTTAACAATGAACAGTGTTGATGTGTCTATATTTTTAAGGTTTATAAATTTCCATAACCCTTTCTACCTCTTTGTGGATAATGTATAGATTCTCAAACACTTGCTTGAAATCACTGAATACATATGACTTAAAATTACTCAGTGACATATATCATCAATAAAACTGAATATTACAACATACATTGTGCAAGCTCCATTTATGACATTGCCATCTTTCATTGTACTATCCACAGAAGACACAAGTAAAATTTAGTACATTGCAATGTTATCCAGTGATTTGTTTTGTCAAATTTTACTAACACAAACTGTCAGAAGTTGCAGTGTGACACAGATAGGATGCAAGACTGGGCGGAGAAATGGTAGATGGACTTCAACCCAGATAAGTGTGTGGCAGCTCATTTTGGCAGGTCAAATGGGATGAAGGAATATAATTTTAAGGGTAAGACTCTCAGCAGTGTGGAAGATCAGAAGGATCTTGGGGTCCGGGTTCATAGGGCTCTCAAATCGGCTTCGCAGGTAGAGGATGTAGTTAAGACGGCATATGGTGTACTAGCCTTCATCAATCAAGGGATTGAGTTTAGGAGTCAGGAGATAATGCTGCAGCTGTTTAAGACCCTGGTCAGACCCCACTTGGAGTACTGTGTGCAGTTCTGGTCACCTCATTTCAGGAAAGATGTGGAAGCCATTGAAAGGGTGCAGAGAAGATTTACAAGGGTGCTGCCTGAATTGGGTGGCATGCCTTATGAGGATAGGTTGAGAGAGCTTGGTCTTTTCTCCTTGGAGAGACAAAGGATGAGAGGTGTCCTGATAGAGATGTATAAGATGTTGAGAGATATTGATTGGGTGGATTCTCAGAGGCTTTTTTTTTCCCCAGGGCTGAAATGGCTGCCACAAAAGGACACAGGTTTAGGATGCTGGGGAGTAGGTACAGAGGAGATGTCAGGGGTAAGTTTTTCACTCAGAGGGTGGTGGGGGCATGGCATCAGCTGCCGGCAGTGGTGGAGGAGGCGGATTCGATAGGGTCTTTTAAGAGACTTCCGGATGAGTACACGGGACTTAGTAGGATTGAGGGTTTATAGGTAAGCCTAATAGGTAGAGATATGATCAGCATGTGGGCCGAAGGGCCTGTTGGTGCTGCAGTTTTTCTATGTTCTAAACAGGAATTTTAATGGATTCGGGTCATGCAATTGTGTCAACTTTGTACTGCTATGTTGTAGGTAAATACCTTTACTAGAATTTGTTTTATATATTTAATGTTTTTAAACTTTTTAAGTTTAGTAATTTTATTTCAAAGCATCAAGTGATAAAAATACTACTTATTATCAACCGCTACATTTATAACAAAACATTGGGCAAGATCTAGTGCCCCATTCACCACGGATGTAAATCCTGTTATGGCCCTTAAAACACATGAGAAGGCCTAAACAGGGGTCATGCTGGTGAGATCTCAGTTTGAGGTGTTCCCAGCCCCCTTGCAGACTGGTGATGTGATCAGTTCACACTCTAAAAGGACATTTATGTGATTACAATAAATTGGCTTTCCTCATGTGCAAAATTATATCAAGAACTTTATCTTACTTCATGATAATATTCTCAAAGTTTTGATACATCATAGAAATAGCAAAAGGATGTGAAACCTTACTAGCATAAATGGTATACTGACATTTTTAGAAATATGTTGGCTGGAATTTTCTGGCCACTCACGCCCTGTCATTGTTGCAAGCAAGGGTGGACACTTTGGTGCTCAGCCAAACCTCTGTTCATTGCAGAGGGACCAAAGAATCCCACCAGCACGAATGGCTGGAAAGTTCTGGTCGTTGAATTGATGGGTGAGTTCTAAAGGAATTTAATAGACGCAGAATAGTTTATGATACAATGCATAAACACATTCACATGAATATATGAATTAAATATTTATTTCAAGTTTGTTGATCAAAGGGTAATGTATAAGTTATCTGAAGAACATTTCTGGAGATGGCTGAAACCTAAAACAAAAATAGAAAATGCTACAATTGCATAGCAGGCCTCTTAGCCTTAGCAGAGAGAGCAGATAAGTTAACATTGAGTATAAATTCTATTTGAAAAAAGGGAACACAAGTAAAACATTGTCCCAGAATTCACAGTAGAAACATAAAAACACAAACTCGAAGCAAGCATAGGCAATTTGGCCCTTCAAGCCTGCTCCGCCATTCATTTTGATCATGGCTGATCACTGAATTCAATATCCTGATCCCCCTTTCCTCCCAGATCTCCAGATGTTTTTAACCCTACCAGTTACATCTAAAATCTTCTTGAAATTTTGGCCTCAATTACATTCTATGGTAGTGAGTTCCAAACATTCATCACCCTCTGGTGAAGAAATTTCTCCTTACCTCAGGTCTAAAAGGATTATCCCTTATCCTCAAACTATGACCCATAGTTCTGGATTCCCCTACAATCCAGAACATTCTTTCTGAATCTACTCTGTCTAACTCTGTTAGAATTTTGTAAGTTTCTCTGAGATCCCCTCTCGCTCTTCTAAACTCCAGTGAATATAATCTTAAGTGACTCAGTGTCTCCTTATATGACAGACCTGCCATCCCAGGAATCAACCTAGTAAACCTTTACTGTACTCACTTTATAGCAAGGACATCCTTCCTCAGATGAGGACACCAAAACTGCACAGAATATTCCAGATGTGGCCTCACCAATGCCCATTAATATTGCAAGTAAAACATTCCTAAGCCTATACTCAAATCCTCTCGCTATGAAGGCCAACATATCATTTGCCTTCCTTATTGCCTTCTGTACCTGTGTGCATATTTTCAGCAACTGATACACAAGGACTCCAAGGTCTCGCTGAGTATCCACTTTTCACAATTTACAACCCTTCAAATGATAATCTGTCTTCCTATTATTGCTACCAAAGTGGATAACCTCACATTTATCCACATTATATTGCATCTGCCATGCAAATGCCCACACGCTCAGCATGTCCAAATCAGGCTGAAGTATCTCTGCATCCTCCTCACAGTGCATCGTTCCACCCAACTTTGTATCATCTGCAAATTTGGAGATAATACATTCAGGTCCCTCTTCCAAATCATAATTACGTAATGTGAACAGTTGGGATTCGAGCACTGATCCCTGCAGAACCCCAGTAGTCACTGACTGTCAATCAGAAAAAGATCCATTTATGCCAACTCTTTGCTTCCTATCTGCTAACCAGCTTTCTATCCATCTCAAGTTATTACCTGCAACCCCATGTGTTTTAACTTTACACAGTTGTCTGTTTTGTGAGACCTTGTCGAAAGCCTTGTGAAAGTCTAGATAAACCACATCCACTTGTTCGCCTCAGTCAACTCTATTAGTTACATCCTCAAAAAAATTCCAATAGATTCATCAAGCATGATTTCCCTTTTGTAGATCCATGCTAGCTTTGGTTCCAAATGCCGAGTTATGAAATCCTTGATAATAGACTAGCAACTCCCTCATACCTTCGTTAGGCTCACTGGCCTATAGCTCTCTGTTTTCTCTCTACCTCTCTTTTTGAATAGCAGACTTACATTAACATAAGAACATCAGAACTAGGAGCAAGACAAGGCCATCTGGCCCCTCAAGCCTGCTCCGCCATTCAATAACATCATGGCTGATCTTTTTGTGGACTCAGCTCCACTTACCCACCCACTCACCAGAACCCTTAATTCCTCTACTGTTCAAAAATTTACCTATCCTTGTCTTAAAAACATTCAATGAGGTAGCCCCAACTGCTTCACTAGGCAGGGAATTCCACAGATTCACAACCCTTTGTGTGAAGAAGTTTCTCAACTCAGTCCTAAATCTGCTTCCCCTTATTTTGAGGCTGTGCCCCCTAGTTCTTGTTTCACCCACCAGTGGAAACAACTTTCCTGCTTCTATCTTATCTAGTCCCTTCATAATCTTGTATGTTTCAATAAGATCTCCCTTCATTCTTCTGAATTCCAATCAGTATAGCCCTGGTTTATTCAGTCTCTCCTCAAATGCCAACCCTCTCAACTCTGGAATCAACTTAGTGAATCTCCTCTGCACCCCCCCCAGTGCCAGTTATGTCCTTTCTCAAGTAAGGAGACCAAAACTGTACACAGTACTCCAGGTGTGGTCTCGCCAGCACCCTATACAGCTGCAACATAACTTCACTGTTTTTAAACTCTGTCTCTCTAGCAATGAAGGACAAAATTCTATTTGTCATCTTAATTACCTGCTGCAGCTGCAAACCAACTCAAGATTCCTGCACAAAGACACCCAGGTCCCTCTGCTCAGCAGCATGCTGCAATTTTTTCCATTTAAATAATAGTCCATTTTGTTGTTAATCCTACCAAAATGAATGACCTCACATTCACCAACATTTACTCCATCTGCCAGACCCTCGCCCACTCACTTAGACTATCTATATCCCTTTGATGACTTTCTCTGCACACTTCGCTCTTCTCCCATCTTCGTGTCATCTGCAAATTTTGACACACTACTTGGTCCCCAACTCCAAATCATCTATGTAAGTCGTAAACAATTGTGGTCCCAACACTGATCCCTGAGGCACACCATTAGTCACTGATTGCCAACCAGAAAAACACCCATTTACTCCCAATCTTTGCTCTCTGTTAGTTAACCAATCCTCTATCCATGCAGTCTTCGGTGCAGCACCTTGTCAAATGCCTTCTGGAAATCCAGTTACACCACATCCACAGGTTCCCCATTGCCCACTGCACATGTAATGTTCTCAAAGAATTCCACCAAATTAGTCAAACATGACCTTCCCTTCATGAACCCATACTGCGTCTTCCCAATGGGACAATTTATATCCCGATGTCTCACTATTTCTTCCTTGATAATAGAGTCAAGCATTTTCCCTACTACAGAAGTTAAGCTAACCAGCCTATAGTTACCTGCCTCTTGTCTACCTTCTTTTTGCTGTTTTCCAATCTGTGGGAACCACTCCAAAGTTCAGCGAATTTTGGTAAATTACCACTCGAGCATTTGCTATTTCTCCCACCATTTCTTTTAGTACCCTGGGATGCATTCCATCAGGACCAGGAGACTTGTCTACCTTTAGCTTCATTAACTTGGCCAACACTACCTCTTTCGTGATAATTATAGTTTCTAGGTTCTCACCTGCCATAGCCTTCCTGTCATCAATTTTTGGCATGTTATCTGTATCTTCCACTGTGAAGACCGACACAAAATACCTGTTCATTGCTTCAGCCATTTTCTCATTTCCAGTTATTACATCCCCCTTCTCATCCTTTAAAGGACCAATGTTTACTTTAGCCGCTCTTCTTTGTTTTATATATTTGTAGAAACTTTTGCTATCTGTTTTTATATTGAGCTAGTTTACTCTCATAATCCATCTTACTTTTCTTTATAGCTTTTTTTGTGGCTTTCTGCTGACCTCTAAAGATTTCCCAATCTAAGTTCCCACTAATCTTTGCCACTTGGTATGCATTTTATTTCAATTTGGTACCCTCTGTTTCCTTAGATATCCATGGCTGATTATCTCTTTTTCTACAGTCCTTCCTTGTCACTGGTATATACTTTTGCTGAGCACTATGAAAGTCCTCCACTGTTCCTCAATTGTCCCACCATAAAGATTTTGCTCCCTCATCCCTTTGTAGTCTCCTTTGTTTAAGCACAACACACTGGTATTGGATTTTACCTTCTCACGCTCCATTTGTAATTTAAATTCAATCATACTATGAACACTTCTTCCAAAAAGATCCCTTAATGCAAGGTCATTAATTATTGCTGTCTCATTACACAGGACCAGATCTAGAATAGCTTGCTCCCTTGTCGGTTCCATTACATACTGTTCAAGGAAGCTACCGTGGATACATTGTACGAACTCCTCCTCAAGGCTGCCTTGACCGACCTGGTTTGACCAATTGATATGTAGAGTAAAACTCCCCTTGATAATCGCTGTACCATTTGTTCATGGATCAGTTATTTCTTTGTTATTTCTTGCCCCACGATGATGTCATTATTTGGTGGCCTATAGAGTACACATATCAGTGACTTTCTCTACTTACTATTTCTAATTTCCACCCAAATGGATACAACCATTTTTTCCATAGAACCTGCATCATCTCTCATTACCACCCTGATATCATCCTTAAATATCAGAGCTACACCACTTCCCTTACCTTCCTGTCTGTCCCTCCGAACATTCTAATACCCCTGGATATTTAACCCCCAGTCATGGCCATCCTGCAACCATGTCTCTATAATGGCAACCAAATCATATCGTTCACAATGATTTGTGCTGTCAACTCATTTACCTTGTTTCGAATGCTATGGGCATTCAGATAAAGTGCCCTTATGCTAGTTTTGTACTTTCTTTTTGAATTCTAACACTTCCATTAATAACAGCTCCTGAATTCTCCTTCCTTTTAACTTTTTTCTTGATTTTTGATGTAGTTGGAACCTTCTCCCCACATTTTGTCCATGCTCCCTCCTTTCGGACTCCTCACATATGCCAGAGGGACGGGAACCTATTAGTTTAAACCCTCCCCAACTGCTCTAGCAAACACTCCCCCTAGGACATCAGTCCCAGTCCTGCCCAGGTATAACCCGTTCAATTTGTACAAGTCCCACCTCCCCAGAACCGGTCCCAATACCCCAGGAATCTGAAACCCTCCCCTTGACATCATTTCTTCAGCCACGTATTTATCCAATATATCCTCTCATTACATTAGCTATCCTCCAATCAGTAGGAACTATTCCAGAGTCCAAAGAATTTTGGAAAATAACCACCACTGGATCTAATATTTCCAGGATCACTTTCTTAAATACTCTGGGAGGGAGATTATCAAGACTTGGAGATTTATCCACCTTCAATCCCATCAATTTTCCCAAAAGCATTCTTTCACTAATGCTGATTTCCTTCAGCTTTTCAATGAAACATGTTACATAAGAACATAAGAAATAGGAGCAGGAGTAGGCCATCTAGCCCCTCGAGCCTGCCCCGCCATTCAATAAGATCATGGCTGATCTGTCGTGGCTCAGTTCCACATTCCCGCCCTCTCCCCATAACCCTTAATCCCCTTGCCTATGTTTCTCTTCGCACTTCTGGTACATTGCTTCTGTCTTCACAAAGGAAGACGTGAATAAAGTACAAATTTAATTCCTCAGCCATTTCTTTATTCCCAGTTATGAATTCTCCCGTTCCTGAAAGGCTAGGTCAGGTCAGTGATGAGAGTGGGTCCGTGGGTTTGGAGAGGAATCTCCTGTGGGCAAGGGAATCCCATGGGAGAGCAGGAAGAATCCCATGTAGGGATTGGCCTGAATATTTAAAATATTTACCACAGAAGTGAGAAGAAGTTTTATTTCTTCTGACCTTTTATAAGTAATTATTAGTGTAACCATGGCAGTGTGACATCTGACATTGTACATATAGTGAAGCATGGAAATTCAGAGTTACCATCAGCAATACTCAAGGCAGTCTTACATGCACTGTTGCAGTCTTCACTGATTTGTTGTGAACTACAGTTATTTATACTGAACACAATTCTCAACGTAAAACCAATGAAAAATTAAACTTTCTTCAATCAGGAGTAACTGCATTTTTAAGTGACGTACTAAGTGATAACTAATGAATAGAATTCTACAGTGCAGAAGGAGACCATTTGGCCCATTGTGTCTGCACCGAGTCTCTGACAGAGTCTTAGCCAGGTCCTCTTCCGACACATTTACCAGGGCTAATCCACCTAACCAAGGGCTAAGGCAGCAGCCTACCTATTGGACTGTGGGAAGAAACCAGAGGAGACACATGCAGGCACAGAGAGAAAGTGCAAACTCCACAGAGGCAGTTACCTAAGACTGGAAACAAATTCTGGTCCTTGGCGCTTCGAGGCAGCAGTGCTAACATATGTACCACTGTACTATCCCTTTGGTCCTGTAAACACTAAATTCTTCAATTCATTCCTCAAGAACATTTAAAAATTACAGATTTTTAATAAAATGAAAATTATTTTAAAAGTTTAGTTCTGGTATTTACATTTTTCCTTTAACGCCATGCGTATACCCTAATCTTTATTTTGCAGTCCATACATTGACTTGAATGGGCTAAAATTTCCCGAGTGGCAATCAGCATTGAATTCCCTGTGCCAAATTTCTTCCCTGTCTGTCACACCCAACCTTCCTGACTCAGTCCAGGCAAGATCCAAGCAGCACAGCAATCATCGAGACCCAGCATCAAAGTCTGAAGTAGTTGGAGTGAAGGACATGGCACTACCCTCCATAAAGCAGGGAAGTTTTAAGATCCAATTGAAACTGACAGCCAGGGAGATGTCCAAGCTAAGTCAAGAGGATTTGTGGGGTGTGAGGGGAGAGGGGTGAGGAGTTCAGAGCTTGGGGGTGGGTCCAGCCGGGTCAGGTCAGTGACAAGAGTCAGATTCATGGGTTGGGTGAGGAATCTCCTGTTGGTAGAGGAAATCCCACGGGAGAGGAGGTATCATCCAATGTGGGGATCAGTCTGAATCTTTAAAATAGTTACCACATAAATTAGAAGAGGTTTTATTTCTTTCGATCTTTTACGAGTAACTATTAGCAAAACCATCCAAAGTTAGTGATTTAAATCACTTTTTCAGATGGTTCACAGTGCAGCACTTCTGGACAATTGCCAAACAAATGCTAATCTGGGAAGTTCTGAGAGGTGTCCCCCTCCAAATCCAACACCAGGAAGCCCAAAAGTTATATTCTCTGCTTTTTACTTCTGCTGTCTATGAGAATTCTTCAATCTGATTGGCTGATCAGCTTGTCTACTGCCTGCAATGTTGCTAGATGCTACAGATCCCCGGTAGGTGGTGGCAAATAGGAACAGACATCAAAAGTAAGGAAATCTATGTTCTAGAGCCCACAAAATCTTTGGGGGCATAGCTTTTTTAGGTAAAGTAAGAACATAAGAAATAGGAGCAAGAGTAGGCCATCTAGCCCCTCGAGCCTGCCCCGCCATTCAATAAGATCATGGCTGATCTGAAGTGGATCAGTTCCACTTTCCCGCTTTCTCCCCATAACCCTTAATTCCCTTGCCTACCAAAAACCTATCTATTCGTGTCTTAAATACACTTAGCGAGGTAGCCTCCACCACATCAACGGGCAGAGAATTCCAGAGATTCACCACCCTTTGAGTGAAGAAGTTCCTCCTCAACTCCGTTCTAAACTGCCCCCCCACCCCCCCCTTTATCTTGAGGCTGTGCCCTCTAGTCCTGTTGTCCTTTCTGAGCGCGAAGAATCTCTCTACCTCCACCTATCCACCACTTCATTATCTTATACGTCTCTGTAAGATCCCCCCCTCATCCTTCTAAACTCCAACAAGTACAGACCCAGTCTATTTAGTCTCTCTTCATAGTCCAACCCCCTCATCTCCGGTATCAGCCTAGTGAACCTCCTCTGCACTCCCTCCAAGGCCAAAATATCCTTGCACAAGTGCGGCGACCAAAACTACACACAGTTCTCCAGCTGTGGCCTCACCAATGCCCTGTACAGTTGCAGCAGGACCTCCCTACTTTTATATTCTATCCCCCTCGCTATAAAGGCCAGCATCCCATTCGCCTTCTTGATCACCTGCTGCACCTGCAGACTGGGTTTTTGCGACTCATGCACAAGGACCCCCAGGTCCCTCTGCACCGTAGCATGCTGCAGCTTTTCGCCCTCTAAATAGTAATCCCTCCTATTATTATTCCTGCCAAAGTGGATAACCTCACACTTGCTAACATTGTACTCCATCTGCCAGGTCCTTGCCCACTCGCTCAGCCTATCTAGATCCCTCTGCAGACTTTCCACACCCTCCGCACAATTTGCTTTTCCACTCATCTTTGTGTCATCAGCAAATTTCATCACCCTACACTCAGCCCCCTCCTCCAGATCATCTATATAAATGGTGAATAGCTGAGGCCCCAGCACCGACCCCTGCAGCACTCCACTAGTTACCAACCGCCAATCAGAATAGCACCCGTTGATACCTACTCTCTGCCTCCTATTAGACAACCAATCCTCTATCCACGCTAACACCTTACCCCCAACTCCATGCCCCCTAACCTTCTGAAGCAACCTTTTGTGCGGCACCTTATCAAACGCCTTTTGAAAATCGAGAAACACCACATCCACTGGTTCCCCTCTATCTACTACACTAGTCACATCCTCATAGAATTCCAATAAATTCGTCAAACATGACTTCCCCTTAACGAATCCGTGTTGCGTCTGCTCTATCAAACAATTCTTTTCTAGGTGCCTCGCTATTTCTTCTTTGATGACGGATTCAAACATATTACCAAGAACAGACGTTAAACTAACCGGCCTATAATTCCCTGCCTTTTGCCTGCTACCTTTTTTAAACAGCGGCGTAACATTAGCATGGTGAGTATGGTGAGCATTATTCATTATCTTCTCTATTCCTCCACAGAGACTAACTTTGACAGAGTATTCAAGCACTTCCGGTCACATACAATGTCCCTTGAATAACATAATTAAGCATACCTCAGCTTTACTTTGTCCATTGTTACACAACACTTCTTTTAGTTCCTCAGGAAACCTCTGAGCCATTTGATCTCCAGATACAAACTGAGATTTTAGGTTTTCCAAGTGGGGCTTCAAAATCTTCTCCGATTTCTTTCTGTTGGGTATAAACAGATAGCTCACAGCCAAAATAAAATTTCATTTACTGCAAATAGCTTGTGATATTTATTAACAGCTCGGAAAAAATTACAGAAGCAAAATGATGGCAAATTCAAGTTACTTTATTATAATTACATCTTATTTATTGCATAATTTTGCTTTGTTATTAGGCATATCAAGGTTTCTGGGCAAAATTTTAACCAAAGATCAAAAAACAGATAAAACTCTGAGGAAAGCAAATGAAATAAGTTTTAATGGTGAGCTCAACATAATAAGATCTATGTCATATGATATTATTAATAACCAAATTAAATCATAACTAAAATAGAAAGCATGAAGATCTAAATAGTGTGCGTGTGTGTGTTGTCAATTTCATTAATGCGCAAGCAAGGCTATAGGTCCATGTTCAGAAAATTCACAATGGGCCAAATGGCCTGTTTCTGTCCCTATTCCTTAAATGGTGGGATTAAAGATAAAATTTTGAAAACAAGAACGTTTTGTGAGGAAATAAGCTGAAATATTTGTCGTGTGGACCAAATGTCTAACAGGTTCCATTCAACAATTAATATGATTACTTTCTTTTGCACAATTATATTAACAATTTTAATCCTACAAATGTACCATACATATACCTAAACTCAAAATATTTATACAATTGACTACTTTTTTTTTGCAATGAATTTACTTGAATTTATTATACTTAATTCTAGTTTAATTAGATTTACAAATTTCCCATGTGATTTCTATTAATCATATTTTACATCCTCAGTGTCACTCTCAAAATCCTCAGGATCAAAATATAAATCTATACCCATTTCCTCAATTTGTTAATACTCTGAATGTTTCATCATTGGTGCCAAAGGCAACATCTGCAGTACCACCCTCTACATTTCATAGAATCATAGAGAAATCATAGAAATCCTACAGTACAGAAAGAGGCCATTTGGCCCATCGAGTCTGTACCAACCACAATCTCATCCGGGCCCTACCCCCGTATCCCTACATATTTACCCACTAAATCGCTCTAACCAACACATCTCAGGACACTAAGGGCAATTTTTAGCACGGCCAATTAACCTAACCTGAAAGTTTTGGACTGTGGGAGGAAACCGGAGCACCCAGAGGAAACCCACGCAGACACGAGGAGAATGTGCAAACTCCACACAGACAATGACCCAAGCCAGGAATCAAACCCAGGTCCCTGGAGCTATGAAAGGGCACGTTAACCACCGTGCTACCGAGCCGACATTTTAACGCTGCTGTCTGTGTTTTTAATGTTTGTTAAAATTCTAAATCTCTAATGATAGACCACATTAGAATTTCCTCCTAGAGTCAAAATAAAGAAATATATAGACAATCTGATTCAGCTGTTAAATTTACTGATTGTTTTTCCAAGAAGTGTTTTGACTTTGTTATTGTTCCCATAAGAACATTATTCCATAGGTCAGGTGGTTCATTTAAGGATGGCAATCATACTTTAGCATTTCTGGAATATATGAGAAGTGACACTTTTTTCCACAATATTATCTAATCACACTCAGATCGAATGGAAATATCATATTCTGGGTCTGCCTCAATGAGAGTCATAGATGAAAGTTTCCTGAAAGAGTAATGGATCCAGATTTTCATCGTATGAAGGGTAATGGAAGCCAAGAAAATTCCTGGCTTTGCGCAATCATCTTGAGAGAAAACAACACAAATGTGGGACCAATGTCAGATTGGGTGCGGAATGCAGTCGAGGTAGCCAACCCAACAAAGAGCTCAGAGTCAACCAAAGGGGTTGCTTGGTACCGAGGTGGGCTGTTTTAAAGGCCAGCCTCTTTGCCCCAGTTATACTCAGAAAATATGGCCCTCTAGCCCACTCTTCGCACCACGCACATTTTCCATCTCTGTATTCATGCCATCTTATGCCATTGTCTCTCATGCAAAGCTGTGCTACTCCACACACCTCATGGTTCCTCATGCTAAGTTAAGCCCTTCCATCCACCCCCCCATGGTCCCTCATGTCCCCTTTGTCAAGCTATGGCATTTCCATGCCTCTTAACCCACTATGCACTGTATAGCCTGGCAAAGAAGGACCTCTTAAATTTACCTTTCAAAAGGTTTCATGACGCAGTGGTTCACGACACCACTAAGGTACTGTGAATCACGACTCTTTTAAAAGCTGTCTCAACTCCATGAAAATTGCAGAGGAGTAGGACATACTTATCTTTATAACAGAGTCAGCTAGATCTGGAGCAGGGTGCAGATTTTTCACCTGGACAGGCCCACAACCTTAAAAGACCCTGGTGAAAATCAGAGAGCCCAGGAATAGGACTAGGAAAGGGAATCTTGAAATTGGGGCCCACCCATCATTTTTGAAGCCTGAAACGGAAAAAATTCAGACTTCAATCTACTATTTGCAGTACTGATTTTTCTTCCATTCTGTCAATCTCCTGCAACTCCTTGCTCTAGTTTCTTCATTTTCCAGGGCTCTATGTGCTGCCTGTCACTTTCCTTCATTGAAGCAATAAGGTGCAGTTTCTCAGAATATGTTACAAGAAAAAAATCAAGTATGAGGAAACAAAACGAAGGAGATTGTCACAAACTTCAGGAAGCAGAGTGGAGAACATGCCCCCGTCTACATCAACGGGGATAAAATGGAAACAGTCAAAAGCTTCAAGTTTTCAGGTGTCCAGATCACCAACAACCTGTTCTGCTCCCCCTATGTCAACTCTATAGTTAAGAAAGCCCACCAACACCTGTCCTTTCTCAGAAGACTAGGGAAATTTGGCACTTCAGCTACGACTCTCATCAACTTCTAAAGATGCACCATAGAGAGGATTCTTTCTGGTTGTATCACAGCTTGGGATGACTTCTGCTCTGCCCAAGACCACAAGAAACTACAGAAGGTTGTGAATGTAGCCCAATCCATCACGCAAAATAGCCTCCCATCCATTGACTCTGTCTACACTTCCTGCTGCCTCAGCAAAGCAGCCAGCATAATTAAGGACCCCATGCACCCTGGACATTCTCTCTTCCATCTTCCATCAGGAAAAAAATACAAAAGTCTGAGGTCACGTACCAACTGACTCAAGAAGAGCTTCTTCATCGCTGCCATCAGATTTTTGAATGGACCTACATTGCATTAAGCTGATCTTTCTCTACACCCGAGCTATGACATTAACAATACATTCTGCACACTCATTTCCTTCTCTATGAACGGTATGCTTTGTCTATATAGCGCACAAGAAACAATACTTTTCACTACATACATGTGACAATAGTAAATCAAATCAAATGAGCGGCATGGTAGCACAGTGGTTAGCACTGCTGTTTCACAGCTCCAGCTTGGGTTCGATTCCCGGCTTGGGTCACTGTCTGTGTGGAGTTTGCACATTCTCTTCGCGTCTGCGTGGGTTTCCTCCGGGTGCTCCAGTTTCTTTCCACAGTCCAAAGATGTGCAGGTTAGGTTGACTGGCCATGCTAAAATTGCCCCTTAGTGTTCTGAGATGTGTAGTAAGAGGGAGTAGCAGGTAAATATGTAGGGATATGGGGGTAGGGCCTGGGTGGGATTGTGGTCGGTGCAGACTCGACAGGCCAGATGGCCTCAGAGAACCACATCATGACTACTTTGAAAATCCGGGGAGTTCCCACAAATATCCTGAACAATGTTTATCTTTAAGCATCACTAATACAAATTAAACAGGCCAATACATTATTGTTATTTTTGGGATCTTGCTGTGTGAAAATTGGCTGCTATATTTCCCCACACTATCAATGGCTAAAACAAATATTTAATTGACTGTAAAGTGTTTTGGGACAGTAAGGGATCATAAAACATGAATATAAACACAGGTCTTTCTATTCAGCTTCTGAAGAAATACATAGGTTTGGTTATTTTTGATCTGAATAGCAATATGGTTACTATAATAATATTGTGTGTCTGGGTGACCCAGTTAAAAACTATTCCAAATAGAAGTTCCGCTTCCTTTTTGCAGAAGGCAGAACAGGAAGGCACTCCCAGATTCCACAATTCCAGCTTTGCTCACTATGAAGGGGCAGCACGGTAGCACAGTGGTTAGCACTGCTGCTTCACAGCTCCAGGGACCTGGGTTCGATTCCCACCTCAGGTCACTGTCTGTGTGGAGTTTGCACATTCTCCTCGTGTCTGCATGGGTTTCCTCCAGGTGCTCCGGTTTCCTCCCACAGTCCAAAGATGTGCGGGTTAGGTTGATTGGCCATGCTAAAATTGCCCCTTAGTGTTCTGAGATGTGTAGTAAGAGGGAGTAGCAGGTAAATATGTAGGGATATCGGGGTAGGGCCTGGGTGGGATTGTGGTCGGTGCAGACTCGACAGGCCAGATGGCCTCTTTCTGCACTGTCGGCTTCTATGATTCTACGAAATAAGATGCCAAAGAAATTTTGGGATTTATGATATAAAGTCATCAAATTTTTGCTTTGAATGTACAGTTAAGGTTAGTTAAAGTACGTCTGAGTTACAGTGTCACTAGAGGTGCCACAACCTCCACCACTGAGATGAACAAGGGCAGCAGACATGTAGAACCCTACCACCTGCAAGTTTCCTTCTAAGTCACATACCACCCTGACATGGAGTGGTATCAATATTCCTTCACTGGCCGGGATTTTACGATCGGGCAGGATTTGTAAAATCACACCCAAAATCAGAGAATTCTGTTCTGCAAGCCTCGCCCACCCCGATTCTGGGGCGGGCGAATTCCATTCTGCAAACCACGCCGACCCCAATTCTGAGGCAGGCGTGGCAGTAAAATTCTGGCCATTATCTCTGAGTCAAAGTCCTGGAATCTCCTTTCCAACGAATTGTGAACCTACATCACACAGACTGCAAGAGCAGTAGAATGTGACTCACCATCAACTTTTACTTATTCATTTTGAGATGTCAGCGTTGCTGGCTGGTCCAGCATTCACGGTCCATCCCTAATTGCCCTTCATTTCAGGCAACATTGGAGAGTCAACCATGTTGATGTACATCTGGAGTCACGTGTCGGCCAGACTAGTTAAGGACAGCAGATTTTCTTCCCTAACAATGGTTTCATGGTCGCCATTAGGCTTTTAATTTCAATTTTTTATTGAATTCAAATCTCACCATCTGCTGTGATGGGATTCGAATCCGGGTCCCCAAAGCATTACCCTGGGTCTCTGGATTACTAGTCCAGTGACCCCCCCCTCAGTGGCAATGAGAGTGGGCAATAAATGCTGGCCTTATCAAAGAAGCTCACATCCCATGAACCAATAAAAAACATAAGCTAATAAAATACAATGGTTTATGCCATTTCAGTTACTAATCATCAATGCAAAATATATTTAGTGTTTAAAAAGTTAAAATTAAAAAATCTTTCTATGATCCAAAATCCAAAAGTCCAATCCTTTACTAAAAGTTATAGTAGTTAGGTTCAACATGAAAGAAGATTAACATACATTCACAATTAAATTCCCCAAGTTACATTGGAAAGTATTGTAATGAAAAATGTAAAGATAATGTAAAAATTTTGTAGATCTCAAATTATCAGTAAAAGAGGTATCTATTTTTGGTATTTGCTGCAACTTCATTATGGAAATGTTTCACATTCAGAACAGCTGTGAACATTACACTATTAGAGTCACCAGTAGAAATATATAAAACGAACGGCATAAACAAGTCTCACGGAATGCAATTTATAAATTATGTTGTAAGACTAAACAATGGTGCTACAGTCAATTTCTGGATCTTTATCCAAATAATCAGTGATCAGTATTAAAACAAGGAAGGAAACCCAAAATCTGTATTGGCAATAGACTCGATGTTAGGCTTTCCATACTGTCATTTTATTCTATTAGCACAGCCTAACAAAATTAGGTATGAATATGCAGTAATAGCATGCAAATTGGTCTCCCACACTTGCCTCAGGGCAGTGGTCTTTGCATTGCTAAATTCAATTCCTTCTACATCATTACCGCAGCCTGGCATAATTCATCAGAAAAATTGTTCAACCTTATTGCAAGCGCCTAGCCAGTAAAACCATCAGTTGCTGTTAACCATTGTTTGACAATAGAATGTTAGCTCCACCATCCACAGTTCCCTGCCACTCCTGCACTTGTATGAATCTCCCATGGGTAATGTTAGACACTACACTTGAGCCTGCCAAAACAATTAACCCCTCTGTTAATTAGAAGGAAATGTCAGGTTCACAGATGGTACAAGCTGGCATGCAGCCATCCAGCCAACTGCTACTGAAAGCAGCTACCCTGCTGCTGACAACTGTTCCAAACCAGCAGATGTCAAAACCTTACCCAGTTGAGAAAAGCTAAACAACAGGGAAGGCGCCATGGTTTCAGAGCCACAACAAATACTTCAATAATTTAATATTAATCTGCCTGTTGTTATATTAACTGATCTTACATAAATACGGTGCATTGCAAAGTAGGCAGCATAATTGGACTAGCAAACTTTACATTCTGCAATTCACCATTTATGGATGTATCCCCTTTCAGTGTTTCACCGAAAGAAAAGAAATTTAAAAACTGCAAGACAATGCTGAAGCACACTTGTCTGCCTGGAAACTGATCAACAGTTATCTGGGAAAAAAATTCAACTGGTATCCATAGAATACCTACAGTTCAGAAGGAGGCCAATCGGCCCATCAAGTCAGCATCAACTCTGCTAAAGGGCATTTTACCCAGGCCCACTCCTCCCGCCCTATCCCTGTAATCCTGCACATTTCTCATGGCTGATCCACCTAACCTACACATCTTTGGAACTAAGGGGCAATTTAGCATGGCCAAACCGCCTAATCTGCACATCTTTGGACTTGGGAGGAAATCACAGCACCTGGAAAAACCCCACAGGCCACGAGAACATGCAAACTCCATACAGAAACTTCACAGTCACCCCAGGCTGGAACCGAACCCAGGTCACTGGCTGTGAGGCAGCAGCGCAACCACTACACCATAGTGCTACCCAAAACTTGAGGATCAAGTGAAATTCGGCATTGGGCCTTATTAAAATGGATGGCAACAAACAATTGGACCAAACAGGTATTCTGCTGAAGTAGGCTGGTCAGAGATATCAACTGGCTCTTGTGCTGGCTAAAAGACAGGTCAGGACGAGGGGTGGGAGGAAGGAGATCACAGGCAAGATTAAAAAAAAAGCCAGGAGTGTCCCAAGGCATGCCTGCCTCTTCTGGAAGAGCAACAAAAACAAATGAAAAATTATTTGACCTTTCAATGTGCAGTCTCCAGCAGTCCTTATAAGGATCATTTGTTAGACTAATAAACATTTGGTACAGCTACACACAGCATGTGTGGCACAGGTTCCATCATTTCTTTCCATTCAAACACTTAGGGAGGCAATCAGATTACACCACTCCATTTAAGCCAGACAAAATCGTTTGAACTCAACACTTACATGCTTGAACTCGGAGATGTTGAATTTGCAACTTGCTCCAATGGAATACTCCTCAAGTTAAGGGAAGAAAACTAGAGTGCATAAAAAGAACAGTAGTACGATTAGAAGAAACTCAAGTTACTTTACTTTTAAACATTTCAAATACTTTTATTTACAGATCTGGTCCATGGAATTCTACGGGCCACATTTGGTTTGGTACCGAATAGAATGGCACAGAGCAATTGTTATCAATAGGTATTTTGACATGTTCTTATGAAATGCTTTGCAAAAAAGACTAAAGGCCACCTGGCTCACTTTTTGCATGATAATGGCTTGAAGCTCTTTGTCCACCTATAAATATCAGGACTACTCATTACTCAGATCTTACATACTTCTAGTGCTGATAATCCCTGACCTATCTACCGTGCTAAAGTTGTGCCATCCATGATGGAATACATTTAACACTGTTATTGCATAGAAATACTGAAAGATACCGATGTCAGATCAGGTGTTTAAACATGTTACCATGATAGCAATACACAGAGTTACTTGGCCCCATCAACATGGAGCACCAGGTAGTGATTCAATAGCCTGGTTAGATGAGTGCTTAGAGTAAAGTAATAGAATCCTTAAGATGGAAAGTATTAAAAGGCAGATGAGTTAATCCTTAAATTACCCAATGGCACCCCTCAAACTACAAGCTATGACATAGCTATAGCAAAATTCAGTAGAAGAGGAATGGACAATGCAAAGCACAGCAATAGTTATGGAAACTTCACCAATATTTGACCAACGCTAATTAGTGAAATGGGAAAAACAATGAAAGATCCTGAGTTTAATGCTCATGCAATTTTTATTACATGGATAACAAAACATTTTTTATTATTTACGTAATGTAATCAATGGACAAACAAGAAAGGACCAGGAAAGAAAGATTGGATGGCACAGTGATTAGCACTGCTGCCTCACAGCACCAGGGACCCAGGTTCAATTCCAGCTTTGGGTCACTGTCTGTGTGAAGGTTGCATATTCTTCCCGTGTCTGCGTGGGTTTCCTCCGAGTGCTCCAGTCTCTTCCCACAGTCCAAAGATGTGCAGGTTAGGTGGACTGGTCATTCTAAAGTACTCCTTAGTGTCAAGAGGACTAGCTAGGCGAAATGCATTGCATTATGGGGATAGGACCTGGGTGGGATTGTGGTCAGTGCAGACTCAATGGGCCAAATGGCCTCCTTCTGCACTGTTGGATTCTATATGATGTTACCTACAGAAGAAATGACGTTTCCTCTCCTCGAATGCAAAAGTGCATCTGAACAAGATTGCAATATTTCTGATGGCACCAGTGTAAATTGTCCCCATTCTGTACACCAAGCATTCGCTCATTTCTGCTGCGAAATTTGGGGCCAATTTGCATGTGACCAGAAGGAGCTTTGTAAGACTGACAAAATTCAATTTGGAGTAGACATTACTGCTTATCAGAATTCTAATCCTTTGTAATCAAAGTAATCTATTACAGAAACTTTAGAGTGCAGAAGGAGGCCATTTGGCCCATTGAGTCTGCAGTCGTTCACTGGAAAAGCGTTCTATCTAATCCCACTCTCCCAAGTTATACCTGTTAGCTCGTGTATTCATTATTTTCAGATTGCAATCTAACTCTATTGAATACCTCGATCAAACCCACCACCCACTTGGGAAGTTTGATCCAGACTCCAACCACACTCTGGGTGAAAAATGTTGTCCTTACATCACTTTTATTCCTTATGCCCATTATTTTGAATCTGTGCCCTCTAGTCTTAGAGATGTTCTTTTGAGAGAGAACTGTTTCACTGTTAACCCTGTCCATACTCCTTAGGATCTTGAATAGCTCCATCAAGTCTCCTCTCAGCCTTCCTTTCTCCAAAAAAAAACAGGCCCAACCTCTCCAATCTATCTTCCCAGCTTGTTGTTTATTCTTGTGAATCTCCTCTGTATTCACTCCAAAGTCTTCACATCCTTCGTCAAGTATTGACACCCAGGGCTGGACGCATTATTCCAGATGAGACCTAATTAGTTTTTTTTATATAAATTCAACATAACTTCCTTACTCTTGTACTTAATGCCTATCTTAATAAAACCTAGGATACCTAGGTATTGTTAATTGCTTTATTAACTGCTTTCTCTACCACCTTCAATAGCTCACGTACCCAGGTAGTTCCTTTGTTCCTGCGTCCCCTTTTAAGAGCATCTCCCTTTACTCTATACTGTCTCTCCACATTCTTTCTGACAAAACAAATCACCTCACATTTCTCTGCAAAAGAGTAGTAAGAGTAGTAACAGTAGTTAGAGTGCAACAGACCCAATTAAGGACAAAGAAGATGCTTAGAGGCACAGCACAGGATAGAACACTTGATGAGTACATTTGTATCAATGTTTACAGAGAAGTGAATCTGACAAAATATCAGTAGAAGCAGAGATAGTGAATAGGGTGAAAATTGAAAGAGAGGTGGTACTAGAAAGTCTGACTCTACTTAGGATAGATACGTCACTTGGTCAGGATGGCTTGTATTTCAGTTGTTGAATGAAGTGGATGGCATGGTGAAAGGGCTTGGAAATTTTGCAATCTTCCCTAGGTATGGGTGCCAGAGGATTGAAATGACACACATAAAAGCCTTGTTCAATAAATGATTTAAGGACAGTCCTAGCAATTACAGGCCAACTAGTTTATCAACAGTGGTTAAAGTTTTAAAAACTATTATCGGGGAAGTAAATCAAGAAGAATTAGAGGAATTTTAATTTCATTAAGGAGAGCCAGCACAGATCTGCAAAAGGCAGATCATGCTTGACTAACCTAATTGATTTTTTTGTTGAAATGACAAACAAGGTTGAAGAAGATATTGCAATGGATGCTGTCTATATGGGTTTTATGTGGGTTGCTATTTTTCAAACAATGGCATTCCTCAAGGCTCAGTGCAAGGACCACTGTTTTTTTACTAAACATAAATGGCTTAAATGCAGACTTAAAATCTCCCATTCCCAAGAATCATTCTGGTAAATTTCCTCTGCACCCTCCCAAGGACCTTCACATCATTCCAAATGCATGGTAACTAGAACCAGTACTTCAGTTGCAGCTTTTGGACCCACTAACAGTGACAGAATGATTCCCACCCCTAACCCAAGAACATGTGTCAAAAAAAAAGCTAACTATTGGGAACTGCTCATAAGTACTTATGAGCAGTTCCCAATAGTTAGCTTCTTAAATTTTTCTTAATAATTTCACATTTCTTCCCTTAAAAGGTGCACAGATTCAGTTGACTACAATTCGCTGAATTAAAGAGGTAACAAACATGCTGTGATTTTGCAAGTGCAATTAAAAAGTAGTTAAAAATAACAGCTTATATTTATATACTGTCTTTAATGTAGTAAAATATCACAAGGGACTTCACTTGAGCATTATAAAACAAAATATGACACCATGGGTGGAATTCTCCTACCAAAGAAAAGGTGTCATAGCTGTGAGAATAATGGAGTGATCCACACTGGTCTCTCAGAGATCCTCCACACTGCAATCCTCCCACACAAATCGTTTTTGGAGACTGTTTTGCAAGGGCACCCTGATCTTTCCATGAGGGGACTGAGGGGGTCTCCCACTGCACTGACATCAAGGACACCACCTCCCCCAAACCAAATCGGTGGCATGTTCCCCCACCCCCTCCTGACACAGGTCACCGGCATCAAGGCTCTCCCAATGGGCCCCCTGCCCAACCCCCAATATACCCTCCTCCATCATGACCCCTGATATGATCCATCCATATATGAGCCCTCTGCATAGCAACTCCCCCCATCACCACTGTCATAGCATTATAGCCCCTTGCATAGCCCACCTAGTCATAGCCCTCACTGATTGGACACCTTGGCAGTGCCAGTTGGGCACAATGAACACCAGTGTACCAGGTGGGCCCAGCTAGAACCGAACCGCCTGGTCATGCCACTGACCACCCAGGGGCTTGAATGGACTCCGAGCCCCCCTGCATGACCATCACGCTGGGTCTCCACGTGGAGGCCAGTGGTGATTCTCACTGTTCCCATACCACACCCAAAGGCCAGAGAATGCCATGCGCTGGAAGTTGAATGGACTATGCATATTTAAATACTACTTTAAATATCCTAATCAGCCTTGCAGTCTTTCTGGGTGCAATCCAGTTTGCGTCATTAGAAAGGAGCCGGGAGAAACTCAAATTGTTCAATGCTGGACGCAAAACCGATTTTTAGCCCTGCAAGCTATTCTCTGGAATTGGCGTGATCTGCAACACAGTGAGGTCAGAGAATTGTGCCCCAAGTCTCATCAGGAGTTATTAGGTCAGGTGAGGAAAGTTAAGTAGAGAGGTAGGGAAGTGTTCCAAAATTTAGGTCCTAAATAATTGAAGGCAGGACCATTAATACGAGTTTGGGATCTCAAGAGGCCAAAATTAGAAAGGCACAGACATCTAGAAGGGATGCGGGCTGGAGGAGATTAGAGAAAAGGCAGCGACCAGCCCAGTGCCGATTTAAAATGAGGAGAATTTTAAAACTAAGATCTTTCTTGAGTGAGGCCCAATGTAGGTTAGCAAGACCAGGGTGATGGGGGAAAAGAACTTGACATGAATTAGGACATAGGCAGTGTTTTGGATGACCTCAAGTTTGTAGAAAGTAAAATATGCAAGAGCAGCCAGGAGTGTGTTTAAATGGTATTATGAACTTGGTAGACACCAGTAACTTTTGGATTTCAAATGTATTTTTTAAACAGTCACTTATATAAAAACATGAAACCACAAAATTCCATGGTTTTAAGGAGTTTAATTTTTACTGTACAAGTAAAGCAAACACTAATACAATTTTAAATAACCTCATACACTCTAACATTCAGAATCAACATACCTCAAACATGAATCAACAAGCAAAATGCAGTTAATTACAAGCTTACAAATTAAGTGTAAACCACATATTAATTGGCAAATACAACTAAGATAGACCTTACAAATTGCTCTTCAGTCCACATTTCAAATTCACTCAACAAATCCTTCAAAATTTACACACTTACCTTCCTCCGACTGGAAGCTCCTCTTCTTCTTGGATGCACTCTGATCCCAGCCAAAGGCAGCATTCAAGCAACTCAAGTTCCACAGACAGCCTTTAGCAATAATGACACACGTCTGCAGAACCGCCAAAATTCTTCTTCTGATTGCGTGGATGAGGTAGATCCACTAATGTTACCTTCAAGTACCAGAACCAGTCCCAAGCCACACATCAATCTTAGAACAATAATTGCCACTCCTTCATTGTCACTGGGTCAAAATCCTGGAACTCTTTCCTCAACAGCATTGGGATAGGTATATCCATATCATATGAACTGCAGGAGTTAAAAAAGCATCTCACCACTGCTTTTCCAAGGGCAATTAGGGATTGGCAATAAAAACGCTGACCTAACCAATCATTCCCACGTCCCGTGAAAGAATAAAAAAAACATTTTCAGCTTCCAGAGCTGGACCCCGTCTTCTTCAACATGCTTGTACTGCACCACTGGATTCATCAATTGCTACCTGTTATGATCCAGTTAGTGACCGTAAACATTTAAAAAGATACCTGAATAGCTTGCTTTAGCCAATAGAGCTACACAATAGAACCACACTATTATAAACAAAAACTTCATTGTATATAAAAGGATTTAAAAGAGTAAATATGATTAGCTTGTAACCACATGTTACACATTCATGTTTACTTCTTACTTCTCCCAATAATTCTCTTTTAAGGCATCAATTTTAAGAGTTATTTACTTCTGTGGGGACCATCCATGAGTATGCCGCAGCCCTGTGAAAAATTCTCTTCATCCACAACTATTCGCCGAGGTAAAACTTTTATTTACACCGCTTGACTATGGCTGCCTCAAGTCCCTTCTAATTTTTTAAATATTTCCAAACTAATTCAATTGATTACTTTCTTTTGTAGTTAGACACCGCAAGGCCCACTGTAGATTCCCCCATTAGATTCAAATTAGGGAATCTTCAAACTGAGATTAAGCCTCATCTGCATCCCACACAGTCAATGATGACATTAATTCTTGCCTCTGCTTATAGTGCAGATCCATCTGAATGGTCACTAACTTTGTTTAACATTGCTCATTGAGAAGCAAACTGTATCAGGTCCAAAAGTGCATTTAAAATCTCTCTCAGTAAAAACCTAGACAAATTGAAATCACAGAACCTCCCTAACATCCAACCATCTCCAAGATGGTGTGATCTGCTCTGGGCTACCAACCTTTAAGTCAGTTCTCCCTCACTTGATTAACAAACAGTGAAAAAAAAAGACATGTCAAAGCTATTTGTCTTGAATCATCAGGACATTCACTAGAATGCCAAATATAGAGGGAATAATTCATTCTTCATGAGAAGAGTGTGCTGCTTGGTTGGCAAGTGGCCTCTAATTGACAGAAGTGTTGTAAAAGGAAAAAATTCAAACCAGGTAGTCTGTCTCTGATTGGTCAAAATCAGAGATTGGCTGTCACCTATTTTGGTCAGTTGAAACGGGAGCAACTGAACAAAATAGGCAAATATGCTCTGCAAATCCTCCATCAGATGGTTGTCCTGAAAAACCAGGGAAAAGCAAGTATGTATGCTTGTATCTGATCAGGGTTCAAAACAGACATTCTTACACTGAACAGAAAATACAGGCCAAAGTATTATTTTCTAAATGATGAACCATTCCGAGATCTTTCACAATTAGAAAACACAGCCAATGTTGATTCAACATATATTGTTCAGACTTCTGCAAAAATTACGGTTGCTGACTTAAGTTGTGACTTCTTGTTTTCTGCAAAGAGCACAGACTTTAACATTACAGAGCTAGTGCTACATCTATATCACAGTTCAGCCACAAATTGACAAAATTCCTATTAAAGCAAAGTGTAACTGAATGTGTCATGTGGCTCTGCCATTCAATACGATCATGGCTGATCCTCTAACTCAATGCCACACTCCTGCCTCTCTGCATATTTCTTGATGCCTTTAGGGTCTAGAAATCTATTTCCCAGTGACTTGGCCTCCATAGCCTTGTGTGATAGAGAATTCCACATGTTCACTCTCCTCATCTCAGTCCTAAATGCCTACCCCATATCCTGTGGCTGTAACCTCTTGTCCTAGACAGATCCCTCCCCCTTCCCTGCCAACGAAAAGAATATTCTTGCATCCAGTCTGTCCAGCCCTGTCAGAATTTTGGCACAGTGGTACAGTGGTTAGCACTGCTGCCTCACAGTGCTCAGGTTTGATTGAGTTGGGTCACTGTCTGTGTGGAGTCTACACACTCTCCCCACGTCTGCATGAGTTTCCTCCGGGTGCTCCGGTTTCCTCCTACAATCCAAAGACATGCTGGTTAAGTGCATTGACCATGCCAAATTCTCCCTCAGTGTATCCGAACAAGCGGAGTGTGGTGACTAGGGAATTTTCACAGTAACTTCATTGCATTGTTAACGTAAGCCTACTTGTGACATTAATAAATAAACTTAAACTTTAAATTTTGTATGTTTTTATTAGATCTTTTCTTGTTCTCTAAATGCCTATGAATATAGACCTAGTCGACCCTGTCTCTCTCAATGTGATAATCCTCTCATCCCAGGAATCAGTCTGGTGAATGCTCACTACATTTGCTCCACAGCAAGGAAACAAAAACTGCACACAATGCTCCAGGTGTGGTGTCACCAAGGCACTGTACAGCTGCACGAAAACATCTTTGTTTCTGTACTCACGTCCAATAATATCACTTGCCTTCGTAGCTGCTTGTCCTACCTGCATACTTGTTTTCAATGACTGGTACACAAGGACACACAGGTTCCTTTGTATATCAACATTTCCTGATCGATCACCATTTAAACAGCAGTCTACCATTCTGTTTCTTCATCCCAAAGTGGTTAACTTCATATTTATCGATGTTATGCTGTACACTTGTCCAAATCACCCTGAAGCCTTTTAACACCCTCCTCACCACTCACGTTCCCTCAACTTTCATGCTGTCATCAAACTTGGAAATATTACATTTGGTTCCCTTATCCAAATCATTGATGATATTGTGAATAGCTGGGGCCCAAGCACTGATCTCAGCTGGACCCCACTAGTCACACCCTGCCACTTTGAAAAATACCCATTTATTCCTATTCTCTTTCCTGTCTGTTAACCAATTCTCAATTCATGCACTTTAATTTTGCACCTTAGCATCTGATACAGGACTATATCAAATGCTTTCTGAAAATCCAAACACATCACATCCACTGAGTCACCTTTATCTAGTCTATTAAATATGTCCTTAAAAAACTCAAGTAGATTTCTCTTTCATTAATCCAGCTTTACTTGTCTATCCCCATTGTCTGTTCTCATTGATATTTTCCAAATGTCCTGTTATCAATCCTTTATAATACTCTAGCACTTTCTCTGCTCCTGGTGTTAGAATGCTTGTAAAAAGTATTTTAATTAGAAAGTGCTACATTTTAAAATTTAATTTCTTGTTTAAATTTTGCCATCATAGTGAATTCCATCACGCTAAGCACTTTATACATTTAGTAACAGTTCCAGCAATAAAGTAACTTTTCACATCAGCATTCTGATATACGAACAAAGGTTTAAGGTGACAATCTACAACATATGCAAGCTTGCCCTTTTTAGTGACCTAACACGCACTTAGCATCATCTACTTGAATAATGCTGTTTCTACGACTACAAGCAATTTATTCCAACTAATGATCATCATGCCCTCATAAATCAGCATTAGATCTCAGTCAGAGTTGGTGGCTTCCACAGATAAAAGTCGCATTCCAGTTCCTGGTTAGATATTGGCACACATATTGATTTTAATTAGCCCAATTAGTTCATTATGTTCTAGCATCAAACAGCTCATTTACTGCATTCCACGACCCTAATGGCATATGATAATGAAGCAAATCAATTAGCAATCATAAAAGAAGCTATTAAGAAGTGTAAACATTGCTCTGTCAGTTTGTAAAAGACATAAAAACACAGCAATGATTAACAATTTTGTCAGTTACAAAAAAATTCAAATCACATTGGACTGGATTGCTAAATCTGCATGTTGGAGAGAAGCTTTTAAGTGAGAAATAGCTCACAAGGTATAAAAAGTAACCCCTTATATTGCTAAGTACAAAAATGTTCTCATTTATAATGGGAACGTAATCTATTTATCTAAAGATGCTTATACAAATAAATGTTGCTCTTCCAATTGTCTGAACCCATTTATCTATTCCTTCCTACAATTTCAGCTCACTATCTAACAAACCATTCAAAATCCAGAGTGATCCAAACAATAACAATGGTAAATTCATATCTCGTATATATCTTCTTACATACACCTTTCCAACATTCATACACCATAGGACATTTGATAAGTTTAAATGTTTCATAGATGATCAGCAATTAGGCATGCCCATATTCATGATGATGATCACATACCTGGCAAATCAAACTTAACCTTCCTCTGCCATGTTATATAAAACCCCAGGATCACATAATATTAGTTCATGTTGACATCTTAACCAAAAGCAAATCCAATGGCCTGATGGTTAGGAGGCATTTCAGGACATGAAAAATCTAATATCTGAAAAATGGAGAAGATTCTTGTATTGTAGTTTTGTGGTTAGTCATTTGATGTCCTACAAGTGCTACAGAAAAGGTGCAGCTACACTCTCCTGGTGTGCTCCAAGCTCTGTTGTCAGAAACATTTGCCAAATTTAAACCACTGACTTTAATAAAATGTGTCAAGCAGGTCCTTTATAAATATTGCCGATTCAGACCCAAAGAAACCACAATAGAATTAATGGAATTGGCTTTGCTTTTCAACCAACACACAATATCAGTGTTAGAATTGTCCAACACTGTGGATGTTAAATTCCCAAATTTAATAAATTAGCAATGAAAAGTTGCACAGACTAATTCGTAGAGAAGTTTTAATTATGAGTTTATTTAATTCTATACTTCAGTTCTTACTTGACTTACCATGATGGTAAAAAAAATGCTTAGGATTTTCTTAAACTTCCCCAGCTACCTATATCACTAAAGCAACTTAGCCATCTCAGAGACTTTACCTTAGGAAAATGAACTTGAAATGTTGACATATTTTCTTTTTAACATTCGAGGCCAAGTACACATCCTGGAGTTATCATTGACAACATACTTAACTGGTTCAGACATATAAATGCTGTGGTGACAGATCAGAGGCTGGAAGCTCTGCATCAAAAAACTCACCTCCTGACTCCGCAAAGCCTTTCTACTTCTACAAGGCACAAGTTCAAAGAGTGATAGAAAACTCTCCACTTATCTAGATGAGGTAACAACACTCATGAAAAACTCAACATCGTCCTAACAAAGCACATCCCATTCACCACTATAAATATTTCCTCCAACACTCGCAGAGAGAAGCAGCAATGTGTACCATCTACAACATGCACTGTAACAACATATCAGCACCCCAACATGTGGTCTCTAGTCCCTAGAAGGTTAAAGGTAGCCGATACATGGGAACACCAACACCTTCAAGTTTCCCTCCAAGTCACACACGTTCTTGACTTGTGAAACTATAATTACTATCCATTGCCAAAATTCTGAAACGCCTTCTTTAAAAGCACTGTGGATGTACTTACACCGCATCAGTAAACCACTACAGTACTTTGCCAAGCATAACCATGGATCAATCTAAATGGAAGTCCATGATTGCCAGCTTAGGACAAGTACCTGGAGGAGAGGCACCACAAAGTCACCTACATGAATAGAAAGTACGACAGGTATTTATAATTACTTGTCAGTAAAACACAGATCGCATGTACAAACTTGATATAAAATAAAAATAATTGACAGATAAATTGCAAATAATTGACATGCTTTACAGTTTTGCATTAGAATGTGTGGTGCCTATGAATCTCAAAGATAGAAAATACATTCAAGTATTTGTAATATAGTTACAAAATATATCTATCTACAAGTTCAACAATCACACATTCCGATGGCTACAATAACTTTCACCCATATATTACTCTGCTTTTTGGGTGGAGATTTAGATTGCCTTTTACTTTATTGTCAGATTTTCAATCCTTTGTCAGCAACTTTCATCACCTGAAGCTTATGAAAGATTGAAGAAATACACCTGCCATAATTTCTCAGTTCATAACTCTGCTGTTCCTAATTTCCTTGCCTATCATTCAACGGTGAACTACACGTTTCAAAGTTTATTTGGCAATTTTGGTTAAGAAAAGAACGCTATCCTTTGCTCTTCTTCAAATAGTACCAATCATTAAACTATTGATGAACCACTGAAACGAGAAGATGGGACTTCCAACCTTTCCAGCGATATAGTACTATCTATACTATCTAGCTCATTCTTCTGGGTGCTCAAGTGAGGGATACATGTATTTGTCTGGAATATTTTACACTGTACACACATGGTAAAATGCAACCATTATAAGACAGCATCTCCTCAGACTCATGAAAGATAGATAAAAATACCAACATTTTTGGCAAAGCACTCGAGACATTAGCAGATCGCAAATTTCTGAAGCATGTTTAAAAAAGCCTCCCTCTACAAAGAAGAATTAATATTTTAAGCTCTAAAGATCTGAAAAGCTGTCTTTGCTGAAGTAGCATCACTAGCTTACACTACATGCTACATGACAAAGACTATTGCTTGTCCAAGCCACTAGATGGAGCTGACTGTAGTAACAAAGCTTTTTAACTGGTCTAACCAAATTCATGCTACAGAAATACATCTGCTACTGATCACGGTGCTACTGAAAGCAGCTGTGGAGAAAGCAAAACTCAGATCTCTATCCCTTCCCAAAAAAAGAGGAAAAACAGGAAAGAAACAATGGAAGAAATTTTCCACATGGAAAACTTCTTGGCATTAGTTGGCACCTTCTCACAGCACTGCAGTAAACAAAGTTTGTATTAATCTGCATCCCACCACTCAGTTGTATTAACTACGTCACCAATCAGCATTAGTATTGATTTTGTTTGAACTATAAAGTTAAGATAAACAAAATCACTCGTTCCCAAAATAAAGTTAATTTGGAAGTAATCAATCTTTGTGAATTTTACATCTTGCAGCCCTGATCACCATATTATAAGAAAAAAGACATGGCACTGGAGAGCATGAAGGGAAAATTTACAAAAATATTAGCATAAAAATGTGTCATTATATACATCAGGAAGGAACTCACAGGCTTCAAAACAAGGCCTGAGAATGGCCTAATAGAGATCTTTAAATTATGAAATGTTTTGACAGAGGAAATACAGAGAGAATATTTCCTCTTGTGGAGATGAGAACAACCAGACGCCAACTATATAACATCGTCGCCAAGAAGTTCAACAGGGAACTCAGGAAAAACTTCTTCAGGCAAAAAGTGGTGAAAATGTGGAACTTACTACCATAGGGAGCAGCTGAAACAAATAGTAGAGAAGCACTTAAGGCAAAACCATGCATGCACGAGGAAAAGAGGAATAGATGGAAGATTTAGATGAGAAAAAACGGTGGAGTATACATATTGACATCAACTGGTTGGACTGAACAGTTTCTGTGTACTATCCTACGCAAGGAAAAAATAAATCAAATGGGATGTAACAATAAAGACCATTTTGTTTTTTGTGTTGTCCTGAAATAAACAGGGGAAGAGATTGGGAGAGGCGGAACAGGGCAAGAGCCATAAGATTATTTTTATTCAATGGGATGGAGGTCCTCCATCAGCCATGGTGATACGGAGCTGGGGGTAGGATTAATAAATTTGCAGATGACTCAAAGATTGGCTGGGTGGTTTCCCAGTGAGACTGAATGTCTTGGACCAGAGGAAAAAAAAGATGGGATAGTCAAATGGGTAGATAAGTGGCAGGTGGAATTTAATCCTGAAAAGTATGGAGGTGATATACTTTGGAAGGAGTAACTTGACAAGGGAGTATTCAATGAATGGCATGACACTAGGAAATTCTGGGGAACAAAGGGACCTTAGCGTGCTTGTGCATAGAATGCAAACTGGCATGTTAGTGGGGTGATGAAAAAGGCATATAGGACACTTGTTCTTATCAACTGAGGCATAGGTTACAAATGCAGGGAAGTCATGTTGGAATTGTATAGAACTTCGGTGAGGCCACAGTTCTGGCTGCCGCATTACAGGATGATGTGATTGTACTGGAGGAGTTGTAGAGGAGATTCACCAGAATGTTGCCTGGGATGGAAGAGAGGTTGGATAAACTTGGGTTGTTTTCGTTGGAACAGAGAAGACTGAGGGCAACCTGATCGACGTACAAGATTAATGAGGGACATGGACCAGGGTGGATAGCAAGCAGCTGTTCCTCTTAGTTGTAGGGTTAGTCATGATGGGACACAATTTCAAGGCAAGAGATAGGAAATTTGTGTGTGATGTGAGGAAAAGATTTTTACCCAGATGGCGGTGACAGTCTGGAATGCATTGCCGGGGAGGGTAGAGGTGGGTTGCCTTATGTCCTTAAATAAGTAGCTAGATGAACACTTGGCATATCATAACATTTAAGATAATAGGCCAATTGCTGGTAAATAGGATCAGGTAAGTAGGTCAGGTATTCCTCTCATGTTGGTGTAGACTCAATGGGCTGAAGGATCTCTTTTGCACTGAGATTCTGCAAATGAGAAGGTATGTCAATAATAAAGCATCTGATCAATGGTTGAAACCAGAATGCCGCCCTAAAAAAGTTCAATAAAATCCTTGTGCTATGATGATCAACAATGGACATCTTTCATTGGCTTAAATAGGACTCCAGTAATTGAAAGTTTCCTCTTTGACCCCACTGACTTTAGTGCTACTAAGTTTCTTTAACGTCACATTCAAATACTACCTTGATGAGTAGTTACTCTTGGCAATTAGCACATGCTTCAATGATTAGATTACCTTGGTTCATTTAAAAGACAGAGCCTCCAGCAAATTTCAGCCAGCATACACCCTTACATTTGGGAGTGGGCTTGAAGCCAAAACTTCTGACTCAGAGGCAAAAGAGCCACAAAAGGTTGGCATTTGGAACAGAATTTCAGCTGAAGTGGCCTGTGTGTAGCAGGGAGATCAGCAGCAAGTCAAGAACCTGCTATTACTCAAGGTAGCCTTTGCCTTGACTGTAAGTTACAGTCACAGTATCAGAATTCCATTTCCAAGCTTTCCAAATAGTATACAATGTGGGCTGGATGATTACCAATCTGACAAAGGAATGATTTCTAGTTAGAAGGGACACCAATGATGATTAAAGTGTCTGAACTGTATATTGATTTTTGAGGCTTCAGCAACCACAAAAATGGAGAGAAGACGAGCGAAGGCTTCCCAACACCCCTACCCCCACTTCCCCATCAGGTCCAAGACTTCTACCTGTAGGGGTCTGAAGGGCTGAATTGAGGTGAATTTTGCCAAGGACAGGAGGAAAATGGTAGTATCTCCAACCAAGCAGGCATGAATAGAAATGGTCAAAGAAGTGAGCAGTAAGACAGTGTGGTCCCTCAAACCCAAAGACAGTACCCCAAGAGATTTAAGGACCTCTCTGAGAGGGTGGGGAGGAGAATAGGGAGAGAACAAGAAAGGCGAGTGGTCTATCACTTAGAGGTATCAAACCCAACATTCTGACTTTCTCAACAATTCTCCTGCACACCATTCCTCAGTCCAATGCACATTGCAGATCCACTCATCCCTCGCTTTATTCTGACTGTGCCCTTTATAAATGGTTACATCTTTTCTCTATTGCTTAAATTTGGAGAGACATATAGATGGTCACATAAGCACATGATACGCAGAAGCAAAAGTCCAATGGAATGTTCCTACAGAAGGAAAGTTGGCTGTCTATAGGGTGATCTGTCTTTCCAGAAGCAAGACTTCCAGGATGGAAGAAGGCACAAGGAGTGGGTTAAACTTGGAGGTGTGAGCTCAAATGTTCCAGTAAGTCGCAGTTTTGATGAGGGCCAGACTTCTTTCTGCTGTCACCTACTTGATAATGTACAGTACAGGCTGTTTGCCTGAAGTCCTGTTCTTGTTAGGAGTCAAATAGTAAGGTTCAAAGACTATAATTAAAGGAATTCAGACAGCTCAAGTCTCAGTCATGCAACACTGGTTTCAGGTTGTTAAATGAAATCCTTGAATAATGAATCCACCATGTTAGAACAGTTAATGCTTAAACCATTAGCACCATTATTGGAGATTAGGACTTGCAAACGGCTGTCCTTGCCTGTAGCTGACTGGAGCAAACAGACCATCTGCTGAGCCACTGTATCAGCTTAGCTGGGAAATTCATGCAATGCAAAGACTGTTACATTCCAGCCATTTGGGATGTTAGCCTTTGTCTGAAACAGCTCTGAAACTTCCAGAAACCAGCATATGACTAGATGGAGCCATCTTGTCAGCTGAATTTTGAAATGCACCAAAAAAAAATTGACTTTATAACATAATCCAGCCAACATATACATATATATATATAGTCTTTTCCTTCATGTTTCGACAATGATGTATACATGTTGTTTTATAACATTAAAATCTACTGCTTGAATTTACTTCTTGCTCACAAAATCATATTTTTTCAAATCACATTTATTGCTCATACCCTTTGGTAACCTTTTCCATTATTAGTTGCTGTATTAACATTTCCTACTTAATTTTACTGTAAACTGCCACATTACAAACTTTGATCCTTCGGTGGCATGTGGGGCAGATATTGACATTTCTAATGAAGTTGTACAGTCTGGCCACTAGCTATTATCTAGACAATTTTTGAAAATATTTTAACAATCATTTCCACCCACACCCACACCCCCACCAATATTTAGGATGTTTTTCCCTCCCATCATCATTTGTCATTTCTTTCAAATCAAATATTTGGATCAGTGGTTCATCACACATTGTTCTCAAGTGAACTAAAATCCCTCCTCTCTCAAATCAGCCCACAATATTATTATGTGATTAGTCAGTACAATAGTGTTCTTTTCCCCTTTATGTTATAAACATATTCACTGATGAACTTAAGATTATAACCTGGTGCATACTGAAAGCAGGTTTGTCACAATATACAATCATTGTTAATAAGTGTGATGGCCCATGCTATCTTGGAGGGAGGGAAGAATACTATAGTTTATCTTGGAGTGATGGCCTCTTTGAGAACTATGTTTCTCTGAAAGGGAATTTTTTGGTAAAGTATCTCATCTCCAATAAATGATAAGTATGCCCACGTTGCCTAGGAAGTAAACAATATAAAAGGAGGATCAACAAGTTAATTATAGGGCAAGTAGATTGTGGGTATGGTTCTGAGTTCAATTGGGGTTTAAGGTTTTTTTCTGGCACAGCTCCAAAGAATCGATTTTTCAAGATTCAGTTGAAATTTGGCGTGCCAATGCATCTGTTATAGCCAAGCTGAGCTAGGAGAGAGGCCTGAATTGTTGCCATAATGAAGAGGCTCTCTGCTGTGATGAAAAAGGTGGATCAGCATGGACATCCTAAGGACTGTCCAAAAGGACTGTCTTTTTATTAACAGAGGGAAAAGACTAAAGATGCATTTAAATAAGATCACATGGTCATATTATATAGGAGCAGGAATGGCTGATTTGACTATGATCTTTACTCCATTTCTCTACTACTCCTCCATAACGTTTAAACATAAAATTACGTTTTACATTTATACATTGATTTGGCCATGGAGTGTTGACTGCATTTCTAGAAACTATACTACCAAAAGGATATTAAAATTACAGACACGATATTGCAAACATCCACCATGAGTATGCAAAGGGTAAGATTCTGGTTATATGGTAGCACTTGGCGCTTCAGGATTAAATAGACTAGGACAAAGAAGAAATTTAATGGAGCTTTTAAAATATGAAGAAAATGAAAAAGGGATTCAATAAGACACTTCACATTAGGGGATGGTGAGAGGGTGGCGAGGTTAAAAAGAGAAATAAAATTGGAGACCTCCTGTGATGCGAGGAAAACTAGTTTTGGGAGGGATGGGGGGTGGGGGGGTGAAATCCAGGCTTCAGGAAGTGAGGACGGTGTGGAATTCAGGGGCCTTATGGTGGGATTAGCAGAGGAGGAAGGTCATGGGGGGGAGGGGGAAGGCGCTCGATCATGGAGGCTTCTTAGACACGCATCTGGATCCAGGAGGTAGGTGTAAAGGCTAAGGTGTAAACCCAATCCACTAAGTCCTGGATATTCTGGAAGCCCAACTGATTAGAGTTAAATTTTAAAATCTGAAAGTTAATGAACTTGAGCATTTCATTGTCATATTTACAGCTCCTTGGTGCCGACTGGCTACCCATCCAAACTCAAAACAGAAGGAGTTAGGTTAAAAGCAGGTGAAAATTTTTCAGGCTTTAGTGCCCTTCACCCCCATCTGATCCAAATGTATCTGATTTTTAGGTTAAAATTGAGCTCAATTAGCGAAATTACATGCTTTGGTGAGATAGCCCTCCATGGTTCAAAATCATGCAAAATTTAGATGCCAAGACTAATATCAATAATCACCTACATCAAATTTCTGCATTATTTCAGTTTGTTGGATGGCATCAACCAGGGTTCTGAGATCAATTTTTATGTCCAGGTTTTCTCTGCATAGATGATCAGTTTCTTTCTTAGAAGCTCCCCATTTCAACTGTTGTTCCTGTCAAATACAAGATATTGGAGTCATTTTCTATTCTCCTTTGCTGAAAGACATGCACTGAAATTGTTGACAATAATAGGTGCAAAATTGAGAGTAGATTAGCCATAGTTAAAACAGGACCACAAACACCTCACTATTGGAGAAACAAGAGGTTATACAGCTTGAAGGGTACCACCCTGAAACAACCATGGGGCAAGGCTAGGAGACAGGCCTCCATTAATGAATACAGCTGATACAATGATTGATCTGCACTATTGGCATCATTCTACACCACACTCTAGCCAAATGAACTAACCAATCTCCACAGAATTGAGATTATAGGCTAAAAACGTATTTACTTTGGGGGAGAAGGTTTATCACTAGTATATACATTTTTAGATCCAGCAAGTTGGAATTATGCAGAATAAAAGAAAGCAATTCAGCCCATCATAATTTTGTCAGTTTTCAAATAGTTGTCCACTTATCCATTAGAACATAGGGTTGAATTTTCATGCTTCCGATCCAGTGGAAATATGCGTCATGGCCCAAAACTATACACAAGGATCTCCCTCTCCATTGCTGCCATCACTAAGGCAATTACTCTGACTGAAGTAATACATGCTAATGGCATAGCTCAATGGCAACCCTCTTGCTTCCAAATCAGGAGATTGTAATTTAAGTCCCACCCCAACGGCTAAGAAAAAACAACAGTTTGTTTATTTATTAGTATCACAAGTAGGCTTTACATTAAAACTGCAATGACATTACTGTGAAAATCTCCTAGTCGCCATTCTCTGGCACCTGTTCAGGTACATGGCCAATGCACCTAACGAGAATGTCTTTGGAGTGTGAGAGGAAACTAGTGCACCTGGAGAAAATCCATGTAGACATGGGAAGAATGTGCAGACTCCACACTGACAGTGACTCAAGCCAGGAATTGAATCCGGGTCCCTGACGTTGTGAGGCAGCAGTGCTAACCATTGCGCCACCATGATAACAATGTACTACAATACTAGGAAGTGCTAGTGTCAGAGATGCCACCTTTCAGATTAGCCCTTAAACTGAGCCCCCACCTGTTCTCTCATTTGATTGCAAATGATCCCATGGCATTATTTTGAAAGTAGGTTACAGTAAGAAGTCTCACAACACCAGGTTAAAGTCCAACCAGTTTATTTGATAGTAAACCCACAAGCTTTCGGAAAGGCTGTTCCTTCGTGGTGTGTGCAAGATTCTGATCAGAGAACCACATCATGACTATTTTGAAAATCCGGGGAGTTCCCACAAATATCCTGAACAATGTTCATCTTTAAGCATCACTAATACAAATTAAACAGGCCAATACATTATTTTTATTTTTGGGATCTTGCTGTGTGAAAATTGGCTGCTATATTTCCCCACACTATCAATGGCTAAAACAAATATTTAATTGACTGTAAAGTGTTTTGGGACAGTAAGGGATCATAAAACATGAATATAAACACAGGTCTTTCTATTCAGCTTCTGAAGAAATACATAGGTTTGGTTATTTTTGATCTGAATAGCAATATGGTTACTATAATAATATTATGTGTCTGGGTGACCCAGTTAAAAACGATTCCAAATAGAAGTTCCCCTTCCTTTTTGCAGAAGGCAGAACAGGAAGGCACTCCCAGATTCCACAATTCCAGCTTTGCTCACTATGAAGGGGCAGCACGGTAGCACAGTGGTTAGCACTGCTGCTTCACAGCTCCAGGAACCTGGGTTCGATTCCCACCTCAGGTCACTGTCTGTGTGGAGTTTGCACATTCTCCTCGTGTCTGCATGGGTTTCCTCCAGGTGCTCCGGTTTCCTCCCACAGTCCAAAGATGTGCGGGTTGGGTTGATTGGCCATGCTAAAATTGCCCCCCCCTTAGTGTCCTAAGATGCTTAGGTTAGAGGAATTAGCGGGTAATAATATGTAGGGATGTGGGAGTAGGGCCTGGGTGGGATTGTGGTCAGTGCAGACTTGATGAACTGAAGGGCCTCTTTCTGCACTGTAGGGTTCTATGGTTCTATCACTCCAACACTCGTCCCTGACCAGAGATTGGGATCATGCTAATATTTCATCTTATCTACCTTCTTGCAGCTGGGACTTCGCTGGATGTTTGATCACCAGGCCAGTGCTCGTGTGGTCCAGCCTTAAAATGTTCCAACCACATGCCAGGACTACTGGACACATTCCGTTAGGCATCTGTCTGAAGTCACTCGACAAGGGAGGATGATGGAGGGAGGTAAGTAGCCCCTTGAGCCTCAGCATTAACAAAGCGTTCAGATTTGTCTTCCTTTGGTCCAATAATAAGATTTTTTTCATCTTTTACAAACGTTTATTCACTTTCCCTTGTAAAGCTTCTGTAAATTCCATGTCCATCACTACTTCTGCCAAGGTATTCCACGTACAAATAACCCAGCTCAAGAAAACAAATCTTCCAATGTCTTGTTTTAGTAATTATTACAAATGTAAGATCTTTATTTACTAACTTGTGGAAATAATATTTCCCTTATCTAGCTGACCTAAGCATTTGGAATTTTAAATACTTCCAATCAAGTATTTTCTCATCTTTTACTGGTCTAATAAAAGAAGCCTGTTTCCCTCACCTCTCCTCATAATCAAAATTACTCAAACTTCTGAGCTCCAGGGAAGTGTATCTGGGGCAGAGGGAGAGAATATCCCAAAGATGTGCAGGTGGAGGGTTCCCAGCACAAATTCCCAAATAACGTTTGCACGGCAAAGGGAGGACAGGACTGGCAACTCAATGTTCCAGAGTACAGATGCTGTAGGAAAGATAAAATAGGAGGTAAGAGAGAGGGGGAGTTGCACTTTTGATTGGGGAAAAACAGCACGGCAATATTGAGAAGGGATAGATCCGAGGGTTCAGCCACTAAGTCTATCTGGATTGAACTGAGAAATAAGAAGGGTAAAATCACTTTGATAGGGTTGTATTATAGGCCTCCAAATAGTCAGCAGGAAATTGAGGAGCAAATACGCAAGGAGGTTATAGATAGCCCCAAGAAAAATAGGATGGTAATAGTAGGAGATTTTAACTTTCCCACCATTGACTGGGTCAGCCATGGTATTAGAGGGTTGAATGGAGAGAAATTTGTTGAGTGTATTCAAGAGGAATTTTCATTCAGTATGTTGATGGCCTGACTAGATGGGGGCAAAACTTGACTTCCTCTTGGGAAATAAGGAAGAACAGGTGACAAAAGTGTTAGTAAAGGATCACTTTGGGACCAGTGACCATAATTCTATTAGTTTTAAAACAGCTATGGAGAATGGTCTGGCCCAAAAGTTAAAATTCTAAATTGGGGCAAGGCCAATTTTGATGGTATCAGGCAGGAATTTTCAGAAGTTAATTGGGGGAGTCTGAGGGAAGGCAAAAGGATATGGTAAGTGGGAGGCTTTCAAAAGTTTGTTACTCAGGGTTCAGGGTAAGCACATTCCTCTTATCTTGAAGGACAAGGCTGGCAGAAGTAGGGAACCCTGGATGACTCAGGATATCGAGGCCCTGGTCAAGAAGAAGGAGGCTCATGACACGCATAGGCAGCTGAGATCAAGTGAATCCCTTGAAGATAATGGGGGTGTTGGAGTAGAGTTAGGAGAGAAATCAGGAGGGCGAAAAGGGGACATGAAATTGTTTTGGCAGATAAGGCAAAGGAGAATTGAAAGAGCTTCACAAATATATAAAGGGCAAAAGAGTTACAAGGGAGACAGTAGGGCCTCTTAAGGATCCAGAAGAAATAATTGAGATCCTAAATGAATATTTCTCATCAGTATCTACTGTTGAGAAAAGCATGAATGCTAGGGAACTTGGGGAAATAAATAGTAATGCCTTGAGGAATGTACATATTATAGAGAAAGAGGTGCTGGAAGATAGATAAATCCCCAGGACGTGATGAAACGTATTCCAGGACATTGTGGGAGACCAGGGAGGAAATGGAAGTTCTCCTAGCAGAGATATCAGAGTCATCGATAGTCACGGGTGAGGTGCCTGAAGATTAGAGGGTAGCAAATATTGTGCCTTTTTAAACAAAGGACTGCAGGGAAAAGCCTGAGAACTATAGGCCAGTAAGCCTCACATCTGTGGTGGGTAAGTTGTTGGAAAGTATCTTGAGAGACAGGATCTACAGGCATTTAGAGACCAAAGAACTGATTAGGGACTGCATGGCTTTGTGAGTGGAAAATCATGTCTCACAAATTTGATTGAGATTTTTGAAGGAGTAACCAAGAAGGTAGATAAGGGCAGTGCTGTTGATGTTGTCTAAATGGACTTCAACAAGGCGTTCGACAAGGTACTGCACAGTAGGTTGTTGCACAAGATTAAATCTCACAGGATCCAGAGTGAGGTATCTAAATGGATACAAAATTGGCTTCTTGACAGAAGCCAGAGGATGGTTGTAGAGGGTTGTTTTTCAAACTGGAGACCTGTGAGTGGCTGTGTACCTCAGCAATCAGTACTGGGTCCACTGTTATTTGTCATTTATATCAATGATTTGGATGAGAATATAGGAGGCATGGTTAATATGTTTGCAGATGACATCAAGATTGGTGGCATAACGGACAGTGAGGAAAGTTATCTCCGATTGCAACAGGATCTTGATCAACTGGGCCAGTGGGCTGACGGAGATGGCAGATGGAGTTTAATTTAGATAAACGCGAGATGATGCATTTTGGTAGACTGAATCAGGGCAGGACTTACTCAGTTAATGGTAGGGCATTGGGGAGAGTTATAGAACAAAGAGAGCTTAGAGAACATGTTCATAGCTCCTTGAAAGTGGAGTCACAGGTGAACAGAGTGGTGAAAAAGGCATTCAAGCATGCTTAGTTTCATGGGCCAGAACATTGAAAACAGGAGTTAGGATGTCTTGTTGAAGTTGTACAAGACATTGGGTAAAACCACATTTGGAAAACTGTGTACAGTTCTGGTCACCCTATTATAGAAAGGATATTATTAAAATAGAAAGAGTGCAGAAAAGGTCTATTAGGATGCTACTGGGACTTGATTTATAAGGACAGGTTGGGATCAGTTTCTCTGGACCGTAGAAGACTGAGGGGTGATCTTACAGAGGTCTATAAAATTATCAGGGGCACAGATCAGCTAGATAGTCAATAACTTTCTCCAAAGGTAGGAGATCTAAAACTAGTGGGTGTAGGTTTAAGGTGATAGGGGAGAAATACAAAAGTGTCCAGAGAGGCAATTGTTTCACACAGAGGACATTGAATGTCTGGAACAAGCTGCCAGATTTAGTAGTAGAGGCGGGTACAATTTTGTCTTTTAAAAAGCATTTAGACAATTACATGGGTAAGATGGGTATAGAGGAATATGAGCCAAATGCAGGCAATTGGGATTATCTTCAGGGTTTTTAAAAAAAAAGGGCAGCATGGACAAGTTTGTTTCCATGCTGTAAACCTCAATGACTCTATGGCAATTGCCCTAGAGATACAAACTTCTGATGAGCAATTTGCCTGCACTAGGAACCACCTAAAAACGGGATTTAATTTGCAAACTTCAGATGGTTCCAATTGGATTAGACCAATAGTTACCTAGAAAAAGTTAGAAGAATTAAAACCCACTTCTAGGCAACTATTGTACAGACCCACATAGGCCCGCCATGGGACTCCTCCTAATCCGCACCATGGGATTACCCATCCACACCCCATTGGAACCTCCTTCCCTGCAACCTCTGACTGCTCCCTCTCCACTCAACTGCTGGCATCCCTCACACACCCCCCCCACCCCCACCCACCAACTCAACTGCTGGCATCCCTTGCAGCCACCCCCCCCACCCCACCTACTCCCATACAGACCCAAAAGTAATCCTACCCAGTTATCTTCTCCTTGGCTTTAAATCTGGCTGGAATTTTAAAATTAACAGATTTATAGCAGCTAATGTCACAACAGGGAGGATATTTCTCACATCTGAGACTGAGCTGCCTGCAACCATGGACCCAAGTAGCAAAATGCACAGATCTCACTAGCCCTGAGTTGGAAAGTTGGGCAAGATAGGATAACCTGGTTTTCTAGGCAAGTACCTATGAGTGGAGTGGCAATACAGCTTAATCAGATGTTGTAGCCCATGTTCCAGGCTTTGATGTCCTCCCTTAGTAGAGCACAGTAGTTTATCTATAACCTAACTAATGATTTATAGATTTAGCATTGCCTTTATCTGTTATTTGACCCAAGTTATAAACACAGGATCCCACAATTTCATCAACATATTTTACAAGACCTTTTCAGTGAAGTTTTTTTTATAAATATTTCAACTAATCTCTTAAGTTTCAGGATACAAATGACCAACAAATTTTTCAGCAAATTCATACCTGCTGCATGTTTTTGTAACCGTTTCCAGAGAGCAATAACACTCCAGGAGAGGAAACACTTCCCAAACTCTGCCTATATATTTTCTAAGAATGCCCCTAGTTTACTCATTCCTATCCACCTCAAATAACTTAATTTGACAGTTTCTGGGCTTCACAATTATATGTTGGCGAAATAAAAAATCTGTTTCGTTAATCGCCACTGAAGTCTGTAACTGTGCTAAAAAATGAAAACAAAGAACAAAGGATATATGGCATCTTACATATAATATTTGCTCAGCTCTCCAGAGCTTAGTATCCAGATTTGTATTTTTTTCATTTGCTTCTCTCTCAAAGTCTTCAACAGCTTGAACCAAAACTTCATTCTGATCACTAAGATCATTCACACAGGACTGAAGAATTCTAAACTTCATCTAAAACCAAATAACATAGAACGAATGTTTAACAAAAACATGAATTTGCCCTTAACCCTCTCCACTGACTATATATACACATTTCCTTCAGTTTGAAGGCTAGAATAGCTCAATGTCAATTTGAAATCAAATTGGAACTGCAAATAATCAAAATACATAATAGAACACTTGCCTCATTTGTGTGTTAAACCACTACCAACACAAATATGACGCATCTCAGGGAATATTTTCATTTCACTGCTGTTTCAGAAACTATTCAATGCAGTCATTTGATAAATTCTAGTGTTGTATTCCTTTCTTCCATCCCATTCTGCCTCGTTTGAAGATGACGGCCACTTGCTTCACCAACCGGAAAACAAATAATTATTGCCTGACGTGCAAAATTATGTATCAATTATATAGAAATTTAACACAACAACTCTAGTTGCTCAGACAGATTGAAAACTTCATCCTGGATATAGCACCAGGCCTCAGCACAGCCACAACACCACCATCTGGCAGCTGAGTGCAGAAACTATAAAATCTGACCATGTGCTTAAACAACAATTGAACAATACCCACTTACTAGTTTAGTTTAGTATGCCTTTGCAAAACAATTCAAGAAATAAAATACATCACTATTGTGTTTATAACTCAATCAATTTCACAATCAACTGCTTTGTGGCAGACAGCCAACTTCCAAATCATACAATTTGCATATCAATTTCACTAACTGGGTAATACAATATTGTAGTACAATAAAGCTCCAGCATACAATGGCACGGGGAATCCAACTTGAATTTGCACCTGCAAGGACAGGAAGCTAACCAATACAAAAAGATGCCAATACACAGTCAGGTATATTTTTCACTGAAGGAAAAACTAAAGGGATAATCACTCTGAGTCTCTTGTGTATTCCTTCCAGCAGACAATTTTAAAATAGCATCCATACAAGCCCACAAGTTAGTTTTTTTGTCTAATCTGATTCTTTAGTCTGTTCAAGATATGAAAAGAAAGAAAAGGGAATGCTTTGTAAAAGAAAATCCTCAACACAAATGCAGCTAAATTCCACTTTTCCCCTATATGTGACAGTTCTAAGTTTATTAAGCAGAGTAACACTAGTACACTATAGGCAAATAATCAGACTTAAGCCAATTATCTAGTTATGTGAAAATTTCATTTAATTAAAATTGTTCACATGGTATCCAAATTCCTAAAAGCTGCTTTAAGCAAGAGAATAAAGAGAGAAAGTACAATGCTTTTGGAAAATCATGCCAGGAATTACTGACTCACTGTGAAACTATTCTTCTACAGCTGATCAATAGAACTTTATTTGAGACACAGTACCTTTATGTTCCAAAAGAACAGATCCTTGTGAGTTGAGTCAGAAAAAATCCCAAGAATTTCACTTACATCAATGAGTTGTTAAACTGTTACTTTGGATTGTCATAACAAGAACAGGTTGTCATTTTACATAAGACTGTAGAAGGAGCAGGAGCAGGAGTTCCACTGAATTGCATTCATTGATAGTTAAGGTTTTCAATCTATTAGCTTGTGGTCCTCAAACTAGTAGTAGTTATGGAACTGTAAGGTCAAATCTTCTAGTCTTTCTACAATGCGTACTCAAGCTCCAACATCAATGCCAGGGCAGATGAGAGGATTCTTGAACCATTCTCTCTCAAAATAGCAATAAGCCAAGGATTCCTACTATTACCCACACTATTTAATGGCTTCCTCAATATTATGGTGGAGGGATGGTCTACAGAGCTATCTATCCAAACAAGGGTTTCTTCCAGAAAACATGAGAATCTAGATGAAATAAAAAGGTGGATACGTGGCAAGTAAATAACTGTATACTGGAAGGAAGACTTGAGTCTATAATAAGCCTTCAGTAAATATAACTGAAGAGAGTCTGTCTCCGAGCAGACACACTCCTTTAACAAAGGCAATATTAGAAAATTGTTAATGATAAAGTTTCGAGCATAGCGTCGGATTTTGATTTGATTATTGTCACATGTATTAAGATAGTGAAAAGTATTGTTTCTCATGCGCTATACAGACAAAACATACTGTTCACAAAGAAGGAAATGAGAGAATGCAGAATATAGTGTTACAGTCATAGCATTGTGAGAGTTTAAAAGGGTTAGAATGAAGTTTTACAAGGATAGAATGAGAGTATAAAAGATATAATTAGAAGATATGCTGGGCACAGCTTGCAAGAAGACGCCTTGATCTGACACCATCTTGGACGTTCTTCAACTTGGACTTGGACATCTTAAATATCAAGGAGGCTAGCAGGACTAAAGATCTTCCAAATAGCTTCTTCCATCAAATTGAAAGCAGATACTGTGAAGTCCTTGGGATAGAAACAGTCAAATGTTCAGCTAGCTACATTTAAAATTAGAACAGCATGAGCTGTGAAATATGGATTCTTTATTATCTCTTCCAAGTGGATTCTCTCTATTGGTACATTTGCGAATGGTAGCCTCAAGGAGACAAAATTCACATTGCAATTTTCAATACACTATACCCCTTTGCTTCTCAATTGATAAGAGGCAGAGCATATTTCAATGGTTTGTCTTCAAAGGTGTAAATAACTTGAGCATAACTTGAAACGTTCAAGTTCACCAGGAACACCAAACCAAATCTTCCAAATTCAGAAAATATATTGTGGGACCCTTAGGAAGCCCCAACGCAATGACTTACAGGAATTGCTCAGGAAGTTTGAACTTCCAATGGGTGATTCCTAAGCTCTGAGGTAGAGTCAGAGATTTCAGAGGATTTGAACTCAGTCACCTGGATAATTATTCAAGAAGTATTAGATAAAAGAATAAAAAACAAACTCCTGGGTAACTATACAACTGACCCGTGCTGACTTTCACTAACCTTCCATCACACTCCCCACCCCCAACCCTCAAACTCTTCCTAACCTTCCAACTCCTGACTCACCACCTTGAACCTGCCTGGTCCTGGTGATTGTTCAGACACCTTGAGGGGATCTTGAGGATTTGATATTGACAAACACTGATTGATTTTGCACTCTATTATGAAGTCAATTCTTGGAACCATATATTTTCTAAGGAATTGCTTAGTTTTGACAATTTCCTTGTGGCTTTCAAGTGTTATATCTACGAAATATTCTCTCAGTGATTGTAGAATGATAATACAGTTGCTGTGTAACATTACAGCAGGCATGGCTGAGCTCAGCTCAAGTGGGCCCATTTGAGACATTGCAAATACCTTGTATTGTGCGACTGAATTTGTTTGCAATACTTCCTGATTGAAAATGGAATGATACATGGTTCCATAATGGTTATACATAGATCTAATGCTTGTGTTATTGCCACTTGGATGTCTGACTGTTTTAGCAACTTTGGAACTGCATTTAGACTAATATAGTTAAGATGTCATTCTGCAACCTTTTCCTCACAGCTAGCAGCACTGACTGTTGACAACAGATGTTGCAAAGGATTGTCCACTAGATTGTGGTTGTATGGCTGATATAAGTACGGAACTCATACTGTTGCAGAGTGAGTATCCACATTCTATTGGGTGGTTTGCTATGTGAATTGTTTAACAACATATTAGTGGTCTATTATCCATTTCAAACTTGCTTCCATACAAGGAAAAATGAAAGTGAAGATAATATGTGATTGAGAACACTTCTCTTTGAATAATGCTGCACTACAAGTGTTAGCAATCTGCTTGCCATTGCAATGATTGGAGGGTTGCCTGCCTCCTCTTCCTGCATGAGCCAGGCTTACAGTCACAACTAATTAAGTGGCTTTCTGAAGGCTAAAATTTGGATTTGGGCAAACTGCTGACAACTATTGTTCAATCTACACCCTGTTTGATTGTGTGGTGTAGTCTACTGTCACTTAGTGGTCTCTTTTAGCATAACATGTTGAGGGTGGGGACAGGCGGGTTGGGATTGAACAAATAACATGCCGAGATCAGGAATGAAGTGACTGCAGTACATGATGAGTCCTTGCAGACTTCACACTTCCCTCTACAGAACTTGCCACACCTTCAACTTTCCATACATCAGGTGAAACTCTTTTACTGTTAAACACATGACCAACAGATTCAATTTTGCTTTCATTAAGAGCTTGTCTTTGTTCAAGATCCAGTTACATTCTCCAAGATGTTGCACGCATGTCTCGAGTTTGCTTTCAGTATAACCATAGATGAGAATGTCATCAATGACATTCAGCATGCCCTCAAATTCTTGACGCACAGACTAAATCAAGTGCTGAACTAACTTCAAAGCTCAACGTCTTGTATCAAAAACGGCAAAAGCTAGTGGAGAGTACTCTAAGAAGCTCAATTTTCCTCGGTAGTCTCACAACACCAGGTTTATTTGATAGCACGAGCTTTTGGAGTGCCACTCCTTCATCAGGTGAGTGCCTTTTTCCTGTTCTTGGTGTGCATGCAGATGGCATAGTTCTGTTGTCTCGTCTGCTTGGCAGTGTTTCACAGCTGGTTTGCGTCCTGAGCACAAGTTGAGAATATGGACTCTATCTTGGTTTCCAGGCTGTGGCGTCTGCAGTAGAGCTGGTGTATGAGATGGTTGAGGAGCACGAGAGATGGTGAAGTCTCTCAGCATAGTCTGTGTTACATGTTGACCTGAATGGGTTTGTGATCTGTAGTCTTACGGTATCTTGTCTGCTTTCTTGCATCTTTGCAGAAACTTAATGTCTGTGTCAATAAGCACGAGCTGCCTGGAGATCCTTTCCACTTTTGAGTCGGCAGTTTGCGGTGTCGCTGGTAGCCATGATGCGGAGTTGCCAGCATTGGACTGTCAACTCTGCATCATGGCACAGTAAGTCGTCTCACAACACTAGGTTAAAATGCAACAGGTTAATCTGGTAGCAAGAGCTTTCAGAGCACCGCTCCTTAGAACATAGAACATTACAGCGCAGAACAGGCCCTTCGGCCCACGATGTTGCACCGACCAATTAAAAAGCAATGACCCTCTAACCTAAACCAATTCCTTTCCATCCATAAACCTATCCACGGATCTCTTAAACGCCCCCAAATTAGGCACATTTACAACTGCAGCAGGCAGGGCATTCCAATCCCTCACCACCCTCTGGGTAAAGAACCTACCTCTGACATCCATCCTATAACTAACACCCTTAATTTAAAGCTATGCCCCCTCGTGCTAGCTTTCTCCATCTGAGGTGATGCCAATTTTCCTGATTAAATGATAGCCTGCATTGAGGTCAAGTTTGGCAAAGTGTTTAGCACCATACACTTTTGCTATGGATTGTGTAGAAACAGTGGCATAGTGGTAATGTCACTGAGCTAACAATTCAGAGACTCAGGGTAATGATCTGGGAGACCTGGGTTCAAATCCACCACGGCAAATGTTGAAATTCAAACTCAATAAAAACCTGGAATTAATCTAATGATGATAACCATGAAACCATTGTTATAAAAACCCATTTGGTTCAGTAATGTCCTTTAAAGAAGGAAATCTGGCATCCTTACCCGCTCTGGCCTTCATGTGACTCCAGATCCACAGCTCTCTAAATAGACACTTGGTTAGGGATAGGCAATAATTACAGGCCCAGCTACTGAGGCTCACATCCCATGAACAATCTTTTTTTAAAAATTGTCACTGTCAACTTACGCAGTTTCTAATCTAGTCTCATTCTTGGGTTTCTTGACTGCTTGTCTGTGTGAGACCCAAAGTGTAGGCTCATCTCTCAATAATATCCAGGTGCTACAGTTCTTTCTCTGTCTGCTTCCTTGCATGAAATGGTATTCATCACTATTGATGCATAGGGGTCTACATGCAGCTTGCATTTAACACCTCTTAGTTTTCAGATGCCAGTGAAATAACCTGCATGCATTTCAGGGTTGTTGTTAGAATGTGTAGAAATCAAGTCTGTAACTGCAATCATGTGCGGATCTATTACTACGTAGAAACTGATAATTATGTCACATTGTCGAGATGTAATATAGAATACATCATTCATTCTGGTGTATTAATGAAAATGGTGGTTTCAAAGGTGCCAGGAACTCTGCGCTTTGTCACTATTGTAGAACATTTGCAGAGAATGGGGCAATACTGAAGTTTGTTGAGTGTTTCCCAAGTCGTTGACAGATACTCTTTCATCTAAAAGATCATCTATTTTCAAGCAGCCAATGATCACCATTACACAGGACTGTTGCTGTGTCTGAAACAAAGCGGAGCTGTAAACATGGATCTTTTATTATCTTTAGCTAGCAGACTTCCTCTGCTGGTACAAGTTTGCTGATGACACCAGCATAGTGGGTCAGGTCTCAAGTCTCAAACAACGATGAGCTGGAGTATAGGAAAGAGATAGAGAATCTGGTGAATTGGTGCAACAACAATAATCTCTCACTCGGAGTCAGTAAAATGAAGGAAATAGTCATTGATTTTAGGAAGCATAGTGAAGACATGCCCCTGTCTACACAATGGGGATAAGTCGAAGTTTCTAGGTGTCCAAATCAACAATCTGTCCTGGTCCTTCCATGACAACATTATCGTTTAAAAAAGCCCACCAATGCCTCTACTTTCTCAGGAGGCTAAGGAAATTTGGCATGTCCACTACAACTCTAACTTTTGCAGATGCACCATAGAAAGCATCCTTTCTGGATGGAAAACAGCTTGTTATGGCTCCTGTTCTGTCCAAGAACTCAAAAAACCACAGAGGATTGTGAACAAAGGCCAGATCATCACGCAAACCAATCTCCCATCCATTGACTCTGGCTACACTTCCCGTTGCTTTGGAATAGCAGCCAGACTCCACACACCCTGGACAGATTCTCTTCCATCTTCTTCCATCAGGAAAAAGACACATGAGGTCATGAACCAACCAGTTCAAGAACAGCTTCTTCCCTGCTGCTATCAGACTTTTAAATGGAACCTCTCTTATATTAAATTGATTTTTCTCCACCTTCCATCTATGACAGGAAAATACTTTCTGCACTTTCTCCTTTCCTTCTCTCTGAACAGTATGCTTTGTCTGTATAGCATGCCAGAAACAATATTTTTTACTATATACTAATGCATGTGACAATGATAAATCAAATCAAAATGTATATATGGTGGCCTCAAATAGAGCCAGAGTGTTAGTACTGCTACCTCAGTGCCAGGGGTCTGGGTTTGATTCCTGACTTGGGTCACCGTGCAGTGTCTGCACATTCTCCCAATGTCTGTGGGTTTCCTCAAGGTGCTCCGGTTTCCTCCTGAAAGATGTGCTGATTAGGTGCACTGGACATGCTAAATTCTCCCTTAGTGTACCCAAAGAGGCACCCAAGTGGGATGACTTGGAGATTTTGACAGTAACTTCATTGCAGTGATAAGGTGACACTAATAAATAAGCTTTTAAAAAATGCAATTATCAATACACTGCAGATACTTGTCACATTGCTGTCAAGGAAAGAGACTCAAGACACAAAGTTCTCAAAGTGCTACATGAAGGCTAGGAATAAGGATGCATCTTGTATTACTGAAATATAAAATTAATCTATTGAAATAAAGGATTAACATACCAATTATAATGTAGAACTAACGTGCACCAAAAAGGAAGGATTGCAGGATTAAAGTCAGACCTGGAGTCACATGATTTCCCTAGACTGAGCATTAACCAGCTGCAGAAAGAATGTGTTGTATAATAAGATAATTTGTGCTCATAAGTTCAAAGAGGAGTTTTCATCTCATGAGTACAACTGTAGATGTCTGCTCATTAGTTTTGCCTTATATGGACTTGTTTTTAACTTTTCTGATATAATTATCTTAATAGGTAAGCGTCTCAGTGATTACACACACCTTGGACCTTAGAATTTAAATGAGGAAGTTCCAAGAAATTCCATGTTAAGAGAAATTATCCAAGTTAGGAACTATTTGTTGTCCCAGATTGTAATACAGGATTATTTAACAGGAATATGTCAATTTTACATCAATAAGCATCTCATTATAGAGTCTCAAGCTTGAATTACAAACTAAACTTCAAAAAGAATTGTAATCCTCAAACAATCCGACATCTGTATCTCAGCAGGTGTCAGTGATGAAGAGTCATCCAGACTCGAAATGTTAGCTCTGTTCTCTCTCCACAGATGCCAAGAGACCTGAGATTTTTCAATTTTTGTTTCAGATTCCTGCATCTGCAGTAATTTGCTTTTAATATCTATGTCTCAGTACCTACCATGCCCAGGCTGTTGAGAGACAAGCAGCAGCTGTTGAAATTTTACACTTTAAACCAGTGCGCAATATGCAGCCACATTGTGATAAGCAAGACTGTGGCATTCACACTTCACATTTAGTTGTGTTGCTTACCATGCAGCATTCTTTGTCTCTGCTTTCCAATTATGGTAGAGTAATAGCTATGCTACTAGATTAGAAATCCAGGAGTTCAAATCCCAGCGCAGAATGGTGCAAAATTGAATTTAATAAATCGTGTGTCAGCTAACAACAATAAACAAATTGGCCACTAAGTGTTCTCCAGAGAGAAAAATTGTCACCCTTACTTGGTCTAGCCTGCACACGAGTTCAGACCTAAACTGTCTTGCCAACTTAGACCTGTCACAAGGAGTTCTGATACTTCCTACTTGTAAGACAACTGATGGGGTGGTCCCGAGCTAAACAAACACCAACAGCATCAGTGAGCTGCAGAGTTTTAACTGTTAAACTGTCAATGTCCTCGTGCACACTTTATGGAAGCCAAATCCAAACTCTGCTACCCTGCACCCAAGATTTCCAGACTTAGGTAATGGGCACAAAGAAATCAAACAAGGTAGAGTTTCAATACCTTGGCTTTGGGCCCTTTTAACCATGGCAATAAATATCTGTAAGAAGTCTCACAACACCAGATTAAAGTCCAACAGGTTTATTTGGTAGCACAAGCCACTTGCTTTCAGAGTGCTGCCCCTTCATCAGGTGAGTGAGTTCTGTTTACAAACAGGGCATGTAAAGACACAAACTCAAATTAAAAATAATGGTTGGAATGCCAGTCTTTACAGGTAATCAAGTCTTAAAAAGGTACAGACAATGTGAGTGGAGGGAGAGTTAAGCACAGGTTAAGAGATGTGTATTGTCTCCAGCCAGGACAGTTAGTGAGATTTTGCAAGCCCAGGCAAGGCTACAGGTTACAGATAGTGTGACATGAACCCAAGATGCCGGTTGAAGCCGTCCTCGTGTGCGGAACTTGGCTTTCGGTTTCTACTCAGCGACTCTGCATTGTCGTGTGTCATGAAGGCTGCCTTGGAGAATGCTTCTAATCAATAATCTGCTTACTAAAGTTCAGTTTGAGTACAGTCAGGACTGTGCATCTCCAAGACATTACAGTCTTGATCCAAACATGACAAAAGATCAGAGGTGAGCTGAGAGTGACTGTCCTTGCTGAGAAGGCAGCATTCAACCACCGTGGCACCGAGGAATCTTTGTAAATCTGGCCAATGATGATTAGGGGGAAGATGTGTATTACGTACAGAGCACAAACGGTAAGGGTTGTTAGAGGTCAATCAAAGCTCCAAGTATACTGCTGTAGCAGTTATTCAGGCTGCATTATAGGTCCAACTATCTTCGACTGTTTAATTAAGTACCTCCCCTCCATCATAAGCTTTGAAGGCTGTTCACTGATGATTGCAGAGTTCAGCTCCATTCACACGCAACAAGACCTGAACAACATCCAGGCTCGAGTTAATTAAGTTGCATTATTCATACCATTGCCAAAAAGAGAGCCCAAGCATTCCCCCATGACATTCAGTGTTGCCTTCACCAAATTCTCCACCATCCTATGTGTTTGCCATTGACCAGAACTGAACTTGAAGAGCTGCATAAATGCATGGTTGCAAGAATAGGTCAGAGGTTGAGCATTCTGCAGAGAATGGCTGATCTTCAGTTTCAATGCCACTTTCCTCTCCATTCCCCATATCCCTGGATTCCCATAGAGGCCAAAACTCCATCCATCTCAGTCTTAAATATATTCAATGATGGAGCATCTACAACCCTCTAGAGCAGAGGATTCCAAAAATTCACAATCCTTTAAATTATTACATTTCACTTCATCTCTTACTCTGAGCCTGTCCTATGTTCTAAATTACTTAAACAGGGGACATAACTCATCAATGTCTGCCCTGTCAAGCCCCTTTAGAATCTCATACATTTCAATAAGATCACCTCTCATTCTTCTACATTACAGAGAATATAGACCCAATATATAAGGGTGTATATATAAGGTACGATATATATATATATATAAGGTGGATAAGGGTAAGGCAGTTGACGTGGTATATATGGATTTTAGCAAAGCATTTGATAAGGTTCCCCATGGTAGGCTATTGCAGAAAATGCAGATGCATGGGATTGAGGATGACTTAGCAGTTTGGATCAGGAATTGGCTAGCTGATAGAAGACAGAGGGTGGTGGGAAATATTCAAGCTGGAGTTCAGTTACAAGTGGTGTACCTCAAGTATCTGTTTTGGGGCCACTGCTGTTTGTCATTTTTATAAATTACCTAGATGAGGGTGTAGAAGGATGGATTAGTAAATTTGCTGATGACACCAAAGTCAGAGGAGTTGTAGACAGTGAGGATGGATGTTACAGTTTGCAGAGGGACATAGATAAGCTGCAGAGCTGGGCCGAGAGGTGGCAGATGGAGTTTAATACGGAAAAGTGTGAGGTGATTCACTTTGGTAAGAATAACAGGAGTACAGAATATAGGGCTAATGGAAGGACTCTTAGTAGTGTTGACGAACAGAGAGATCTCGGGGTACATGTGCATAGCTCCCTGAAAGTTGGCACCCAGGTTGATAAGGTCGTTGAGAAGGCGTACGGTGCGTTAGCTTTTATTGGTAGAGGGATTGAATTTCGGAGCTGTGAGGTCATGTTACAACTGTACAAAACTCTGGTGCGGCCGCACTTGGAGTATTGCGTACAGTTCTGGTTGCCGCATTATAAGATGTGGAGGCATTGGGAAGGGTGCAGAGGAGGTTTACCAGGATGTTGCCTGGTACGGTGGGAAGGTCTTATGAGGAAAGGCTGAGGGACTTGAGGTTTTTTCATTGGAGAGAAGGAGGTTACGAGGTGACCTGATTGAGGCATACAAGATGATCAAAGGATTGGATAGGGTGGACAGTGAGAGCCTTTTACCTCGGATGGTGATGGCCAACACAAGGGGACATAGCTTTAAATTAAGGGGTGGTAATTATAGGACGGATGTCAGAGGTAGGTTCTTTACTCAGAGGGTAGTAAGGTCGTGGAATGCCCTGCCTGCAGCAGTTGTGGACTCACCAACTTTAAGGGCGTTCAAATGGTCAGTGGATAGGCATATGGATAACATGGGAATAGTTTAGGTTAGAGGCTCATTAGATTGTTGCGCCGACCAGTGGAACCATCGAGGGCCAAAGGGCCTGTACTGCGCTGTATTGTTCTATGTTCTAATATAGCTGGCTGCTCATCATCCCAAGAACAAATACGGTGAACTGCCTCAGATGCAAGTACTCTAGGTATAGTCTCACCAAAATCTGGTACAAACTGGAGGAAGACTTGCTACTACTTCTACTCCAAACCATTTGCAATAAAGGCAATCATTTAAGATGGTGCCAGAGCATGGTGACTTCTTGTAAGCTGTGCCCAGCATACCCTCTAAATATAAGCATTTAAAACTCTAACTCTTATAAACTCTCTAAGAATGCTTTAATTCAATTTCTTACAGGTTTGGTGATCCTTAGGACCCAGAAGCCATCAGACTTTTCAATGGACCGACCTTATGCAAGCGGATCTTTCTCTACACCTTAGCTATGACAGTAACACTACATTCTGCACCCTCTCCTTTCCTTCCATGTACGGTATGCTTTGTCTGTATAGTGCAGAAGAATCAATACTTTTCACTGTACACTAATACATGTGACAATAATAAATCAGACAAAAAACATGTAATTTGCCTACCTAATTGCTGGAGCTACCGGCACACTAGGCTGCTGCGTTCCCTCGGTAGAAGTAGACCCAAGTCCCTCTGAACATCAACGTTAACAACTTGTATGCCTTTTAAAAAATTTTGCTTTTCTATTCTTAAGAATAAAGTGATTAACTCACACTTCCATAGGTTATACTCCAGCTGTCTCCTTGGTGCCTACTTACTTAACCTGTCCATATCTATTTGCAGCCTGTGTCTTATTTGCAGTTTTCATTGTCACCTTCGTATCAACAGTAAACATAGATACATTACACTTTGTCTCATCACTGAAGTCATATGATTGTAAATAGATTAGGCCACAGTGCTGATCTTGCAACAGTTTACCAATTACAACCTGCCAACTTGAATCTCTATTCTTTGCTAACCAATCTTTTATCTATCATACATTACCCCCAACTTCATGAGCCCTCATCTTGTCTATTTATCTTTTGTATGGCACATTATCAAATGTTTTGAGGATCCAAGTATATTATTTCTTCTGAAAACTCTAAAATTTGTTAAACACAATTTCCCTTTTGTAAAATCATGTTGACTTTGTATGATCATACCTGGATATTCTAGGTTGGACTTTTTGATAATAGATTCCAACACCTAGCAAACTTGTGCCATGCTAACTAGTTTGTAGTCTCCTGAATTCTCAAATAGTGATCCACACATTAGAAAGAACAAAGAATGTGAATAGGCTAAGTTCACTCTGCAGTTTAGTAAGCTTTGAGCTGTGTTACAATTGAGACTAAAGATTATTATATCTTGGGACTGTAGCTTTAAATGATGGGGTCATGTGACCTGCAGTCTGCTTGACAGTAAACTTGAGTAGTTTAATTGTGAGAGATCAAAGGTAAACTTAGATTGTTTTAGTAAGCAGGTGTAAGGTATTTATGCTGGGAGATAATGCTGCCATCCCCAAATTTACAATCAGTAGACTGGGTGTCAGAAAGATGTTGTAGATAACCAGTTATAAACTTTACTTGTGCTGTAAACTGTCCATTTAATTGTATGACAAAAGAAAATCCAGGTAAAGAATAGCTAATCAACACTTCTACTTGGATACAGGGTTGTGTTACATGTTGCCATAGACATTGTTCGACTGGAGCAGGACATAGAGGGAGAGATTCTTAGCAGGAGTGCTGAGGGTAAGCAAAGTACTGGTGATTTATTTATTTATTCCGTTTTTTCGCAGTTTTTCTTTTCAAGGTTTAAACTAAGGGAAGCGGAAGTCAGCCACGGGGATTCTGGGAGGTTGAAGCTTTTTTTGTTTTTTTTCCTCGAGGCTGTGCAGGCACCTGACGTCAGCCAGTGGTGAGCAGGAGGTATAAAGAGCAGGCCATTCTATACAGCAGGCAGCGTTGAGAACGAGCAGCAGAGTGAGAGGGAGCAGAGTGAAGGCTGAAGGGCTTTGGCTCAAAACAGGCTTCGGTGGGAGTAGGTTTTTTTCTTTTCGGAAAGTTTATTCTTGGGTTTTCCCCAGAGTAAAAAAAAACAAAAAAAAAGCCAGGCAAGATGTTAGAATGCTCCTCTTGCAGGTTTTGGGAGATCAGGGAGACCTCCAGTATCCCTGACAACACCACCTGCAAGAGATGCATCCAGCTACAGCTGCTAGCAAATCGTGTTAGGGAACTGGAGAAGGAGCTTGATGACCTCCGTCTAATTCGGGAAAATGACAAGTATATAGACAGTAGCTTTAGGGAGGTAGTTACACCTAAGCAGCAGAGCACAGGAAATTGGGTTACTATAAGGAGAGGAAATGGAAATGTGAAAGGACAGGCAGAGCAGGGTTCCCCTGTGGCCATTCCCTTCCACAACAGGTATACTGAATTGGATACTGTTGTGGGGGATGCTTTACCTGGAACAAGCTGCGACAGCCAGAACTCTGATACTGAGTCTGGTTTTGCAGCGCAAAAGGGTGGGAGGAAGAAGAGGAGAGCGGTAGTGATAGGGGACTCAATGGTCAGAGGTACAGACAGGAGGTTTTGTGGACGGGACAGAGACTCCCGCATGGTTTGTTGCCTCCCAGGTACCAAGGTCAGGGATGTCTCCGATCACGTTCTAAAGTGGGAAGGTGATCAGCCAGATGCCATGGTACATATCGGTACCAATAACGTAGGTAGAAAGAGTGAGGAGGTCCTAAAGAGAGAGTATAGAGAGCTTGGAAGGAAGTTAAAAAGCAGGACCCTGAGGGTATTAATCTCAGGATTGCTAGCTGTACTACGTGCCAGTGAGGATAAGAGTAGGATGCTTGGGTAGATGAACATGTGGCTGAGAAACTGGTATAGGGGGCAGGGTTTCTGATTCTTGGATCACTGGGTCCTCTACAATAGAGACAGGTTATACCTAAACTACAAGGGAACGAATATACTTGCAGGGAGGTTTGCTAGTGTTATTGAGGAGCATTTAAAACTAGATTTGCAGGGGGATGGGAACCCCCAAAGTTCCAGCGCAGAGAGTGGAGTGGGGATAAAAAGACAGGTTAGTTCAAGCAAAATCACAAATGGAAGGATTGAGTGTGGTGGAAATAATCTTTTGAGATGTGTCTATTTCAATGCCAGGACTATTGTGGGGAAGGCAGATGAGCTGAAGGCGTGGATTGACATGCGGAAATATGACATTATAGCCAGTAGTGAAACTTGGCTACAGGAGGGGCAGGACTGATAGCTCAATGTTCCAGGCATGATAGAGGCAGAGGATTAAAACGTGGGGGGGGTGGCATTGTTGGTCTGGGAAAATGTTACAGCGGTACTCAGGCAGGATAGATTAGGGAGCTTGTCTACAGAGGCCTTATGGGTGGAGCTGAGAAACAGGAAAGGCATGACCACATTAATGGGGTTGGATTATAGACCACCCGATAGTCAGCAAAAATTGGAGGAGCAAATCAGCAGAGAGATAGCTGACAACTGCAAGAAACACAAAGTTGTGACAGCAGGGGATTTTAATTTTCTACATACAGATTGGGACTCACATACTGTTAAAGGTTTAGACATGGTAGAGTTTGTAAAATGTGTTCAGGAGAATTTCCTACATCAGTATATAGAGGTGCCAACTAGAGAGGATGCAATATTGGATCTCCTATTGGGATAGGAGTTAGGGTAGGTGATGGATGTGAGTGTGAGGGAACACTTTGGATCCAGTGATCATAATGCCATTAGTTTCAACCTGATCATGGATAAGGATAGATCTGGTCCTCGGGTTGAAGTTCTGAACTGGAAAAAGGCCAAATTTGATGAAGTAAGAAGGGATCTGGGAAGTGTGGATTGGCATAGGCTGTTCTCTGGTAAGGATGTAAATGGAAAGTGGGAGGCTTTCAAAAGGAGAAATTTTGAGAGTGCAGTGTTTGTATGTTCCTGTCAGGATTAAAGGCAAATAGGAATAAGGAACCTTGGTTCACGAGGGAGATTGTAACACTGATAAAGAGGGAGAGAGAAGTACAGGCAACAAGGAACAAATCAGATGCTCGAGGAGTATAAAAAGCGCAAGAAGCTACTTAAGAGGGAAATCAGGAGGGCTAAAAGAGGACATGAGGTTCCTTTGGCAGACAGACAGAGTGAAGGAAAATCCAAAAAGCTTCTATAGATATGTAAGGAGCAAAAGGATAGTGAGGGATAAAATTGGTCCTCTTGAAGCCCAGAGTGGTAGACTGTGTATGGAACCAAAAGAGATGGGGGAAGATACTAAATGGGTTTTTTGCATCTGTATTTACTGAGGAAACGGGCATGGAGTCTACGGAAGTAGGGCAAACAGGTAGGGAGTTCATGGAACCTTTACAGATTAAAGGGGAGGAGATGCTGGCTGTCTTGAGGCAAATCAGAGTGGATAAATTCCCAGGACTGGACAGGGTATTGCCACGGACCTTGAGGGAGGCTAGTGTTGAACTTGCAGGGGCTGTGGCAGACATATTTAAAATGTCAGTATTCACGGGGGAGGTGCTGGATGATTGGAGGATGGCTCATGTTGCTCCGTTGTTTAAAAAAGGTTCCAAAAGAAATCCGGGAAATTATAGGCCAGTAAGTTTGACGTCGGTAGTGGGCAAGTTATTGGAAGGTGTGATAACGGATAGGGTCTACAAATATTTGGATAGACAGGGACCTATTAGGGAGCGTCAACATGGCTTTGTGCATGGTAGGTCATGTTTGACCTATTAGAGTTTTTCAAGAAGGTTACCAGGAAAGTGAATGAAGAGAAGGCAGGTGGATGTTGTCTACCTGGATTTCAGCAAGGTCTTTGACAAGGTGCCTCAGGGGAGGTTAGTTAGGAAGGTTCAGTCGCTAGGTATACATGGGGAGATAGTAAACTGGATTAGACACTGGCTCAAAGGAAGAAGCCAGAGAATGGTTGTGGAGGATTGCTTCTTTGAATGGAGGCCTGTGACTAGTTGTGTGCCACAGGGATCAGTGTTGGGTCCATTGTTGTTTATCATCCAGATCATTTTTTATAGATGATAATGTGGTAAATTGGATCAGCAAATTTGCTGATGATACAAAGATTGGAGGTGTAGTGGATAGTGAAGAAGGTTTTCATAGCTTGCAGAGGGATTTGGACCAACTAGAAAAATGGGCTGAAAATGGCAAATGGAATTTTACGCAGACAAGTGTGTGTACAGGGTAAATGGTAGGACTCTGAAGAGTGCAGTTGAACAGAGGGATCTGGGAGTACAGGTACAGAATTCCCTAAAAGTGACGTCACAGGTGGACAGGATCGTAAAGAGTGCTTTTGATACGTTGACCTTAATAAATCGGAGTATCGAGTATAGAAGTTGGAGTGTTATGGTAAGGTTGTATAAGGCATTGGTGAGGCCGAATTTAGAGTATTGTGTACAGTTTTGGTCACCTAGTTATAGGAAGGATGTAAATAAGGCTGAAAGAGTGCAGAGAAGGTTCACAAGGATGTTGCTGCGACTTGAGAAGCTGAGTTACAAAGAGAGATTAATAAGAACATAAGAACATAAGAACATAAGAAATAGGAGCAGGAGTAGGCCATCTGGCCCTTCGAGCCTGCCCCGCCATTCAATAAGATCATGGCTGATCTGTCGTGGCTCAGTTCCACTTTCCGGCCCTCTCCCCATAACCCTTAATCCCCTCTCTTATCAAAAACCCATCAACCCGCTTCTTGAAAATATTCAGCGAGGCAGCCTCCACCACTTCAACGGGTAGAGAATTCCAGAGATACACCACCCTTTGAGTGAAGAAGTTCCTCCTCAACTCCGTTCTAAAACACCCCCCCTTTATCTTGAGGCTGTGCCCCCTAGTCCTAGTGTCTTTTTTGAGTGGGAAGAGTCTCTCCACCACTATCCTATCCATCCCATTCATCATCTTATACGTCTCAGTGAGATCTCCCCTCATTCTTCTAAACTCCAACGAGTACAAGCCTAGTTTATTCAGCCTCTCCTCATAGCTCAACCCCCTCAACTCCGGTATCAGCCTAGTAAACCTCCTCTGCACTCCCTCCAAGGCCAAAATATCTTTGCGCAGGTGCGGCACCCAAAACTGCACACAGTACTCCAGCTGCGGCCTCACCAATGCCCTATACAGCCGCAGCAAGACCTCCCTACTTTTATATTCAATCCCCTTCGCTATGAAGGCCAGCATCCCATTCGCCTTCCTGACCACCTGCTGCACCTGCAAGCTGGGTTTTTGCGACTCATGCACAAGGACCCCGAGGTCCCTCTGCACCGTCGCCTGCTGCAGTTTTTCGCCACGCAAGTAATAGTTCTTCCTACCAAAGTGGAACACCTCACACTTGCCAACATTAAATTCCATTTGCCATTTCCTGGCCCATTCGCCCAGCCTATCTAGGTCCTTCTGCAGACTCTCCACACCCTCCGCACAATTTGCCGTTCCCCCAATCTTGGTGTCATCCGCAAATTTCGACACCCTACACTCGGTTCCCTCCTCCAGATCATCTATATAAATGGTAAAAAGCTGAGGCCCCAGCACCGACCCCTGGGGCACTCCACTAGTCACCATCCGCCAATCCGAATAGCACCCGTTGACCCCCACTCTCTGCCTCCTATTTGACAACCAATCCTCTATCCACGCTAACACCCTACCCCCAACTCCATGTCCCTCGACCTTCTGCAATAACCTCTTGTGAGGTACTTTGTCAAACGCCTTCTGAAAATCTAGAAAGACCACATCCACCGGCTCTCCTCTATCCACCGCCCTAGACACATCCTCATAGAACTCCAGTAAATTTGTCAGACACGACTTCCCTTTAATGAAACCGTGCTGCGTCTGCTCTATCAAGCAATTCCCTTCAAGATGCCTCGCAATTTCCTCCTTAATGACAGATTCTAACATTTTACCTACCACAGACGTTAAACTAACCGGCCTATAATTCCCCGCCTTTTGCCTGGCACCCTTCTTAAACAACGGCGTAACATTAGCCGTTTTCCAATCATCCGGCACTTCCCCGGAATCCAGCGACGTTTGGAAAATAACCACCAAGGCATCCACTATCACCTCCGCCATTTCTTTCAGAACCCTCGGATGCATTCCATCCGGTCCTGGGGACTTGTCCACAATCAGCCCCTCCAGTCTGTCGAGCACCGCCTCTCTAGTAACAGTAATGTCATTAAGACCCTCCAGTCCTACCACCTTTCCATCGCTAACACCCGGCAAATTATTCACGTCCTCCTCCGTGAAGACAGAAGCAAAAAAGTTATTCAATACCTTAGCCATATCCCCATCTCCTACCACTAGGTCCCCTTTCTCATCCTCTAAAGGACCAACGTTCACCCTAGCCAGCCTCTTCCTTTTTATATATTTATAAAAACTCTTGCTATCCTTTTTTATATTATGAATAGGTTAGGACTTTATTCCCTGGAGCGTAGAAGAATGAGGGGAAATTTGATAGAGGTAAGATTTTGATGGGTATCGATAGAGTGAATGCAAGCAGGCTTTTTCCACTGAGGCTAGGGCGAGAAAAAAAACCAGAAGACACAGGTTAAGGGTGAAAGGAGAAAAGTTTAAAGGGAATATTAGCGGGGGGGCTTCTTCACACAGAGTGGTGGGAGTGTGGAATGAGCTGCCGGATAAAGTGGTAAATGCGGGGTCACTTTTAACATTTAAGAAAAACGTGGACGGGTTCATGGATGAGAGGGGTGTGGACGGATATGGTCCAAATGCAGGTCAGTGGGACTAGGCAAAAAATGGTTCGGCACAGACAAGAATGGCCAGAAGGCCTGTTTCTGAGCTGTAATTTTCTATGGTTCTAAGAGGGCAGTGAAAGCCATTCTCGAGATCAGATTACAAGCTTCCATACAAATCAAAGAATAGTGCAGCACAGGAACAGGCCCTTCAGCCTACCAAGTCTGTGCCAACACAGATGCTTCTCTAATCTAATATTTTCTTGCCTTTACGTGGTCCATATCCCTCTATTTCCTGCCTATTCGTATATCTATCCCGCTGACTATTGAACGTTGCTATAGAATTTGCTTCCACTACTCCTCCAGCAGCATATCATACACCTTCTTGACCACCTTGTCCATCCGAGTTGCCACCTTCAGGGAACTGTGGATCAGCACACCTAGATCCTTCTGTATGTTAATATTTCTAAGGGCGCTACTATTTACTGTATACTTCCTTTCTGCAGTAGATCTTCCAAATCGCATCACCTCACATTTGTCCGGATTAAATTCCATCTGCCATTTTATGGCCGAGATCTCCAACTGATTTAGATCCTGCGACAATCCTCCTCACTATCCACTACACCCCCAATTTTTGTATCATCTGCAAATTTACTGATCACACTACCTAAATTTTCTTCCAAATCATTTATGTATATTACAAACAACAGAGGCCCCCATACTGATTCTTGTGGAACACTTCATGTCACAGACTTCCAGTTAGGAAAGTATTCTTCCACAGCTACTCTCTGCCTTCTATGCCAAGCCAGTTTTATATCCATCTTACTGGCTCACCTCAGATCCCATATGACTTCACTTTTTGTATCAGCCTGCCATGAGAAACCTTATTGAAGGCTTTACTAAAGTCCATGTATACACCATCCACTGCCCTGCCCTGGTCAATTTTTCTTATCATTTCCTCAAACAATTCAATCAAGTTTGCGAAACACAGCCTTTCCTTTACAAAACCATGCTGCCTATCGCTAATAAGCCTATTCTCATCCTGTCCCTAAGTATCTTTTCCAATAATTTCCCCACCATTAATGTAAGGCTCACAATCCTGTATTTTCTCCAATTGTCTCTTTTACCCTTCTTAAACAGAGGAACAAAATTATCTACCCTCCAATCCTCTGGTACCTCACCCATAATGAAAGAGAAAACAAAGATAGCAGGAGCATACTTTAACAAGGACTTAGGAGGGCAAAACGGGGTCATGAAATGTCCTTGGCAAGCCGGATTAAGGAAAATCCCAAGGCTTTTTATGCCTGTATAAGGAGGAAGAGGGTAGCTAAGGAAAGGGTAGGCCCATTCAAGAACAGTGGAGGGAATTTGCGTGGGGCAGGCGAGATGGGTGAGGTCCATAATGAGTACTTTGCATCAGTATGCACAAAGGAGAAGGATGTGGTGTATGGTGAGTGTTGAAAGGAGGATGTTGACATTCTAGAACATAAAAAGGGAGGAGGTATTGAAGGTTTTGAAAAACATCAAGGTGGACAAGTCCCCAGAGCCAGATAGGGTCTATCCCAGCATACTAAGAGAGGTGAGGGAAGAAATTGCTGAGCCCTTGACCAAAATCTTTGTACCCTAATGAATATCACAGACAACAGTTCTTCATGGGCAGTGAAGAGAAAGGCTGTTTGGCTTTGTGAGTGATCACGCTGGAAGCTGGCATGTTATGCAGCTGAAGCATTCTGTCCTGGCATGTCCTGGGGGAAGAAGAAACAGGCTTTACTGCTGGTGGTCAATTTAAGAAACTCCTAAAACTGGAGACAGTCTTTCAAAGTTACTACTGTTATGATTCAGATCAGAAACTCAAAAGAGTCCACCCGGATAAGTTTTGCATCTAGACTTTGGCTAGGGTAAGCATGATATTTTTCACTTCAGGTATGATTCCACTAATGCATAAGGGAACTTTTTAAATCAAACAAAGTTTATTTAAGAATATACTTAACACTTATAGTAAGAAAATTAGCAAGAGCTTTTATCAATTACAGACACCAAAACAACCAAAATAATTTATAACGCTGTAAAAATATAGAAGCTGTCCCACTCAAACCAATCCTATAACCTGGAGCCTTTAAACAGGTTTAATACAGCATAAACTAATACTCATGTGATACTGGAATTGAGTCCTGTGGATGCATTCTGCAGTTCTCTGGATGGACTCAGAACAGCTTCCCAAAACACCAGGGACTCTAAGAAAGCCACCAATAGCAGATTTCCCCCTCAGAAAGATAAGACCTTGCTTTCAGATGACCAGCAGAATTTCCAGAACCAAAAGAGAGAGATACTTCTTTCCATCTTAATGTCCCTTCTAAAACCCAACCAAACAGCAGTTCAAACGGAAAATGAAAAAGCTGTCACCTGACCTGCCAACCAGATTTTCTCCTAACAATGCAATCATAAACATCCCAGTAAAAAAAAACAACCCCCCCCTTTAAGTAGTAATAAAAAGACTCCTCCAGACTAACCAATGCCATAATGAGAAAACAACTGAAGCCAAAAAGGCTTGCTTACAACTGTAGAAAACATGATCTAGAAAAAAAATCTCTTAAACGTACACAAACATTACACTACTCAGCTAAAAAGGGGATACAGGAACCCATGGGGAAGCTGCGAGCAACAGAGGACTGTTTTCTCTAAAGTCTGCAATTCCATGGAGAATGTGATGTGTGATCTGTACAAAAGGGGAATGATCCTCTCTGTAGTTCAAAGGATAAGATGCCTACAAATTGAAAGTGCTTACCAAGTTCTAAAACATGAAATCTTGCCCTGTTGTTCTTTCAATTATCAACTGAAAGTTAAAATCTTTTTTCCAAAAGTTAAAATCCTTTTAAAAGATTTCTACAGAGATCCCAGAAAGTTGGCACCCAGGTTAATAGGGTTGTTAAGAAGGCGTACAGTGTGTTAGCTTTTATTGGTAGAGGGATTGAGTTTGGGAACCATGAGATCATGTTGCAGCTGTACAAAACTCTGGTGTGGCCACACTTGGAGTATTGCGTATAGTTCTGGTCGCCGCACTATAGAAAAGACGTGCAAGTATTGGAAAGGGTGCAGAGGAGATTTACCAGGATGTTGCCTGGTATGGTAGGAAGGTCTTATGAGGAAAGGCTGAGGGACTTGAAGTTGTTTTCATTACCAAGAAGAAGGTTAAGAGGTGACTTAATTGAGGCACACAAGATGATCAGAGGATTAGATAGGGTGGACAGTGAGAGCCTTTTTCCTTGGATGGTGATGGCTAACACGAGGGGACATAACTTTAAATTGAGGGGTGATAAGTACAGGACAGACGTCAGAGGTAGGTTCTTTACTCAGACGGTAGTAAGGGCGTGGAATGCCTTGCCTGCAGCTGTAGTGGACTCAACAACTTTAAGGGCATTCAAATGGTCATTGGATAGACATATGGATAATATTGGAATAGTTTAGTTTAGAGGGTCATTAGATTGGTTCCACTGGTCGGTGCAACAGAGGGCCGAAGGGCCTGTACTGCGCTGTAATGTTCTATCACAACAACTGGCAATAAATGTTCACATTCATGTTCATGCATAACTCTAAAGTATCTAGATGCTCTTTTAGCTGGATGGAAGGAGAGACCTTATTAGTCATAAGAACATAAGAAATAGGAGCAGGAGTAGGCCATCTGGCCCTTCGAGCCTGCCCCGCCATTCAATAAGATCACTTTTTTTCCCAAAGAGAGGGAAGGATCTCTGATCCTTTCTTCAGCTTTTTGGCAAATATTAGCTCACCAACTTGTTAATCAAGCCAAACAGCTATTATTAAAAACATCTCTCCTCTATCCAACAGTGTGAACCATAGCATTTTTTTTCTGGAAGGGCAATCTAAAAGGAAAGGCAACTTCACGTAACTTTCTTCACCATCAAGAGTAAGCCTTATGTCTCAATGACTCCCCCTGTTGGATACACAAGCACCTCCTGACTTTTTGGCTCATCCTAATGAGGAATCAGACTGCCATTGTCAAGAGTGCATATACTCTCATATTAGGCAAGGCCAGAGAATAATTTTACCTATCTACAATAATTCCTAACCTGAGTCCCAGTGAGGGACAAACCAATTCTCCTTGGCAACTTCAGTGATAAGAACATAAGAAATAGGAGCAAGGAGTAGGCCATCTAGCCCTTCGAGCCTGCCCCGCCATTCAATAAGATCATGGCTGATCTGTCATGGCTCAGTTCCACTTTCCCGCCCTCTCCCCATAACCCTTAATCCCCTCTCTTATCAAAAACCCATCAACCCGCGTCTTAAAAATATTTCGCGAGGCAGCCTCCACCACTTCAACGGGCAGAGAATTCCAGAGATTCACCACCCTTTGAGTGAAGAAGTTCCTCCTCAACTCCGTTCTAAACTGCCCCCCTTTTATCTTGAGGCTGTGCCCCCTAGTCCTAGTGTCTTTTTTGAGCGGGAAGAGTCTCTCCACCTCTATCCTATCCATCCCATTCATCATCTTATACGTCTCAGTGAGATCTCCCCTCATTCTTCTAAACTCTAACGAGTACAAGCCCAGTTTATTCAGCCTCTCCTCATAGCTCAACCCCCTCAACTCCGGTATCAGCCTAGTAAACCTCCTCTGCACTCCCTCCAAGGCCAAAATATCTTTGCGCAGGTGCGGCGCCCAAAACTGCACACAGTACTCCAGCTGCGGCCTCACCAATGCCCTATACAGCCGCAGCAAGACCTCCCTACTTTTATATTCAATCCCCCTTGCTATGAAGGCCAGCAAACCATTCGCCTTCCTGACCACCTGCTGCACCTGCAAGCTGGGTTTTTGCGACTCGTGCACAAGGGCCCCGAGGTCCCTCTGCACCGTCGCCTGCTGCAGTTTTTCGCCCCGTAAGTAATAGTCCTTCCTACCATTCTTCCTACCAAAGTGGACCACCTCACACTTGCCAACATTAAATTCCATTTGCCATTTCCTGGCCCATTCGCCCAGCCTATCTAGATCCTTCTGCAGACTCTCCACACCCTCCGCACAATTTGCCGTTCCCCCAATCTTGCTGTCATCAGCAAATTTCGACACCCTACACTCGGTTCCCTCCTCCAGATCATCTATATAAATGGTAAAAAGCTGAGGCCCCAGCACCGACCCCTGGGGCACTCCACTAGTCACCATCCGCCAATCCGAATAGCACCCGTTGACCCCCACTCTCTGCCTCCTATTTGACAACCAATCCTCTATCCACGCTAACACCCTACCCCCAACTCCATGTCCCTCGACCTTCTGCAATAACCTCTTGTGAGGTACTTTGTCAAACGCCTTCTGAAAATCTAGAAAGACCACATCCACCGGCTCTCCTCTATCCACCGCCCTAGACACATCCTCATAGAACTCCAGTAAATTTGTCAGACACGACTTCCCTTTAATGAAACCGTGCTGCGTCTGCTCTATCAAGCAATTCCCTTCAAGATGCCTCGCAATTTCCTCCTTAATGACAGATTCTAACATTTTACCTACCACAGACGTTAAACTAACCGGCCTATAATTCCCCGCCTTTTGCCTGGCACCCTTCTTAAACAACGGCGTAACATTAGCCGTTTTCCAATCATCCGGCACTTCCCCGGAATCCAGCGACGTCTGGAAAATAACCACCAAGGCATCCACTATCACCTCCGCCATTTCTTTCAGAACCCTCGGATGCATTCCATCCGGTCCTGGGGATTTTGAACCTCTGGAAGTGTGTGATTGGCAAGGAAAGAATGGGGAAAAGTAACTCCAAAAGACATTCTTCTCCTGATGAAATGCTTAGAAAATGATCTTGTCATAACTAACACCATTTCAGAGATGAGCATAAAACCTTGTAGTTTGATCCAAGCACTGGCACCTGATTAACATCATCCAAGCAAAAGATCACAAGGATGCCCATGACATTCATGCCAAGGCCGGTGTCGAAGACATTTAGACAATTATTGTCTAATTTGACCCATCATTTTCATCAACTTGGCCCCTAAATAGTGATGGCAACAGAAATATTGCTCTAAGAAAAATTAATATTGAAGGTCTCATGGATCTTGCAAAAACTGCTCTTCTTAAACAAGAATTGTAATGTGTCCACAGTAATTGGTTCGCTTCAAATTTCACCATAAAGAAGATATTCTTGACTTCTCTACTGGGAAACAGAAACTGGTTGGACAAGAATAACCAAGAGATACAGGAACCAATCAAGTGCTAAGCACTCAGACTGGAAACATCATCAAAAAAAACAGGAGATCTACATGCATCTGAGGCAGCTGTATATTAAAAATCCAGAGAGAAAAAAAAAATAGTGGGTGCAAAGAGCACAAGAAATCCAACAACTTGCAGGCAACCACAATATTAGTGTTGTTTGATTAGCACTATCAAGACTGCCCAGCAAAGCTGATCTTGGGTGAATAATGCCTTAATGCTAGGCCAACTCAAGTGAAGGCAAGGACAGAGAAGGGCTTATTAGGGCTAGAGAGGCAATAGGCACCTGCTGGTGGGAACATTTCAAAGAACTCAATGACTCTGTCTTTGACCAGAGTGTCCTCTACTCCATCCCTCAATACAGAACTCAACTAAGGCTCAACACTACCCCAGCCTGAATCAAAAAAGCCATTTATCAGTTGAAAAGCAACAAGGCCTCAGGGGCAGACAAATCCTTGTGAAAATCTGAGAACATGTCAGATGCACACACTACACGCTTGGTACAATTGTGCAATCTCACATTCCTTATCCAGAAAGAAAAGCACATGCTAGGGAATCTCAAGGACAATGCAAGAGAGGCCAGCATAGAGAAGGGGGATAAGTCCAATAGTGGTATCACAGGGGAGTATCCCTGATGTCAGTCACCTCCTCACCATAGCAGAAGAACTCCTCCCAAAGTCACACTATGGATTTCGCATATTGAGTGCATTTCAGATATAAATCTTTACTATGGAGGAAATCCAGGAAAATGTAGGCAATAGCACCAATTGCTGTACAGGACCTTTAATCGACCTCAAATTATTTACTTGACTCCACCAAACATGAGGATCATCTATGTGACATGCAAGCCATGTTGTTTACCAATGGGTCCACAACAGACCTTATCTCAGTGAAGACTAGGGTTAAACAAGGCTTTGTTCTCACAACCCTCTTCTCCAATTAGCTTTGCCACAAGTCTGCAACTCACCACCAGAAAGCTCCCCATAATTGTGGAAATAACCTACAGGACAGATAGGAACTTTTTCAATCTTTGTTCCCATAACTCCCAAACCTAGGTCACTCAAACATCAGTACACAGATGATGTTCATACACATGCTCATTCACAGAATGAGGCACCACATCATTTTTGATCCCCGAACAAAGCACGAGAGAACAGTCCTTAGTTTAAACACTAGGAAAACTAAGGTCCTCTTCCAACCCACTCCAGCAGCACATCCCTCCCCCCGCCCCACAACTGATGGAGGTACAAGATGACACCCTGGAAAAAAAGGACCATTTTTCACGTTTCAGGAATCTCTCGACCTTTTGGCTAAGATCAAGTGTAGTATCGACATGCTGCGGTTGGTTGAAGTCATTAGGTTATATGTTAGCTTCATTTGAAGCAATTCTTAAAAGCAGCATCTCGGCCTTTTGGCTAAGATGCAAATAAGATTGGAGGAGGAGCAATGCCTACTCCAATCAGCTTGGATCACATAGATCAAGCCTAAGACAGGAGGTGAGAGCCCTGTCTTGTCAGCTTGGATTGGGAATGTCTCAACTTCACTCTGAATTGGATTTGATTGGATTGAATTGGAATAAAAACAAAGAAAGACATCCACAATGAGGGTCACCACTGTTAATAATGTGCCTGCTCAGCCTTCAACATACTGAGAAAAAGTGTATTCGTTACTCAGATTTCAAATCTAGAATTTTATTAAGCCCGAATGCAAAGTCTCTAAGCCAAACATTTTCTTCTAGTCCTGTTGTTTTATGTGCAAATAGACCTCTGCTGAGTCTGTAGATTGGACACTCTTCAATAATGTGGTGCATACTTTGCTTTTTCCCCACAGGCACATGGAGGCTAGCACTAATGTCCCATTTGTGGTTGTCCGAGCAGGCATCATGGCAGGTTCTGAACCTGTTGACAGTGGACCAACCAATCTATCTTTGGACGGCTGAAACCAGACAGTTGTTGGGTTGGGATGAAGTACTTGTTTGTCTTGCCCAATTATTCACATTCATTTGTCCAGGTGGAATTTGCATTGGGAGGGTTTCTCCAGATCAGCTTTCTTGATGTGAGCCATACCTTGGGTGAACTGAATAGTTCCACAGGAAGGGAGCATTGTGAACTTCTTCTATCATTTTGTGGGTTGTTGTAACTCGCAGATATGTGGAGGAGTGACGTTTGCCAGAACAGGAAGCAGTGTTGGGAATAGTGTTCCAGTACTGATGCATTGTATTACTTAGGGTCCTGGACCAAAACCCAAGTTCCATTAGGAAGCCAGACCCCAATAATTTTCCCTTTTTGGCATAAATGTGAAGATAGGATATTTCTTTCCAGGAATTATACCACTAACAAAATAATATTTTATAGCGAAAAATCTTATCTTGAACAATGCAAGTTTAAATGTAATTCTAACAAATGAATTAGCTTAACCATTAACAGTTGAATAATATTTAAAAAAGGAAGGAAACCATTTTACTTTCTATCTTATGACTGTTCCAAGTCCAATTAATCCCTTTCATGCATAGATCAAACCCATTTTTAATTCGCTAGTTAGCAAATCCAGGCATACTTGTTTTAACATTTGTTAACAGCTTTTAGAGATAGAGTTCCAAAACAGCAACCAGATTTTAGCTATAACTAACTACTTTCTGCAAAAGCTTTTTTCTCTGTGACAGATTCAAATCTGCACATAAACCACACAACCACGTCGTTCACTCTAATTAGAAATCCTAGGGGAGGTTAAGTAAACAAAAGTCCATAATTAGCTCTATTTAAAATACTTGCAAGGCTAAAATGATTAATTAACCCACTCTCCCAAAAGTTGCATTTCTACCAGCTATACTATTGAATGAAATTGAATGTTTAAACACTCTCCTCAAGATATATGTATATTACTATCATCATGGTATTAATTGTGTGTGAGAGAGAATGATCATGACCAAACAAGGGCACAGTATTCTGCTACTGAGTAGGAGAGTCCGAGTGGTGAGTTCAAAGGGCAATGGTAGCAGCATTCTATGTTGAGCCAGCTAGTTTGGCAGAGTTGTTTTGGAACTGACGTTGGTTGCAATTGTTTTTAGGTGTTACCACATGATCAGTATCCAATGTCAGGTGTCAGTTTCAGCAGGAGGCCAGTGTGCCAAACCTAGATTTAAGGTAATGGATTGCCAGGAGGATCACCTGATCTTATACACTTCAGAGACTTGAAGAATCTACAGCTGGCATCTCAAGACATTGGAGAAATACCAGCAACACTTTCTCCAGAAAATACTACAAATTCACGAGAAGGACAAGTGATCTAATGTCAGCATCCTCCCCCTAGTCAACATGTTCATGGTCAAGGCTTTATTCACTCAAAGCCAGCTTTGTTCACATTCTTGATGCCATGTTCCCAAAATAACTATTGAATGTAACAAATTTAATTTTATAGAATAGCTGCAATAAGGTGGTTACTTGGCCCATCGATTCTCTGCACCAGCAACTCGCTTTACCCTATTTACCAATATTTTTCTACAGCCTGGCAAATATCCTGTCTAGTTAATCATTCAATTCTCTCTTGCTTTCTTCAACTGAATTTTCCTCCACCAGATTCTCAGTGCGTCCCACATCTTAACCATTAGCTATATAAAACATTTTTTTCATATCACTGCTGCTTTTTTTGCCAATCCCACATACTTCAACAGTATTCTCAATTTTTCCACCTTTAAAGATTTGAATAAGTACCTGCTTGATGTGTGTCTGTTCCTGCAGCCTATTTAAAGTTGCACTTATATTGTTTATATTACATCCATAGAAACCCTATAGCACAGGAGTCTGCACCAACAACAATCACAGCCAGGCTCTATCTCCATAACCCCATATATTTATCCTGCTGATCCCCTAACACTAATGGGCAATTTAGCACGGCCAATCAACCTAATCCGCACATTAGCAGGGTAAATATGTGAGGTTATGCGAATAGGGCCTGGGTGGGATTGTGGTCAGTGTAGACTCAATGGGCTGAATGGCATCCTCCTGCACTTTAGGAATTCTATGATCTTTAGAGTTTGGAAGGGAACAGGAGCACCTAGAGGAATCCCACACAGACATGCAGAGAACCTGCAAACTCCACAAAGACAGCTGAAATTGAATGCGGGTCCCTGGCACTGAGACAGCAGTGCTAATCACTGTGCCACCATCATCATTCTAATAGGCTGCATGATTTTATACTTCTTAAACTTCATCTCCCATGCGTCTGCCCATTTTACATCCTCCTGATGTTGAGTTCTGACAAAGAGTCATCCAGACTCTAAATCAGTTCTGACCTGTTAAGATTTTCCAGCATTTTCTGTTTTTGTTTCAGATTCCAGCATTGACAGTAATCTGTTTTTATTTCCATCCTCTTGAAGTCTAGAACTAACCTCTTCACTGTTGAGTTTCCTGTTATTTACAAATATATTAAGTAGTCTCACAACACCAGGTTAAAGTCCAACAGGTTTATTTGGTAGCAAAAGCGACTAGCTTTTGGAGCGCTGCTCCTTTGTCGGGAAGGTGGGAGTTCTGTTCACAAACAGGGCATATAAAGACACAAGCTCAATTTACAAACTAATGGTTGGAATGTGAGTCTTTACAGGTAAACAAGTTTTAAAAAGGTACAGACAACGTGAGTGGAGAGAGAGTTAAGCACAGGTTAAAAAGATGTATATTGTCTCCAGCTGGGACAGTTAGTGAGATTTTGCAAGCCCAGATAAGTCATGGGAATTACAGATGGTGTGACATGAACCCAAGATCCCGGTTGAGACCGTCCTCATGTGTGCGGAACTTGGCTATTAGTCTCTGCTTAGCGCACACACATCAAGTTTCTACAAAGATGCAAGAAAGCAGACAAGATACCGAAAGGACTAACAGATCACAAACCCACTCCTATAATACAGACTACCTGGAAACCAAGATAGAGTCCATATTCTCAACTAGCGCTCAGGATGCAGACCAGCTGCAAAACTCTGCCAAGCAGACGAGGCAAAAGAACTACGCCACCTACATGCACACCAAGAACAGGAAACTTGGCATAACCACCACCAGCAGCAATCAAGCCTCCCCTGGTACCACTGCAGGGAAGTCCATTGTCAACTTGTCAGACTACACACTTCAACCAGATGAAATCGAAGTTCTCAGCACAAGGCTCAATTTCTGCCCCACCACCAAAAACAGACCCCATCAATCTCACAGCAGACACAAAGGAATTCATCAGACGAATGAGGCTGCGGGAGTTCTTCCACAAACCCCAAGAGGCCAATGGCAAACACATGCGACAGTCAATGAACTGGAGCAGCCGTCAGAGAGATCCACAGTGCAGGAAAGAGTCGAATTAGACTCCTCCAAAGGCCGCTACCCTCGACTTGACACGTATGCCCAAGCTGTCAGGAGGTGTGTCAACACCAGATTCATCAGCCACACTCACAAGACAGCTCCGAACATCACCCAAGCACAACGCAACGCCATCCGCGCTCTCAAGACCAACCGCAACATTGTCATCAAACCAGCAGACAAAGGAGGGGCCAGTCATACTCAACAGAACAGATTACTACAAAGTGTACCGACAACTCAACAACAAGGAACATACCCACAGACCCAACCAAAGAACACTGCCCCGTTTACTTTGTCCTAATTTAATCTGAGTTTGTTTATTTGATTTGACCTTAAAAGAGGCCAACCAAAGAATACACCTGTCAACTCAGACTGATCAAGACCTTTGATCAGGACCTTCAGAGCACCGCTGTGCTCTCATCCCACACACTCCCCACGTTGGGAGATCTCTACTGCCTCTGGAAGATACAAAAGGCAAGCACACCTGACCGTCCCATTGTATCGGACCTTGTGCGAGAACTTCTCCGGCTACGTCGAGGGCATCCTGAAACCCACTGTACAAAAACAATCCCCAGCTTTTGTCACAACACTATGGATTTCCTACAGAAACTCAACACACATGGAGCAGTTGAACCAGGAGCACTCCTTGTCACAATGGATGTCTTGGCACTCTACACCAGCATCCCCCACGACAATGGCATTGCTGCAACTGCCTCAGTACTCAACGCTGACAATTGCCAATCTCCAGATGCAATTTTACAACTCATCCATTTCATCCTGGACCACAATGACTTCACATTTAACAACCAGTTCCTCATCCAGACACACTGAACAGCTATGGGAACCAAATTCACACCTCAATATGCCAACATCTTCGTGCACAGGTTCGAACAAGATCTCTTCATCACACAGGACCTTCAACTGATGCTATATTCTAGATATATCAATGACATTTTCTTCCTTTTGGACTCATTGTGAACAATCACTGAAACAAGTATATGATGACATCAACAAGTTCCATCCCACCATCAGAGTCACCATGGATTACTCTCCAGAATCGGGTGCATTCTTGGACACACACATCTCCATCAAGGACAGTCACCTCAGCACTTCACTGTGCCACAAGCCCACGAATAACCTCACGATGCTCCACTTCTCCAGCTTCCACGTTAAAGAAACCATCTCCTGCTGACAAGCTCTCCACATACACAGGATCTGCTCAGATGAGGAGGATCGCAAAAGACACCTCCAGACGCTGAAAGATGCCCTCATAAGAACAGGAAATGGCACACGACTGTTCCGAGGTGCCACAGTGAAAAACTGCACCGTCTGCAGAAGACAAACACGGGACACGGCAAACAGAGTACCCTTCGTCGTCCAGTACTTCCCCAGAGCAGAGAAGCTACAACATCTTCTCCGGAGCCCTCAACATGTTATTGATGAAGACGAACATCTCGCCAAGGCCATCCCCACAACCCCACTTCTTGCTTCAAACAACTGCACAACCTCAAACAGAGCACTGTCCGCAGCAAACTATGATGTGGATGTGCCGGCGTTGGACTGGGGTAAAGACAGTAAAAAGTCTGACAACACCAGGTTTTAGTCCAACCGATTTATTTTACTATCAAATAAATCAGTTGGACTAAAACCTGGTGTTGTCAGACTTTTTAACCGCAGCAAACTACCCAGCCTTCAGGAGAACAGTGACCAAGACACCACACAACCCTGCTATAGCAACCTCTGCAAGACGTGCCAGATCGACATGGGTGGCATCATCTCACGTGAGAACACCATCCACCAGGTATGCGATACATACTCTTGCAACTCGACCAATGTTGCCAATCTGATACACTACAGGAAAGGGTATCCCGAGGCATGGTACATTGGGGAGACCATGTACGACAATGGATGAATGAACACCGCTCGACAATCACCAGGCAAGACTGTTCTCTTCCTACAGGGGAACACTTCAGCGATCATGGGCATTCAGCCTCTGATCTTCAGTTAAGCGTTCTCCAAGGCAGCCTTCATGACACACGACAACGCAGAGTCGCTGAGCAGAGACCGATAGCCAAGTTCCACATAAATGAGGACAGCTTCAACCGGGATCTTGGGTTGATGTCACACTATTTGTAACCCCCATGACTTGCCTGGGTTTGCAAAATCTCACTAACTGTCCTGGCTGGAGACAATACACATCTCTTTAACCTGTGCTTAACCCTCTCTCCACTATACCACACTTTAAGACTTGATTACTTGTAAAGACTGGCATTCCAACCATTATTTTATAAATTGAGTTTATGTCTTTATATGCCCTGTTTGGTCAATGGAACTCCCACTTACTTGAGGAAGGAGTAGCGCTCCAAAAGCTAGTGGCTTTTGCTACCAAATAAACTTGTTGGGCTTTAACCTGGTGTTATGAAACTTCTTATTGTGTTTACCCTAGTCCAACGCCGGCATCGCCACATCATTTACAAATATATCAGGCATAGTTCTGAAAACTTTCATTTTGAAAAGGAACTACAGCTTCACATGTTCCTAAATGCATTAAGAGATTGTGATCTCGCAATAATTTCTGAAGTCTTAATAAGTATTTAATTTCATGAGGTGCAAATTGCTGAGAAATAGTTAATTCAGTAGAGATAACACTTGTTGCAATTTTCTCTGTAATAAAATTAAAGTGCCATACAAATAACCTATTGGATATATTTTCTCCTCTAAATGTATTTCTGTTCCAGTGTATGTGATCAAGAAAGGTACACTTTGTTGATTACAGATTTATTCCTATTTTCTGCACACTACTTACCTTCAGAGCGCTTTTAGTTTCATCGTTATTTTCTAGCTGTCTCAGTTTTTCCGCGTACAAGCCTTGGAATTCGTTCGATAAGTGTTTCATGTTTTGCCTGACTAATGTTGGTGCTGGAAACGCCGGTTCCTTTCCTCCCGCTTCCAGCAGCTCCAAGTCCCGCCGCAAGCCGCCACTACCGTCTTCCCCAACGGCACGACGGCTCGAGGTGGCAACCGGCAATCTTACTCGTTCCCAGTCAGGATAACAGGTCCGCGAGTCCTGTTTCCTAATATCCATGGATTCAGTTCTATCACGCACCAAGCTGTAGACCTTTGCGGCTCGGCATCCTGACAGTAAGTCGGTCATCTAGCCGCCCCCTTCCAGCTGTTCACCACAAACTTTGAATGTAACGGAAAGTGCAACCAGAACTCCCGCCTCCTCTGCTCCGATTGGTACAGAGAACGGTGTGAGCGCCCACTTCCTCCATATTGATTGGTGGAGGAGATGGCTGGAGCGCCGCTGATTGATGAAGAGGGTGGCTGGAGCGCCGCTGATTGGTGGAAGACGAGGCCACTGATTGGTGGAGGGGGCGGCTCGAGCGGGCAGTTTGACTCGTTCCCATGCCAATGGGTTGCGTCACTGAACCCGAGTCCTCGCACCGCGCTGGTGGAGAGCGCGCAGCAAAATCAGCGGCGCCGAGGGAAGCAGTTGAGCTGTTAATCCCTAGATGGTGGAGGAGAGGAATGACATCCCCCAGCCCAGAGCCCCTCTATTTCCCTCTCAGCTGTGTGTTTACCCCTCCTCTCCCGCCCCCCCCGGCCAGTAACCTTTGACAGGTGATGTCGGGAAGCTGCTCTCTGATTGGTCGCCCTGCCGTCCGGAAGGGCAGCCGGTCGCTTGGTTACGGAGGTTTTGCTGAGGCTGGAAGGTGGCAGCTTCTGGTAGGTGTTGTCCTTCTCATGGTGAAACTTGAGTCATGTTCTTTAACTGTGTCTTTTTTAAAACAAGAATATTTCCTCGTCTTCGCGTTTAAACTTCAGTTTCGGCTTATTTCCTTAATTTAGAAAGGAAATATTAAATCATGGCCTACCTGTGGCTGGTCCTTGGAGCCGGCCCTCTTGTCACAAGTTTGCCTTCAACGTTTTCATGCAATTTCCGTAGCAGTTTAGAGAGAAACCGTGCCTTGATGTATATTAAATATTTTGGGTCATTGGTGTTAACCTGCTGCGAGATTAAATTTAGTTGCTTCAACTTGTAATGTGGAAGACCACTGAAATATTTCACTCCCACAACAGACACCTTTCTGGTGAAGTCTCAAAATCACCTACTTTACCACTTGTCCTCAGAAGTCTTTAATGATGTAATGTTTTTGTCGATTTTCCAATCTTCCTCTAATTTGCTGCATGTTTCTTATCCTGTATCGCTGAAGGGATCTAGTGTTTCGCAGGTTACTGTACATTATAAATATTTTTCTACGTTTCACAAGTGTTTCGAAAAAATAATGCACTACATTATAGTACAGACCATATATTAGGGAGTTTAAACTCTGCGTGTTTAAACACTGATTTTCTGTATGGAATAGTAATGGGAAAATACCAAGAAGTACGAAAATAACTGTCTTAATATTCATTATTACAAATTAATAGCCTCACAATTCCTTAAATTCTAATGTGAAATCTGTTAACTGTCCAAGTTCTCCATTGTATTAAATGCACATTGTTGAAGTATTTTGAACAGTTATAACATCTTTTGTTATTTTGCTTTCTAAAATGTTTTTTAAATACAATGGGCGGTTTGCTGACTGAAAACTTAAGTGTGATTTGTTGCTTCTGCTTAATGGCATCATTGTTGAAAGATGCCAATTGATCCCCTCAACTTACTGCCAGATTCAAATTGTCATTGGGAAGAAGGAAATCCATGCCACAAAGATCACTAGATTCTTCAGGGCAGTTTTGCTTCAAGGTAATTGGGAGCATCATTGATCACGAAATGTAAACCAAGATGTGATGGATCATGTAGTTTGTGAGTGTCATATGGAATATCTTGTGCATCACTCTGTGCAGAGTCTGCATGTTCTCCCTGTGTCTGCATGGGTTTATTCAATTCTGGGCATCATACTCGAGGAAGGATGAGACAGCCTCAGAGAGAGTACAGAAAACACTTACCCAGTGTAAATGGGGAACTTCAGTTATGTGGAGAAGCTGGACTAGAAGAATTATCAATGTTATACCAAAAAAAGTTAGCATGGGATATATTCAAAATTATGAAGAGTAATTAGATAGCTCTACCAAGGAACCAGCATAGGCATGATGGAATAAATGGTCTCTCTCTGCAGTATATCATACAGGACCATGAAGATAATGCCCATGATTGTCAACAATGAGAGACCTTTCTTGTACACGAGAAAAAAAAATGAATGACTATTGAAGCCAGTGATGAATATATCACCATAATACTCAGAACAGAAATCAGGATAGATGGCAGATGTAAGGCGAGGAAACTATGTTAACAAAATGGCATTTTGGTTTTGACTGGAATATTTTACCTCTGCTACTGAAGGTGTGGGGAGATAATGCTTTTTCACCCACTCGATGGGCTGTTTCAGTGAAACTTGGTAAACAGATGGGGTATGGCCCCAGGAAAAACTAATTAGTTTTGTTTTACAAAGATGCAGGTCTGCATCCGGATCTAGGATCTTGAATTTACTTTTTAAAGTCTGTGTTGTTTTATTTAAATGGTGTTAGTTATTTTGTAATGTTATTGATTTGTGTCAGCTGCTGTGGTGGAATTTGTCATAGCTGTCAAAATGCAAACGGGTATTCAGAGCAGGTTGTTGGATGAAGATTGACCAAAAGCCTCCTCCGTAAGATGGAAACTCTTAATAAAATGATTTATATTTTCTGCTTTGCAGTTACAAAGCAACAACCACACAGTAAAGTGTTGTGTAATTTTAATAACTGAGTTATCAAAGTATGGTGAAGGTTTTACTCAATTCCTTCTTCAATTGTTAAAATATGTTGCTGAATAAAGGAAATTGGCATTATATGACACCTTTCACAGCCACTGGACATGTGAAAACATTTTACAGCCAATGAACCACTTTAATCTTAGGCAGCCCCTGAGGATTGGGCTGTTGAGTTGGATGATCAGCGATGATTGCGATGAATGGCAGAGCAGGCTCAAATGGCCTCTTTCTATTCCTATCTTCTATGTTTCCCAAATGTACCTTCTCCATTTTGATCAGTCACAAATCAATGGGGATATTTGGCTTCTTCAAGGATGCTTTGAAACACCACTGTCCTCCTGGAAGTTTCTTGTTGTGTCCAAGTTCCCAAGAAGAGCAATTGCTTCAGGCAAGAGGCATGTCCTGCCAGTTGAACTGGGTTTGAATGACTAGCATCGTGTGGCTGGACATGTTGGTTTGGCAGAGGACACTGCTGTTGGATGGTTTTTCTTTCCACCAGATTTAAGAGGATTTTGAAAAGCCAATGCTCTAAGGTTCTTGTTATAGGTTGTCTAAGTCTCCAAAACACACAGGAGCCTAGGGATCACTACTGGCTGGTAAACCATGATTTTGGTCTCGGGTTTGAGATCCTGGTGCTCCAAAGCATTTTTTTCCCTCAGGCTGAACTGATACGTTGGAGGCAATGATGAATTTGATCATCTACATCAGGTTTTGTTGAGAGAATCTCCCCATTGATCTTAATCAAAGAAAGAAAGTGTTGTGCTTTGGGATCTGGCTAGTGAAGGACCCCATCTCAGTGAAGGACCCCATCTCAACAAGACTTTGTCATCATGCCAACCCTCTTCCCCAAATTCCTTGCTGCAATTCACTTCCAAGTGTGGAAATAATTTGCAGAACAGATGAGAAATTGTCCAATGTTTGGTACCAATCTAAAACCAAAACCACTCCCGCATCAAGCATTGAGCTCCATTATGCAGAAGGTACTTACTTGTGTGTGCTCAAGTACATCAAGCTACTGGTCACTGTTGACTCCTCCTCTGAAGCTTATGAGAAAATGGGCCTTTTAAAGTATTTCACTGTTGTAATTAATGTAGGAAATGTGGCAACCAAACAGTTATGAAATAATGGCAGAAACTCTGTTTTAACAATGTTGATTAAGGGATGAGTAATACCCAGAACTCACCATCATCTTCTCAAGCCCAGTTAGGGATGGGGATTAGGGAATTAGCTCGCGATAACTGCATCCCATGAAAGAATTTAAAAAACACTCCCCTTCTGATCTTTGAAATAGAGCTATTGGGTCTTTTACATCCTCAGAAGGCAGACAGAGTCTTGGTTTAACAATTTATCCCAAAAGCTAGCCTGTGCAGCACCAAGAATGTCTGTCTAGATTATGGTGCACCAGCCTCTGGAGTGAGACTTGAATCCAAGATCTTCTGATCAGAGACGAGAGTATTGCCAGCCCATGGCTGATGCACTGATACATTAGTTAAGCCTGAGTGGATTGTAAACACTTGTATGAAAATGTAACTTTGTTAAATGAATGCTGCAGATTACTCACCTAAGTCCCTTTGTGAATACTCAAGGAGCTGTCTGTTTACAAAAAAAAAGCAGACTTTTTTCACTTTTTTTAATAAAGTTAACATAAGTAGACTGGTTCTGTAATTGGGCTTCCATTTTTTCTGTGTTTCTCAGGTATAGATGCACAAATATAATATTGTCTTGCTAAACCCAGTAGCAGTGGCAGTCCTACGAACTGAGTTGATACCAGAATGGGCAAACTCCATTCCAAGAGCTTGAAACTACAGGAAAGATTGTGCCCTGATTGGAAAAGCAGATCCCTGGAGAGAAGTTTAAGTTATTTATTATGAGGGATGTTTTCCAGATACTATAGTCCTTTCTAAAATATCAATTCAGAATTTATCTTTCGGTTTCATTTAATCTTTTCCAGGATACTATTTTTGATTATGTATTGCTGGGCACTAGAGAAATTTATTCTCCTGAAATATTGCATAACTCTAAATGTTGCAAGATATAAGTTGTCATTTCAGAAGATAGACTTTTCAAAATGTGATAATATTTTAAAAATCCACTTGACACAAGGAACTAAAAGCTCAGATTTCAAAGAAAGTCTATACTGAGGAGTTCTGCCATGTTGAGCTGAAAAACAGCTTAAAGTGGAGAAGTTATTTTTAATATGCTGGAGGTTGCAATGCTGAGGCATCTGCCCCACTTGTAATGAAGACCGATTCCAATGCATTAGCAGCAACAAATGATTGTCACACGTTTCCCTGTGTTGACTTACTGGGGACTACTACACATACTACACTACACTTTACTGATTGTGCAGCACTTTTGAAATGTCCTGAGGTTTGTGAAAGGCACAGTAGAAGTGCAGTATGTTTGTTCTTAATTAATGTTACTGTTTAAAAACTGCAATTTGCAACCTATGAAGCCCGAGTTCATATAAGGCAGCATTTGGGAAACCACTTGGTCAGCTTGAGCAGAGGGTTGAGCCCCTCTGAAATCAGAAAAAAATGTGGCCACCTGCATTACTTCTGATGTATTGCATTAACAGCACCAAAGGAAACCACTTCTGCTTGATCGCAGCAACTCTGGGTAGCAGTAGTGCTTTGTCATTTAGGTTAGAAAGTAGCTGTTTAAATTGGGGCTGATGCCAATGATAGAACAGTAAGGTAAATGATTTAACAATTCTTTGTAGGAGCTGGTCTTTGGTTTAAATCCAGTGCAGACAGTGCGATGGAAGTCTGCTGGCTTTAGAGATCATCTAGTCAAAAAAGTTTTTGAAAATCTTAACAATTCTTTTAAGCTGCAACTTAAGGCTACAGGGCGGATTTTCACATGATTCAGCATTACTAGAGATTAAGAAAATTGCATAAAAGCTTGAAGGAAAAATATTTCCAGGGCTATGAGGAAAGAGCAGATGAGTGACAGTAATTGTTTAGCTCTACCAAAGAGCCAGTGCAAGTGTGACTGGCTGAATTGCTGTCTCCTGTGCTGTATCATTCCATGATTCGTCTTAGTATTTATCAGTTTCTTTTTGAAAGATACTTCATCTGCTTCCATCACCCTTTCAGGCAGTCCTTCAAATCATAGCTACTTGCTGTGTTTAAAAAAAAAAGCCTTCAGTTCCTCTGCCATTCACTTTAAATCATTGAACTCTGTTTTTTGACATTTCTGTCACTGGAAACTGCAGGAAGAATTGGGAGGTCTTAGAAAGACTAGTGGAGTTGGTAACAAAAACAGACACTATCTCTCAAGATAATGAGGAACAAACAATAACTAAAAACGTAAAGCACCCAACAAATCTATTAACATGAACAAAGCAAAAATCTGAAAGTAAATGATGATTGTAACCACCTCCCCCCCCCCCCCCCCCCCCGCCTTCAATGGACCTGATAAAATGTTTGCAACTCCTAGATTCCTTGGTCAATATGTTACAGCAATATTTGCAATGGTTCAAGCTAACCACTGTGCCAGCATGCTTTGAGTATCAAGGAAGCATCTCAATGTCTCACTGTTTCTAAGCATTTCCCGCCCCAAAAAAATCAATAATGAAGATTCTTTAATGAGCAGTACAATTCCTCAATAGGATAGTTCCTTCAACACATTTTTGAATGAATCTAATTCCTGGCTTCCTACTGTCAACATAATATAGTACATACATTTCCAACTTGAAGTTCCTGATAGTGTTTGTGAAGGGGCCTAAAAATTGCTTAAAAGGAAACAGGCTTTTCCATAAAATTGAAGCTTAGAAAATTTAGACACCAATTCTTTTAAAGGAAAAAGCTATTGACAGAAGACTGTGATGGTAATGCATCTCCTTGTACGTCTTGGGAGCTTGTCAATAGAAATGTAGCTATTGATAGAAGCCTGTGGGAGACGTCTTTCTGCCTGCCTTACATCTGTGTGATCTCTAAATCATAACTACATTAATATTGACAAGTTCCTGACAATAGCCACATTACTATTGATAGGTTTCTGTCAATAATGTGTTCCCAAATAAAATGTATTAATTCATAATTTGTAAACTGTTCAATAACTGTATTGAAGAAAAAGAAATTCAAGGGAAGTTCCTACTGCCACATTGATATGCTATTATAATTTATATTGTTTGTGAAATATATTTTAAAAATACGTGTTACTGCCAGATTTTATGGTTAGTTTGGCTAAGAAACATTATAAACACAAATAGTATAAAGTCCCATGGTTATAAAGCTTTTCACGTGGAAATGCTTGGCATTTTAGATTTTGGAACTTTGAATTATAGAATAACAGTAGAATGCCTAACCGTAAGTGTTCAATATGCATATGGACCGGAGATACAGAACAGTGACAAAACATTGTAAAGTGCCAACAAAAATTGTTTAATTTATCCAAATATTATATCTGCCATGTTTCCAAATTTATCATACTAAAATGATGCCAATGATATCTAGAGAACAGGTGATTCCAGGTAACCCAGAATTTGCACAGGCTGGGGAAAGTAGGGTAGTGATTATTTACTAAACATTTGATATTAGAAAAAGGAACACCTTTCTCTCCCAGAAAGATTGGCAATATATTTCCAGTGTAAAAGGCTTTGGTTTTAATTTTAATTCCTATGTGATTAGCTAACTTTTCTTTCCCTGTCCTCTGTCCTGTCTCTCCTGCATCTTCCCACTAAAACAGCCAATGTTGTTACTCTTCTAGAAGCAGGACAATCACAATAACTATAAAGGCCATCACAATCACTAATTCATGATTTGTCACAGCACCAGGAATGGCAAGTCTGTGAATTGTTTGACCTACTCAGAAAAATTCAGGAAAGCTGGATCTGGATTTTTAATCTCAAAATGGGAATTGCAAGCCAGATCATTTCCTGTCATGTATGAATTCTGGAATCTGGTCCCATCTTCTGTTTTTAAATCCCCTTGCATTCATTCCACCCCCTGGACGAAAGCACAAAACAGCCCTAGTGTTTCTGGATTTTGGACTTCAGGACTGGAGAGATCACTGTTTATTATATGACAAATTAACCTTCTGTTTTGTGCAGGCAAGCCTGAAAATCTGTTTCAACATTGGATACATACATTCCTTTCAAGAACTGAAATTTGGACCTTAACTGCCTGTGTCCCAACATCAGCTTTAAAGGGTATCCAAAGATGCACTGGGGAATCATGTAATGGTTTACATGTCAAAAACATTAACATTCCCTAAACAATAGTGCTGTGCTGGGAACCATCTGATAAAGTAATTAAACTTGCTAACTTTGGATCTGCCATTGTTATCCGAATGATTATTCTGAGATAAAACCACTTCTTACTTCAGCTGTAACTATTTTAAACACCCAGACTGAGTCCTGCATGGGAGGTCCCACACACACATACACAACACGCATGCCCCTTTCTTGCCCTGACTTCTGACCCCCACCCTACCCAACCTTTAAACTCTTGTAATTCCAGCAGGCCATCATTTTCCCATTCTAGTTGGAAGTTATGGCCCAAAGTGTTGAAAGAAAATAAAACAGGTATTTCATGACTAGAATTATTCAGTGAGAGATTAGCTCCAAAACAATAATGTGACTACATTTCTGCAGAGTGAATGAGACCCACTGGGGGCATAGTGCAGACTTGTGGAAGAACATGGCTTTAATAATTAGTGCCACTTTCTGCAATCTCTGAATGGATTCTCAATAAGATGTCTCATGACACCAGGTTAAAGTCCAACAGATTTATTTGGTAGCACAAGCTTTCGGAGTGTTGCTCCTTCTTCAGGTGAGTGAGTAGTTGTGTTCACAAACAGGGCACATGTAGACACAAATTCACTTTACAAGAAAATGGTTGGAGTGCGAGTCTTTACAGGTAATCAAGTCTTAAAAACACAGTGTAAGTAGAGAGAGGGTTAACACAGATTAAAGAGGTGTGTATTGTCTCCAGCCAGACAGTGAGATTTTGCAAGCCCAGGCAAGTGGTGGGGGGGTTCACAAATAGTGTGACATGAAGCCAAGCTCCCAGTTGAGGCCAACCTCATGTGAGGAACTTGGCTGTCAGTTTCTGCCCAGTGATTCTGCATTGTCGTGTGTCATAAAGGCTGCCTTGGAGAACACCTTACCCGAAGATCAGAGGCTAAATGCCCGAGACTGCTGAAGTGTTCCCCAACAGGAAGAGAACACTCCTGTCCGGTGATTGTCAAGAGGTGCTCATTCATCCGTTGTCCTAGTGTCTGCATGGTCTTCCCAATGTACCATGCCTCCTTTCCTGCAGCGTATTAGGTAGACAACGTTGGCTGAGTCGCAAGAGTATGTACCGTGTACCTGGTGGATGGTGTTCTCGTGTGAGATGACATCCATGTCGATGATCCAGTTTTGCAGATGTTGCTATGGCAGGGTTGTGTGGTGTTGTGGTCAGTGTTTTCCTGAAGGCTGGGTAGTTTGCTGCACACAATGGTCTGTTTGAGATTGTGTGGTTGTTTGAAGGCAAGAAGTGGGGTTGTGGGGGTGGCCTTGGCGAGATGTTCACCTTCATCAATGACATGTTGAAGGCTCTAGAGAAGACGTCGTAGCTTCTGTGCTCTGAGGAAGTACTGGACGATGAAGGGTACTCTGTCTGCCGTGTCCTGTGTTTGCCTTCTGAGGAGGTCAGTGCAGTTTTTCGCTGTGGTGCATTGGAACTGTGAATCGATGAGACGGGTGCCATATCCTGTTCTTATGAGGGTGTCTTTCAGCATCTGGAGGTGTCTGTTGCAATCCTTCTTATCTGAGCAGATCCTATGTACACGGAGGGCTTGTCCGTAGAGGATGGCTTCTTTAACGTTAAAGAACAGGAGAACAGTGACCACGACACCACTCGACCCTGCCACAGCAAGCTGTACAAGACCTGCAGGATCATTGACATGAATGTCATCATCTCACGTGAGAATACCATCCACCAGAATCGTGGTACATACTCTTGCGACTTGGCCAGCGTTGTCTACCTGATATGCTGCAGGAAAGGATGTCCCGAGGCATGGTACATCGGAGACCATTCAGACACCACGACAATGGATGAAATGAGCACCATTCGACAATTACCAGACAGGAGTGTTCTCTTCCTGTCAGGGAACACTTCAGCAGTCTCAGGCATTCAGTCTCTGACCTTTGGGTAAGCGTTCTCCTCCAAGGCAGCCTTCACAACACACGACAATGCAGAATCGCTGAGCAGAAACAAGTTCTGCACACATGAGGACTGCCTCAACTCAGATCTTGGGTTCATGTCACATTATCTGTAACCCCTACGACTTGCCTGGTCTTGCAAAATCTCACTAACTGGTTGGAGACACCACACATCTCTTTAACCTGTGCTTAATCCTCTCTCCACTTACTTTGTCTGTATCTTTAAGACTTGATTACCTGTAAAGAGTCGCATTCCAACCATTATCTTAGAAATTGAGTTTGTGTCTATATGTACCCTGTTTGTGAACATAGCTCCTTAATCACCTGAAGAAGGAGCGACACTATGAACGTTTGTGCTGTTGACTTTAACCTGGTGTTATGAGACTTCTTACTATGCTTACCCCAGTCCAATGCTGGCATCTCCACATCATGGATTTTCAATGTCCTCCCCAAAGCACTTAGAGTAGAGGAGACAGTTGTACCTCAATAAGGATGCTTTCCTATTGCAGCTACCTTGTTCTCACCCTATCTGCAGTTGTACATCTGTGTACAGGAATATCACTGTTCCCTTCACACCTTTGCTTTCTCCCACAAGTGTTTACATATAGTTGGACAAGTTGGGAAGCAATAAAAATCTTACATAATGATTATTTCTTTGGTACCTATTTTCATATTTTCTGAAACCTGAATTGTATTCCATATGGCATCATGCAAATACCTTTACTTTTCTTTGTTTCTTAAAGGGTAAGTGGCCCACAACCAAAAGAATTGGAAATGATAGCTCAGTTAGTCACCACAATATCTGAGAGAATAGGAGAAATGTGTATCTAGAATTAAGCGTCCACATTACTACGCACCTAATAGAGATATAGTAATCTTGAATAGTAAGATAGTAGGCACATTGTTGAAGGACAGTGTTCATTGCTGATGGAATTGGTGCAGAATGTTTAGTGCAAGTAAGACGATTGTTTGCCCCAATGAGTAACAGTGATGTCACAGTGGAGTTTTGATGGGCAGTTTGGAAACAATGCACATGTCAGCAAGTAATTGAGGTGAGCTTGGTGTCAAAAGAAGGCCCTGGCAGAACATACTTGATAATGGATTTGGATCTCAGATAGCATATTGTTTCTAATAACGCTCTTAACCGTTAAAGTCATATGTTATGGGTTTATTAAATATGCAGGACGTGCAATAGTACTTAAACGTGCAGTTAAAAGGTGGTACTGGGATTACAGGGATAGGGCGGGAGAATAGTGTGGGCGGTGGAGGGGGAGGCAGTGGGATGCTCCTGGGTATGATGCTCCTTCAGAGAGTTGGTGCAGACTTAATGAACCAAATGGCATTCTGCAATGTAGGGGTTCTATGATTCTACTGACTACCACACCTAATGATGGTTGATTGGTGTTTCAAAAATGCTACAGTTCTGAGCTTAGTGTCTTAGGCCTTTACAAAATCAAATATTATTTTTTAATTAATATACATATCTTCCACACCCATTATGTGCAGCGTTTGCATTCCCCCAATTTTGACCTTCAGGCACCTTAGATCTCCATTGTCTTACCATTAACTAGGGTATCATAAACTGTCTAGACACTTAATCCTGAATTTTTTCCCCAACCCATTCCACCCCTCCATTTGACCAAGCTTTTGATCATCTGCCCTAATCTCTCTTTGGAAACACCTTTTGCTGTGTTAAAAGTGCTATAAAAATGTAAGTTGTTGGTGTATATGCCAAATTACAGATCTGTATTGCACAGTTATACAAATGTTAAATATAAATCCATGTAAGAAGAATTTAATTGACATAATCTTATCAATAACTTTAGGTTTTCTTGCTTAACTTTCTTTTTTCTTCATTAAGCTAACAAGTGTGACTCTTTTAGTTAATTACCTTATTGATAGTTTCTCTCTTGTTCCATTTAATTTCCACCAAGTGAAACCTTTAATTATGAGTCTATCTTTGTTTCAGCATCATTCGTACCAATTAAATTGATGTATGCTGAGAAATGTTCTTTTGTTTGATAATAAAAGAAAAAATAGTTAAACAATGAAAATTCTCTGAAATATAAGAAATTGATGTAAATCGGTACATCTATTCTTTCATTCTGAAACTGACCGTTCTGCAGGGTAGGTCCTGATCCAACAGCCTCGATCATCATTCCAAAGTGATTCAACTTCCTTGCTTAACAAGCAAAGCCTAAAGGTTAATATTATTACAAATAAATCAACGCAATATAGCATTAGAATACCTCAGGACTGCCTCAATAGCCCTTGTTTTACAAACTGGTCGTCTTACTTAGGAGCTGGTCCTGATTAGTTATCTCCTTCTTACCTGTACTGGATCCCAGAACCACAGTGCCACAGATTTTAATTGTCATCCTTATTTTTAAATCCCTTTTGTGATCTTGGTCTTACCATTACTATTTCCTCACTGTCCCTCCCTTTGACCATGGACTCCCGTGCACCACCTCTCTTCTTGCTCCATTTAAGGGCAGTGTGCCGATGAACTTAAAAAAAAAGCTGCTCATAAACATCTATTAATTTCTGTGGTATGGTTTTTCTCTTTCCTGATAGTAGCTTAAATCTAGCTAATTCAAGGGGAAATCTAGGCATGTAGCAGCAATGATGTCAGCAAATAGGTAAGCAGCTAATTAAATTGAAGTATTGTCATGTACATCAAAGCAAGCAGGTAAAAATACCTAATATCCTTTACATTTGATTTAAATTTTCAAATACAGAAATAAATTATGGTCAGATTAAATATAAACTTAACAAAATAATTCCATTTTTATTATGGAGAAATTTGGCATTCCATGAACATAAAATTAGTTACTCATGACCTGTGGGAATACTTAACAATAATTATGAAGTTAACACGTAAACCCAGTTTAAAAAACATAATTCAATAAGGTGTTTTGAAAAAGTTAGAACTTTTATTAGAGTTTTTACTGTGAGGCTAACAGTTTAAGAGTGAGATTTCACATCAATTCACTTAATTTCTAATTGTCTTCTGGAGGTACCTTAACATAACTACTAGAAAAGCATAGAATCACTGACAGCAATATCTGGACTTCTTTGTACTTCTGTACATGTCTGATAAGTTGCTGCCTGTTTAAGTGGAGTAATGATGTAGAGATGCTGGCGTTGGACTGGGGTAAACACAGTAAGAAGTCCCACAACACCAAGTGCAAGTCCAACCAGTTTATTTGATAGTAATCCCACAAGCTTTCGGAAATGGTGTTCCTTCGTCAGGTGTGTGGAAGGTTCTGATCAGAGAACGGCATATAAAGACACACACAGTTTACAGAATACTGATTAGACTTGTATTCTAATCAGAACCTTCCACACACTTGATGAAGGAACACCATTTCCAAAAGCTTGTGGGATTACTATCAAATAATCTGGTTGGACTTGCACCTGGTATTGTGAGACTTCTTACTAAGTGGAGTAATGATGATGAACACTGACCATTTCATTATGTGAGCACTGCAAATTCCAGACTACTAGCATCTGGTTTCTGCTCACATAAATATGTTTGCAACATATAAATACGAGGCATTTATGTGCAATAACTTTCAATAAAACTATCTGCACTTTCTTCATTTTCTATAAAATATTGCCATAAATCTAAATATGTATCAAATATTGTAATTAGGCTATGACTAATCTTTAGATTGTCAGTTGTTTTAAATGGGTTCAAATAGAACTTTTCAATCTATACCATATAGTTTTTGCATTTTTCTCAGCACCAATCGTAACCACGTATCCACAGATATTCATGTGCAACTTTAGTACATTGTAGCCTATTTGAGTGATTTTAAATTTCAGTGATATTTTGTTCTCTTTTAGATAGTGTATTATTAGTTTGAGCATTTTGCAGTTTGCAATGTATTTGCAGTGGACTTTATATGGCATAGTAGCATCATCAATGTGCAGAATTCACAGATATAATTATTTCTAAATTACTTTTGCATAATGAGATGTAATCATTTTTAATGCAATTGGAGCTCTAATTCATATTTTGTGTGCACGGCATAAAGTGAATTAGCAGTTTTGCTGTGGCTCAAATCCTCAGCTAGTTGCTTTATCAAAAATGTATATTTAAGTAAAATAAGTTGCACATAATCATTTTTATACCAATTCATCTCATTTAAGTGATGATTTAACATGCTCATGACAATATTGATCATCCCCAGATGGTTGAGTGGCCTTTTATTTAGTGTCTACTCTTGTAGAATTTTTTTTGTACCAGAGTCACACTAACACTTTTACTGTAATATCGTAATTAAACATGGTTTTAGAAGCTTTGTATATTTTGAGTAGAATTTAAAAATTACAATAAAAGCAGAGATCGTTAGAATGTTATTTTGTGTAAAAAGGACACAATAGATTGCTATCCTTTTGAGAAGATCATTCAGTGTTTTTTCTCTGAATGGTACGCTGCAATTGAACTCCACATTCTGGCCGAGACAAGAAGGGAAAGAAGTCTTGTGATCTATTAACTTCAGCTAGAAAGTAAATAGATATCTGTGAAGGCGGAGTCTGTTTTGGGTGATCTGCCTTTTCCTTCCCATCCTCTTAGCTCCTTATGTTTGAATATAAACAAAAAATGTTGGAAATACTCAACAAGTAAGGCAGCATCTGAGGGGTGAAATACGAGTTAATGTTTCAGATCAATGACCTTTCATCAGAACTGGAAAATGACAGAGAAATAGCAGCTTATATTTATATGCACCTTTTAATGTAATAAAACATCTCAAGGTACTTCACTGTGGTATAATGAACAGAATGATACCAAGCCGCCTCAAGCAGACAGTAGTTCAGATGACAAAAAGCTTGGTTAAAAAAAATGTTTAAGGTGTATCTTAAAGGAGGAAACTGAAAGAGCAAGGCAGAATAAAACAGACTTTGTGCAGATAGGTGTGTGTGTGTGGGACAGGGGGTAGAGTGCTGTTGGGTGAGATAAAGAACAAAATATATGCCATGTGATAGGGTGGAAGATGAGAGATTAAATGATAAAAGAGCTGATGGTGCAAAACTAAAAGGAGTTGTTATAGGATTAATAAAGATGCAAAGGTTAGATGTAATAGAAAATGCAGTGCAGTCTTTCCTGGAAGCTGGGTTGAGTAAGTGTGGTCAAGACAGCTTTGGGAATCACGGGATTTATAGTAAATTTCTGTTCCGACAACACCGCCTTCTATATTAGTGCTTCTGATCTATCTTTAGTTTTCCTCAACCGCGGATTTCTCTTTATAGTGGTTGACTGGATGCTTGACCATGTCCATTTGATTTTGTGCATTCCTGCTCTCACTCCTTTCTTCCAGTTTCTACCAATCACCTCCTCTAGCCACATTTTCTGTTTCTTCAATCAGTTCTATTTCACCTTGTACCATCAATTCCTTTGTCATTTAATCTCTTGCCTTCCCAGCCTTTTGTTCATCTTCCCACCTTTCCCACTTTCACTTGTTTAAAACATACTAATCTTTAATCTCCCCCACTATTGACTGGTGTGGGATAAGGTGGCCAAACTTCACTCCTGTCCTTCCAGCTCCATGGCTGGGAAGGGTATTTCTGACTCCTGCAATGCCCCAACCGCCTCAATTTTGATGGAGTCAGGCCCAAAGGTAGATAACACCTCGGGGGAGTGGGGAGTGTGAACTATGGAAGATCACTAGTTCTGAGTTGGAAACCAAGAGGAAAAAAACCATTGTTAACTTCTCATAAAGCAGTCAAACACTCACAATCATTTGTAACTTAATTTCAAAGTTTTTTTATTGAATCCACACTTCAATATTCTGTAACTTTATTCTATGTAAACGCACACTGGTATTGACAAACACATCAAATAAAAAAATTATTACAAGTTGCTAGAGATGAGTCAAACAGATTTTGCACTCCCTCTGCAGCTATGTTAACATTTCCTGCTGAACTAAGTGCTCACTTCCCATCTCATTCACAAAAATTCAGCCTGTTAACTCTGCTGCGAAACCTACTAAGTATTTTCAATATTTTCAGCATTTTCTATCTTTATTCCAGATTTGCTGCACCCACAGTACTTGGCTTTTGCTTAATTTTGAATAACCTGTGTGCACATGAGAGAAGTTAACTGATGAACATACAGGAGAACTAGTTGAGATAATTTGCTGAGAATTAATTTTCACAAATAGTAACCCCTGACAAGGAAAATTTGATTTTGAATCCCTACAGTGCAGAAAGAGAATACCTGCCCCTTCGAGTCTGCACTGACTCTCTGAAAGAACATCCCACCATGGCCCTTCACTCTACTGTATCCCCATAATTCCATGCATTTGCCATGGTTAATCCACCTAATCTGCACACTTTTGGATTGTGGGAGGAAACTGAAGTTTCCAAAAGAAACCCACACAAACTAGGGGAGAACATGCAAGCATCACCCAAGGCCAGAATCTAACCTGGATCCCTGGATCTGTGAGGCAGCAGTGGATTGTATAGTTTTTTAATGTACCTAAATGACTATGGCTGATGTGGTTAAAGTCTGAATTCTCTGGTATGTTTGTTTCTCTCTAGGTACCATTGGCAGCAACATGGGTTCCAAAGAGGACAGCTTAAATTCTCTGACTCCAGTACTAAGGATAAGCCAGCTGGATGCTTTTGAATTGGATGGAGCCTTAGAACAACTTGTGTGGTCCCAGTTTGCCCAGTGTTTTCAGTGTTTCAAGCCTGGTTTGTTAACACACTTTGAACCAGAACTGAAAGCCTTTCTACAACTTCTGTTGTGGAGATTTACCATCTATTCCAAAAATGCAACAGTTGGTCAGACACTTCTGAACATCAGATATAAAAATGACTTATCTCAGGGACCAAAGTACCAGCCAATGAGTAAGCATCAGAAGTTATGGTATGCATTATGTACAATTGGGGGGAAATGGTTGCAAGAGAGAGCCCACGATTTATTCAGTAATCGCTCTCCAGAGTCAACTATTCATAAGATGAAACATTTCATCACTTTTACAGTTGGACTTTCAAAGGTGGCTGGACTACTGAATTTTCTCATTTTCCTTCGCAAGGGTAGGTTTGCCACATTTCCAGAACGACTGTTGGGAATCAGAGCAGTTTTCTCCAGACCTCAGGGTTTTCGTCAAATTGGCTTTGAATACATCAATCGTGAGCTGTTATGGCACGGCTTTGCTGAATTCCTAATATTTCTTCTGCCACTGATCAATGCAAGAAAACTTAAAGCTGTTGTCTCATCATGGTTTCTTCCAGTAGGTCATCACCATGATAATGATGGCACACTAGCTATCCACTATAAAGAATGTGCTCTTTGTGGTGATTGGCCAACCATGCCTCACACAATTGGTTGTAAGCATATTTTTTGTTATTACTGCATTAAAAGCAACTACCTATCTGATGCTAACTTTACTTGTCCAAAATGCAACAGTGAAGTCCAAAATTTAGCACCTTTAATACCTGAAGTTCACAAGTCAGTCTGATTTGAATATGCCTAAACCTTACTTCAGGATTTGAACACATAATCTGGCCTGATGTTTCAATGCAATATTTCAAGAACAACTGAATTGTTGAAGATGTCATCTTTGGAATAAGAGGTTAAAATAAGGCCAAATTTGCCTATTTAAATGCATGTGAAAGGTTACATAGTACCATCTGCAGTGCAGAGCAGGTAGTACTCCTAGTATCTTAGGCAAAATTGTTCCATCATCCAATCCTATCATTAGAAACAGATTAGGCTACTTTTTTTAATTTGCCAGTTTGCAGAAACTTTCAGACATCCTGAGGACATCATAAATACAATTATTTTCCAAATAAGATATTCAGAACATCTATTTATACATTTTTGGCTGCAGAAATAGAAAGACCTTTTCTAAATAGTTCACTACAGAAATAATTTGCCTGTCATCTCTGTATTTTGTTATCTCTTAAGATCAATTTCTGTTGTTGATGTTGCTTTACTTGTGATTACAGTGTGTGTCTTCTGTTTTAGAAATCTAACCGACTCGCATGAATGAAATTTAAAATAATTTCATTGCCAGATGACTAGCGTGTTAACACTTTGTGCATTACTGAAGCGCAGTCATTTGTTTTGATTAACTTGATGTCCCTTGCCCCAAGTATCATAAGTTCATCTGTAACACATGGAAATTCTTGAAAAATATTAAATACTCCTGTATTTGCCTACCCACCCCACTTCATTTGCTTTTGAAATTCATTCTTCATTGAGTCCTGTATCTCAACTATATTTGAGTATCCAGTTTGTTCTAACCTTAAACTTACAGTATGGAAAAATAACTCTTTCTGTAGTGAAATGATGCCAGAAAAGCAGTGAAAGTTGTTGGAGGAGCTTTTAGTACTATTAATCCACCCGCTTCATGTGGGAGAGGGCAGGCTACAAATGCCTATTAATTTTCATAAAATTTTACAACACATTACAAGATCCATTGTGCCTGACCTGAGAGTGAAGATGTTTCCCATATTCTGTAAGACATTTTATTTTTCAAATATTTATCCTTCTCTCAAAATTATTATGGACTCTGCATCTAACATGATTTCTCGTAATCCTGACAACATTCAAAAATTCTATCCTTCCCTTTGTTTTGTGATTTTAACCTCCTGCCAAAATTTCGAATGAACCTTGTAACTAAAGCCTCAACCTTGGTGTACATGTCTTATTACATCTCCTGTACCCTCTTCAAAATCTCAACATTGTCATTTTGGGTACCATAAAACAACATTAGAGGGAAGTGAGACCAACCATTTCCATACATCTTGTATTCAATGCCCCTTTTTACAAAACCTAAACTATCAAATGACCCCTTTTATGTTCTTAATCATTATCAATTTTTTAACAATCAATTTTAGGAATGGGATAAAGATTTAATTGAACTCCTGAGTCTATCTGCTCTTAAGAGTTCTGCCATTGTGTATGCACTTTTATCTCTTTATTTTTCATCCCAAAATAACACCACATTTTTCTATATTAAATTTAATCCAACATTTATAACCTCATCTACTAATCTATATCCTCGATCATTTTGGGTACTTAAACAATGGACACCATATTTTTATCACCTGCAAATCCTGGTGCTGTTCCCTGTACCCATGTTCAAATCACTTAAATATGCAAAATGTTTTCCACAAAAATCTCAATACAAAATTATTGACTCAATTTACTAATTTTTACATTTTTGATGTTAAAATTATTTCCATAATGGTATAGTATCAACTTGGGCCTTTGAGGCATGATGAGTTGGATTCACACTGGATGTTTAGAGGCAGGTACGAGGCAGGCTGACTAATTTTATTAAGGTGAAAGAGTTTTGCACCAGACACTTTTATCAATGCCTGTTTTAAACTTTGGGATGGAGGGTTTCAGAAAATAATAAATTGATTTTTGTTTAAAAATCTGAGGGAGGAAGGAGGAGTATTCATTTTAGAAGTGCATTCATTGGTGGCTCCTTTTTTTTTGCATTAATAAAATGGTGATTCACATATGTCTATTATATTAAGTTTATTGTATTAGCTCATTGCTTACGTGAGAAAATATGTAAACATTACTTATAAAGCCCTGCAGGAGAAAGAAAATGGATTCTCGAACCATTTGTACTTCCTGTTACCAGTAGTATGAATCAGTCCCTTCATTTATTTTCACCCAAAAACATCATTGTGACTGTTTTTGCTTTGAGTTATATTTTACCATGAAGTATATCATCTAAAAATTCATTATATAAGGGCGTATACAGCAGCTTTTCCTTCCAGTCACGGGCAGTAAGTGATTCATCAGTTTCCCTGAGAAAACCAATTTCATTGCAAATATGCAGTAATTTCCAATCTTACTGAATTGAGTTGGGGGAGGGGGAAGCTAACAAACAGTCCCAATATGAGGAATGTGAAAGAAGAAAAACGCTGTGCTCAGTCTTTTAATGCAAAGGAATACCATCTGCTGTCTCATCAGTTTTGCAAAATAATCAAAAGGTAATCAGCCTGTCATTTCCTTATTCCTTCACTCATCAATTTACCTTTCTGTGCTGATCGTGCTACATGTAGATGATGTCCAGCAGATAAACTTCTATGTGTCTACTTCTTTAATAATTCATTATTTTAATCCATTTATTATGCATCACTTTTTTTCCTTTTTACTGTGAAAATTAGTTTTCTTTCTAAATTGATCAGGAAAAATATATTTTAGATTGATAGTTGTAAATCATCCATACTGCCAAAAAGAAGTGGCAGGATATTTTATTAGAATACGAAGCTTTCCAATGCATTTCTCATGGGTACATTTAAGATGTGAAACATGAAGTTCCATATATGTTACCTGTACTGACCTTTGCTTCTCATCAACATCTTATCGTTTTCTTTTGCAAGCTTTGCTTAACTAGGTGGTGGGTGAGGGTATGGAACACTTTGACAGGCTGCAATGCTGCGTTGAGACTGGTGTGCTTTGTGTTGTCTCTACTTGCCGGTATTTGGATGATTGTGAGACTAGGCCACCACTGCTGCTGTTTGTATGCCAATGTTTGCATTCTCTAGTAAACTGAACCAGAGGCTTGAATACCCTCTCCCCTCCCTTTAATAGAGGTTGGTCTTCGTGCCTTTGATACAGAAGGAGCATGAGGAAATTAGGTATTATCTTTTCCATCTTTATTCAGTGGCTAATATTCTCTGTTTCCTGTGCTTTCTCTGTTCCTTCAGTGATCTCTGACACTGAAACATTTTACTTGAGTAACCCTGAACTGCTTTGAGTTCACCCAGCAACTTTTCATACTGAAGACTATTCATAGAGAGAGCAAAGTGATACACACATTTACCTTTGGTCTGTTCCACATGTGCAGATATCCTTCACATTAAACGTTTAAACAATGTGCTGAAATTTGATTGAAAGTGTGTCTTTGGCTATATATATATATATATATACACAAACATATAAATTTGGAGTAGGTCATTTGGACCTTTGAGTCTGCTCCACGATTTGATACAATCATGGCTAATCTAATTGTGGCCTCAACTTTAATTTTCCCAAAGGCCTTTGATTTCCTTGCTAATCAAGAATGTTGTTACAATTCCAGTCAGAAACTCCAAAGTGTTTTATGAAGTCTGCCTGGGTCATAAGTTTTGCAATTTGAATTTGGCTAGGATGATCATAAAATAGGTATTAAGTATTCAATGAGCTTAACAAGAAAAGGACTGTGAATGTTGTCTACGTGGACTTTAGTAAAGCATTTGACAAGGTCCCTCATGGCAGGCTGGTGCAAAAGATTAGGTGTCACAGGATCAGGGATGAACTGGATTCAGAACTGGCTTGGCCATAGAAGACAGGGTAGCAGTGGAAGCATGTTTTTCTGAATGGAGATCTGTAACTAGTGGTGTTTTGCAGGGATCAGAGCTGGGACCTCTGCTGTTTGTAATATATATAAATATGTACTCTGCCTGCAAAAGTATCAACGATTCTGAATTGTGCTGCACAAGCCGATGGGCAGGGCTTAACGTGCCCGAAATCCTGCAGCTACAATCGGTGCCTCCAACTGCATATGCGCAGAAGAAAAGATAGACTGCTGCTCCCCTGCCACTTCCCTCCCAGGCTGGATAATGCCTCCCCTAGCCCCCACAGACATTGCCCCACCCCCACACCATTTCTGATCCCTTTTTTCCCCCCCACACCCCTGCCACCTAGACCAATCGTGAGCCGCTCCCCCCCCCCCCCCCCCAATCTCAAGCAGAGTGATTTCCCCTCCTTCCACGCCCCCCACCACCACCACCAATCTTGGGCAGAGCAGCAGTGAACCCCCCCCCCCGCCTTCCCCTGCATTGATCTCATGCAGAGTTGCAGTGGACCCCCTTTCCTCTTCCCCCCTCCACCCCCCACCTTCCCACCAATCTTAAGCAGAGTGGCCGTGGACCTACCTCCTCCCTTCCCCCCCACCCCCACCCCACCAATCTTAAGCAGAGAGCCATCGGAGGCTAGGCACTTCCCTCCTCTAACTGGAGCACTTGAACCAGACTTCTGTGGAGCATATCTGTTTTGTGCTGATTCTGGATGGGCGAACGTGGTAAAAAGGGGAATGCTGGTAAAGCTGGTCGTACAGCCCACTAAATCAGTTTATATGTACGCAAATGCCATTAAATGACTTTACCAAATTTTTGTGCATGCGAAGGTAAAATTGGGCCCACTGTGTCCAATTCTGGTCACCACACTACCAGAAGGCTATGGAGGCTTTAGAGAGTGTAGAAAAGGTTTACCAGGATGTTGCCTAGTATGGAGGAGAGATTGAATAAACTGGGATTGTTCTCCGTGGAAAGACAGAGGATGAGGGGGAATGTGATAAAAAGTTTATATAATTATGAGAGGTATAGATAGGATGAGCAGTTGGAAGCTTTTTCCCAGGGCAGAAATCTCAATTACTAGAGAGTACAAGTTCAAGACTGGGGGTGGGATGTAGGGTTCAATGGAGATGTGCGGGGGATGCTTTTTACATAGAAGGTGGTGGGGGCTGGAATGCACTGCCAAATGAGGTGGTTGAAGCAGTTACATTAGCCACATTTAAGACTGATCTTGATAAGCATATGAATAAACAGGGAATAGAGGGATGTAAGAGGTTGATTTAGAAAGTTAAACATGATCAGTGCAGGCTTGGAAGGCTGAAGGGCCTATTCCTGTGCTGTACTGTTCTTCGTTCTTCTTTAACTGACCCACTACGGAGCTTTTATTAAACAAAGATCATTTAAGAATACAGTTAACATGTAGAAAGAAAATTAACAACTTTTACCAATTACAAACAACAGAAAAAAATATTGTCTAGATCTTAACAGCTAACCAAACAAATCCCATAAAAAACCCTTGCCACAGGTTTAGCTCAGAAAATACAAATGCTCTTATGATGCTGGAACTTAGTCGTTTTGTTGGATGCTGTTGTTCTTTTGACACACACAGACAAGCTTGAAGTCAGAGAGACTGTAGTTACTAGCTAGCAACCTGCCAACATCAGAATTTTGACTCCACAAAGGCCAGGAGACCTACTTCCAGCTAGTTAGCAGAATTTACAAGAACAGGGAGAGAGAGAGAGAACCTGCCCGCCACTTGACAACCAGGACAGATTCTAACTCTAAACCAAAACAAAAAATGGATCCTTGTATTCTTCTGGTGAGAAACCACCTGACTTTGACTTTTCATTCAATCTTTCCCCCCTCAATACAGGGTCATAAAAATCCCAGTAAGTACCTGAGGCCTGGAGTTAAAATAAACAAAACCCAACTGAAACTGCAGTAAAAGGACTTCTAGCAGACAGCTTGGCAACAATGAAAAAAACAAAAGGCTTGCTTGATCTCAGAGAACATGATTTAATAAAAAAAAATTTCTTCAAGGTACACTAGCGTCACAATTTATATAACTCAGCTTTAAATATATTCAATGACCCTGCCTCCATGGCTGTCTTGACAAGAGAGGACCACAGACTAAAAACCTTCCAAAAGAAAATAATTCTCATTTCTGTCTTAAATAGGGGGCCCCTTATTTTTAAACTGTCTGCCTGGTTTTAGTCTCTCCCACGAGGGAAAACATCCTCTCAACGTCCACTCTGTTAAGTCTCCTCACGATCTTATGTTTTAGTAAGATTGCATTCTTTTAAAATCCCATTGGACATGTGTCAAACCTTTCCCCATGAGATATCCCCATCATCTCAGAATTTGGCTGAGTGAATCTTCTTTAGAATTAATACAATATATACTTTCATAAGAAGACCAAAACATTACTCTAGATGTGGTCTCATCAACTGTACAAAATTTCCCTATTGTATTTCATTCACATTGCAATAATGGCAATATTCTATTTGCCTCCCCAACTACTTGTTGCAATTGCACAGTCACCTTTTTGTGATTCTTAAATGACGACAGTCAATTCCCTCCACACATCAAGAGTTCTGCAAACTTTCTCCACTTAAGTAATATTCTGCTTTTTTTTATTTCTCGTGACAAAGTGGACAAGTTCACATTTTCCCACATTATACTTTGCCCATTCACTATACTGAGTCTTTATGTCCTCTTTACAACTAACTACTCTTCTAGCTGGCTTTGTGCCATCAGCAAATTTACCAACTGCACATCTGGTCCCTTCATCCAAGTCATTGACATAGATTGTAAATAGTTGAGGCCACTGCATTTCTTGTTACAGCTTGCCAACTGGGAAATGACCCATTGATCCCTACTCTCTACTTACTGTTTAACAAATGCTCTATCCATGCTAATACATTATCCCCTATGCCATGAGCTCTTACTTTGTGTAATAATCTTTGATGTGGCATCTTGTCAAGTGTCTTTTAAAAATCCAAATACACCACATCAACGGGTCCCCCTTCATTCACATCACATTACTTACTCGAAAAACTCTAATATTAATCGGTACGATTTCCATTTTGGAATACCCTGTTTACTCTGCCCAATTGCTTTCAAATTTTCTAAGTGCCCTGATATAATTTCCATAATCATAGATTTTAGCATTTTGTGTATGACAGATGTTAGGTTAACTGGCCTATAGTTTCTTGCTTTCTGCCTGTCTCATTTCTTCAATAAAGCAGTTACATTTGCTATATTCCAATCTCATGGGTTCTTTCCAGAAGTTTGGAAAGTTACAACTTGCCGTGGCAAACCTCTGAGACTATATGACTTTCTCGTCTTGAAGTTTCGGCAAACCTTGCAGGCCCTGTGACTCCCTGTCCAAGAGAATGGAGGTGCGCATGATCAAATCCACAGTCAAGGCCTGAACTGGGAGTTTGTAGGAGTTATAATTTGCTGTTACTGTGTCTGGTAAATAGTTATCTACAAAAAAATTTCCTGCTTGTAAATAAATACTTGTTGATTTCATCCACTGGTGGTTGCCTGGAGTTTCTATTACTACACAACTAATACATATACTATGTCAATCGCCATTTCTTTTAAGGCCCTAGGATGCAGACCATCAGTTTCTGGGGACCTCTCAGCATTTAGTTCTTATAACTCTCACAGTACTTTTTCCCTGGGATTGTAATTGTTTTGAGTTCCTCCTTCCCTTACACTCCTTGATTTACAAGTATTCTGGGATGTTATATAGGTTCTCTACAGTGAAGACAACTGTTCAAAGTTTCTGCCATTTCCTTCTTTCCCATTATTAATTCTCCATACTCTCTCTAGAGGACCAGCACTCACATTAGTTACACTTTTTTTTAAATACCTGTAGAAATTTTTAATATCTGTTTTCTTTATTCCTAGCTAGTTTTCTCTCATTCTCTAATATAGTACTACCAAAAAGCATGGGAGGGTGTATCTCGAGTCAAGTCTGTTCATGGGGGAGTAGGCAGAAGTGCCTAAGCGAACAGCAAATGATATGGAGAATTTTGGTACTTTTGCAATACATTTTCTTTTCAATTGGTTAGGCAGAACATGGGACAAGGTGAAATATTTTGTGCAATACAATTGGTAACTGATAATAGTACAAAATGATCAACTGGACAAATTAACACTTAACAAATTAGGAAAAATAAAAAGACCACTGAAGAAACTGGAAATTGAAAGGCACTTGAGAAAAAAAATCTATATTCACATAGCACAATACATCACTGTATATAGATATGTTCCCAAAATACTATGCTGCAATGTTAGTATATAGCTATGTGTTCTCAAAAGGCTATGCTTCCCTATTAATAATGTGCTTAGTATATTTCCATCCTTTCGTATTTCAAGGAGTATGCAATAAAACTGATTTTTAACTGCATTAAAAATTCTAATGTAGATTGGTTCATGATAATTGATTGATTCGTTCATGGAAAAATTGGAAAAAAGCTCCTTTTGAAAATGCCCATACTATAAATAACACAATATTTTTAAGCAAGACCCTTATACGAATTAATTAGAAACACTTAGCAGGAATTTTACAAAACATAAGTTTGTGTGTGTGTCGGAATGTCATTACTGATGTGATTTTGTGGCATTTAATAGTGTTTCATTACGACACTATAGAAAAATAACATGGAACATTGGTGATAGCGTGCTAAGGTGGATTAAAATATATCTAAGAATTAAATGCATAGAAGCTATATAAGAGAGTGTCAGCAGCTCCATTTGTGAAAAGGTGTAGTTAATATCCTGGAAGATTGAAGCAAAATACAGACAAACATATACTGGGAAGGCCAGTCAATAATTGACAGAGAACACTTTAATGTAAAGAAGCATAAAATTCAGGGAAGGAAATATATTGATAAATTCCTCAAAGCATCAAACCGATTTGTAGCTTCTATCGAGAAAGAAAATTAGAATTTGGTTGAATAAAAAGAGAAAAACAGTCTCTAGCGACGGAAGATATTCTGTCCTTCCATAGAGCATTAGTGATGCTACACCTGGAGTATTTGGTGTAGTACTTGAGACTTTAGGAGTGAATCACAGGAGTGATTTAGGTGACCTGGAGGAAGTGCTCCAAAAATTATTAGAAGATTAGACCATTACATTCTGGGATTCTTAAAACTGAGACTATTCTTGTGGAAGGAATAAGGGTATAAGATAGGGGTTTTCAGATGATTATCATTTGAGAATACATCAGAGGATCCATCAGAGATATTTGATTTGCGATAGAATATTTGGACATGAGTATATGAGTTTCTGCAGAATGGGGGAAAGCTCTGTGTGTATCATCGGTTTTCAGTTATCTTGTCAAAGGAACATATAGCTTTGACATCCTTGGAGTCAAATTAAACATGAATAGTACATTTTAATCTTTTCTAACCTCGAGCTGTTCTGTGTTTCTAAACATTACGGACCTCCAACATTTGACTTTCGAAACAAACACTATTTTGGTCTAGAGATTTTCGGGTGTGAAATAGATACTATGCTAGCAAATTTAGGAGTGGCACCACTTATGCCCAATCCACTATGCGTTCAACTCATGACTAAGTTCTAGTAAATGTGCTTGTTACACATGTTAATAGGGAATCTTGGGCTTGCCGTTGGGATGTGCACAATCCGCATACCACTGCTTATGCACCCAGAAGTGGTTCATAATTTGTTCTTGTTCTTTCAGAAGTATATACTTGTATCCTCAAGTTTCCTCTACTGCCAGCGATCTCAATTGCAGGGAAGTCCCAGTGGTGGCCAAGTAACTATCTAAAGGACAGTTGAGGACACTTGTCTGCTTTGGACTACCCCTATGAAACATGCCAGTCCTCCTGCCAATGTACAATATTCCTTTCGGCTTGACAGAGTCCTGGCCTTGGTTTGCATCATTCAAGGAGGCCATCTACCACATTTAGTCTGTGCCATTCTTCGCTCAAGTTATCTAAAAAATTCTCACTGTCTGCTGTCACCTTATAATCCTATATTTTCCTCTGACACAAATGTATATCCATTTTTGCTTTAAAAGGTGTGATGATCTCCACGTCAATAATTCTGCAATGAAGCATTGCATGTCCTAATAACTCTTTATGCAGACAATTCTCCTAACTCATTTGTTGACCATCTTAAACTGATGACCCACTTGTCAATGATTCCCCTACCGGGGGAAGAAGTCTTTAGATATTCACCCCATCTATGCTTTTCATAAAATCTATTTGCTTTCTCTGCTGCAGTGGAAATTTATCTGACCTCTTTCATAAAACTCCAGTTTCTCATCCCTGATATCATTTTGGTACATCTACACTATATTTTGCCTGTGAATTTAATGTCTATTATAATACTGCACCCAAAACTACACACACTGCTCGGTGTGTGGCCTACTTAATGTCTTCTGAAAATTCATCACTATTTCCAGTGCTTATACTTGTTTCCCAGGGTTTCTACAACTCTTCAATTAAAGCTATGACGGACAATTGGGAGAACACCCATTAAAATTTACCTGCTCTATCTCTAATAAAGAAAAAGACTTTTATGGAATTATATAATTTCATCCTAATGTCTCTCTGCCAGCGGTTGTACTAAATAGTGAGAAAATAGCAGACATAACATTCTAAAATCCATAATTATAGAACCTTTACAGAGGAAAATTATTGCCTCAAGAATAACTAGACAGAAAGCTGTTTGGGTTCCCATTTATTAAAGAAAGGGCAGTGAGTTTAATGTGCTTGGTATTTAACATGCAAGTAATCTAATTTGTGGCAAAGAAGTGATACATCATGTGTTACCAATTGCCAAAAATTGTTGGACAATTTGCACTGCTCCACAGTTACAAATAGGACCTTGCTCCCATGCTCCAACTTGTGGCACAAAATATTCTGGAGTTAGAGTGAAAGAAAGAAAACATAAGAAACATAAGAACATAAGAAATAGGAGCAGGAGTAGGCCATCTAGCCCTTCGAGCCTGCCCCGCCATTCAATAAGATCATGGCTGATCTGTCGTGGCTCAGTTCCACTTTCCCGCCCTCTCCCCATAACCCTCAATCCCTTCTCTTATCAAAAACCCATCAACCCGCTTCTTAAAAATATTTAGCGAGGCAGCCTCCACCACTCCAACGGGCAGAGAATTCCAGAGATTCACCACCCTTTGAGTGAAGAAGTTCCTCCTCAACTCCGTTCTAAACCGCCCCCCCTTTATCTTGAGGCTGTGCCCCCTAGTCCTACTGTCCTTTCTGAGCGGGAAGAGTCTCTCCACCTCTATCCTATCCATCCCATTCATCATCTTATACGTCTCAATGAGATCTCCCCTCATTCTTCTAAACTCTAACGAGTACAAAACACATGAACACCATGAACTGTCCTGCCCTAGCAATTTTGTGGTCAATACTGGACATTTGTGCATGCTGTAACATGTAATAGCTGGTAATCTATCAATATCTATCAGAACGTTGTTATCAGTGTGCCTAGGCCAAACTCGAGTGAATCTCCTAGGGCTTATTTGCATCACCAGTGAAGAATTAAGAGCATCCATTCTCAGCAGAAACAAGACTTAATTACATTTTAGTACATTCTCAATTAATCCACTTTTTGTAAGATGAACATTACAGATCCCAAAGGTGAACTTCACAGCTTCCCCCTAATTTTTTTGCAGTCAGGCAAATTACTTCCAATAGTGCATTTCAAAGCAAATTTTTATAGCCTCCTGTCCTCAATTGCTGAGTTCACATAGTCTCCAGTCTGTCTCACCGGAGATTCCAACGTGGCAATCATAGCATCTCCTCTCTCTGAAGTGTTCAATCTGGTTCCAGAAATTATAGCACCTGTTGGTTGCCTTCTGGGTCAACTATAGCTCAATGGGAAGCACATGCTTGGCAAAAAGCTACTTCCTGCACTGCAGTTGCCTGAATTGACAGACCCTTAGGAATGCACAGTCTCAATGTTAAATAGTGTATCTTTTCACTGTCCTCCACAAAATTAACACCAGTTGATCTATTGTGGAATTAAAATTACTATAGATCCTCCATTTAGAAAAGAGGACAAAATAGTTATTTGGCGTAACTCTAATCAGAACATTTGATTGCAAGGCTGAGTATAAATTGCATACATTTTTCTGCAGTCTTTTCCAATTACAAAAAGTTTGATTTTTACAGTTAATATTTCTATTTGTAAAATTTTCCTATCTGGCCAGAAGTTCAATGAAAACTTAGGAAAAAGTAGAAAAGTAAATAATTTAACATGGAAAAATCTACCTCTATGTCTGTAATATATCACACTATAGTAGCTCAATGTGTGACAGGATTCAAGTATAACCCAACAAAATAAAAGCCTTGATTTTGCAGCAGCAATGGCTGCAAAACTATTAATTTTCACTATCATTTTTCTTCTGAAACTGACAACAATGTCTGGAGTGCACATATGTGCTATTAAATGCAGAAATCCAGATATTTCTGCCAGTATTCTTTTGTTTTCTTATAAGGCTGAATAACAGAAAATAATTCAACCATGACAAAAAAGTGGTTCTATACCAGTGACTATCCAGGAGGTCCTTCTGTTTGGTTACAGGGGTTTTAATGCAAAAATTGTCACATGCAATGATCCCAACCCTGTATGCTGGCAGGATCAGCCTCATGCCCTTTGATTTGCATAGTATTGTGTCCTGCACAGCTGTTTCTGGCTTCACAGATGCTTTCCCCATTTCTGGCATGACCTCACACTGGCGAGAGTTAATACTGGTCTCCACCAGTGATCACCGGAAGTCATTGAAGCCCCCAAGTGGTTTGGGACATGGCTGGGCAGTGCCCATTGTGCAGTGTTAGCGTGGCACTTCCCACTCGACACCCTGGCTCTGTCTACCTGGCATTCAGGCAGTACCTGGTTGGGTATCATAGTGTAAACACAGTTAAAAAGTCTGACAACACCAGGTTTTAGTCCAACCGATTTATTTGATTGTAAACGCACAAGCTTTCGAGAAGGGGGAAACCTCGAAAGCTTGTGCGTTTACTATCAAATAAATCGGTTGGACTAAAACCTGGTGTTGTCAGACTTTTTACTGTGTTTACCCCAGTCCAACGCCGGCACATCCACATCATGACTACTATCATAGTGTGCCAGGGAAAATGGCCTAAATGGGTTGGGGCAATGATGTCATGGGGATAAGGGGTTTGCATAATGATGGAGGGCTTATGCAGGGAGGTACTGTGCAGGGGGAGCTGGGCAAGCGGACATGTTTTACAAGGGAAGATGCAGGGAGGCTATGCAAGTGAGGGGCTCAGGGGGGTTGTGCAAAGGGGGTTATGCAAGGAAAGATGCAAAGCGTGCTATGCAGGGGTGCTATGAAAGAGAAGATGCAGGAGGGGCTATGCAAGGAAGGGTTGCGGGGGATTATACAAGGGTTGTGCAGAAGGGGCAATGCAAGGGGAGTATGGGGTCTATGCAAGGGGGAGTATGGGGGAGTATGGGGGAGGGCTGTGCAATTAAGTTAGCACATGACTTCTAACATTTTACAGACACTGTTGAAGAGATGACCAAAAATGGTGTTAAAATGGGCAAAGAGCACAACCTAGACATTGCAGCATGGATATTGATGAGTTGCTAGCATCACATTCCAAATAATTAACTAATGAGGGCCTTATTGAATTGGAACAACAAAAAGTGGCTGAGAAAAAAAAATGCACCGACTGTTGAAGGAACTCCTCCTCATAATATCTTAACATCACAAATGTTGGCTGAGGGATTTCAACATTTGGAAGCTCTTATGTCCCTATTTGAGGAACATGACCCCAACATAGAAAGCAATGTATCGTGAATAGGGGCATATGCAACATGTACAGATTCTACACAGAAACATATAAGGAAAAAATAAGAACATCTATCCAAACTTCATTGAACGTTTTCTTTAAAAAAGCAGACACAATTCCAGTAAAACCTTCCATCAAGAATCTTAAGAAGGCTCCAACAAGGAACTCTTCAAAATGTCTAACCAAGAGCACCAAAATCCAAAGTCACTTTAAAGAAGTCCTTCCAATCACCTGAAAACCTCATCTAGTCAGATCCACTCACGAGCCCAGTAATGAAGAAGAAGAATTAGGCTTTAAAATTTGCCTTTGCTCATTAAATAATCTGTAGATAATGTGCAGTTGATATCACAGTATTATGAAGTACATGCATTTCTATGTTTTTATGTCATTAAATACATTAATGTTGATATATTACTCTCTTTAATTGATAGAGTACAAAATTCTGGGTTATTTTGGTGAAAATAGTATTTTGGGCCTTGGCTCAGGAACCAATTCCCCATCTATAACATTGTTCCTATCGAAAAAAAAACAGTTTTGAGTTTCAAAGTTTCGACTTAACATGCGGTTTTCTGGAACAATTGTAAAACAAGTCTAAGGACTGCCTGCATCTCAGAAAACTTCATTCCTCTTTGGGGCTCATAAAACTGTTAAACTAAACAAATAGCCATTCAACAACTTCAGAAATATAAACATCTTAGCAGCTCATAAAACTGTCAATATAGACAAAGGTCACAGTCTCCTTGATAGCTGTATCACATGCCTCTGCTGAATTGAGTGCATTAGTGGGTTTTGGAGCACAGTTAAGTGTTCATGAGATTCCATTGTACAACTGTGTCAAGAAAACCTCCTCCAAAACTGAATATATTGAAATCTTTAAAGTAGGGGATCTGTTTCACTGTGTCAAAAGTGAAACAGGTTGCTGGCCTATCAATCGGTATAAAGTTCAGATCACAAGGTGCAATCGACATAGTAAATCTGAATCTCAATGTGGATTGAGATCAAACTATTCCTCAGAAGAGGGTTATCCCTGGGTAAATTAATCTAATGCATCCGAAGACTTCTCCACTTTTACAATGCTGGTCAATTTAATGGTCGCTAACATTTTCTAAACGAAACCCTATCACCAAGCATAACATTAAAACAGACTTATCATACAGCATTATATTTTAGCATGTGACGTTAACAACACCTTTCAAAATTACTTGTCTAAATGTTCCCAAGTCAAGAGCAGACACCACCTCCTGAGCTGGCTTGGAGCACAACTCCTTCCGACGTCAGCCTGACTTCATGAAGGTTGCAGAGTGTGTGCAATCACAACACTGGCAATGGCCAGTGTTGGAATTGCTGTGTGCAAGCTTCTGACCCACACCCTTATCCCATGCCCTTAAAATAACACGAGATGGGGATAGGAATCTAGAAATTTTGTGTCCCACCTGCTTCTAACCACAACTCATACACCACACCAGCCCACTCCCCACCCCCTCCCCCGACCAGTGCCTGTCAAGAGTTTCCCCCACATATGAATGCGAGAATCTGGCCCAATGAACGCTGTGCTTTGTGATTTTTTTCCCTGAGTATAACTAAATTCTGTTTTCCTTCAATGAAATAAAGACCACAGCTGAAATAAATATATCTTGGCACTTCTGATTCTGTGAAATGCATAGCCGTTTTAAAATTTAATTTTAAATTTAACAAAGCAAGATTCAGTCAGCAACTGCTAAATCTCTTGGAAATGAAGTGAGTTAACAACTTCTGCAAATGACCATTCTTGCTATTAATTAAGACATTCAGCAAATATTCTCAAAACATGAGCAAATATTCTCAAATATCTCAAAGAGCAATAGTAATGCATTCTGCTTTTGAAATCCAGATGTAAAGTGGTCAGTAAGAATTGTTCAGGTCACTTAACTGCGCTGGTGTCACTGGGAGCTGAGCTGACACTATCTTTTGGTAAGAACACCCAACCAAAGGCAGTGAGGTCCTCTATAATATTAGCACATTGGATCTGCATGAAATCATTGAGACCTAACTGCAATATTTACTAGGAGGCCTCAACCTTCTGTAGGGTGACCAACCTGCTTTCTTTTTAGTGGGATCATCCCATAACCTTGCTAACCGTCCTGCACCCCTGTATTTTTTCTTTCTAGGATGGCATTTGTCCTGTATTCTTAAAGCTTTGATTGGCCAGTGATCTGAGTGACTGCCTGGACTCTCATCTTGTAGCTACCTGTGTTTCTGTTCTTTGTGCAGCCGACCTGTGCACCTCCTGTCGACCACAAGGTGGTGTTGGAGCCCCCAGAGAGCAGCTGAACTAGAAGATGGCAGGTCTGAACTCCAACAATAGCATATGCAATTTTAAAACCTTAGCTGTTCAAAGTTCATTTTTCACTGTTCATCTTTAAGTATGATATTGTAATAGCTTACAGAAATTGCAAACAGTTTTTCAAAATTCTGAAGCATGTTAAGTTCTACCCTGGTTCTAAGGTCACCAGTACCCTGTTTTCATGGTTATCACCATCCCCCACGCACCCCCACTCTCATGGTTGAAATGTCCCTTATTTTATTGCTGACCCATCCCAGTAAGTAAAGGACTGGGGTCAAAAAAGCATCCAAACTTCAAAAGCTAAGTTGCCATTTTGCTTTGTTACTTCCCTTGTGGGGCCAGGAGATTTCATCCATCCTCCAATCATTGGGACTTCACAGGACAGACTGCAGCTCATCAAGGTGGGTGGCACCAGGGCTATGTGAACTTAAACCACTTTCCACTGACATCCTGCCTCTGGAACCAGTGAAAATTGGGACAGCAGCATTTAAATAAGCCCAGTGAGCTAAAATACCTGTAGCTCTTTTTCCTGCATGGAAGATTTTGGAATTGACCTAAAAGCTTTACTAAGGTAAATGTTCAGAGCTGAGGATGAGGGGTGGGTGGATGGTATAGCAGTTATTATGAAGAAGAAATGCAGAAGTACCTGTCTTTCATAAATTCGCTGCTAGTTTAACATAATATTTTTCTCCAGGTTTTCTACCAAGTTCCTTATTGACAGGCTGCTCTGACGGTTAAACCAGAAAGCCTATGGCATTAGGCCACAGTTCTAGAATAGATAGGTTTAGTGGTGGTGGCGCAGAAATGCTGGAGCCTCTGAGGCCTTTAAAAAGATGCAGGACCTAGATTTGGAGCCGGATATCCCACCCCATTTCCTTCAGATCCTGTTTTCACCGGGACGTAATAGGGAAAGGATGTAATTCACACATGAGGGAACCCCAATGTCTGGCATCTATCACTAAATTCAAACAGACTTTATTTTGTCTGCAGCATGAGTGCAACAAATCTTTAGAGAAGTCTTAAATGCTCCTGAAAAGTGGATAAGGTTTGTAGAATATTCAAGATATCAGGTTATTCAAATGGCCAGCAATTTAAAAAGTGAAAAAAAACTGCCTGCCTATGTCTGTGAGAGTCAAAAAAAAATCCATCCTAGCAGTTTCAATAGCTGTTAGCCTAACCCTAAGTGCTATCATTATAGGACTATTAATATTTGGCTCCTTCCAAAATTTTGCGTAATCATAGTATTATAAGTTCAAAATTTGATTGACAGCTCAAAGAGGATTAGTTGTCTTTGCTGTGGGATTATGTACAAATGTTTAGTTTATAAGGATTTAGATATTTGGCCCCTCAAGGACATGTATCAGATGGACTTCCGTTAATGGGATTATTTTCATATAATGAATTCAAAAATAGTATTTAGAAATTCATTTCATCCCAGCATGGCTTCTGAGGTCTGCTTCAGGTGCATACTGAATGAATTGACATGGACGATGTTAGGGCAAAGGGTGATGAATTGAGGTTGACAGTAAGTTGGGCACAATGTTTTTAAGGGGCCATGGAAAAAGATGGGAATCATTATTCTAAGTTGGCATAAGGACTATAAGGGGTGATTTGGTTGGCTGGGGCATGGGTTGACATGCATGGGCATGGGTCGACATGCATGGGCATGGGGAATGTGCAAGGCATCAGGAGTGAGGGATAGAAAAGCTAATGTTTAACAAAATAACTTGGATGAAGTTCCAGAAAACCAACTTTTAAGGAGCCCAACTTGACAATCAGCAGACAGCCCCTTTGGCCACCTCTTAACCGGGGGAGGGGGCTGCTGACTCTGGCTCACACCTGTTCCTCACCTCCACTCCCTGAGTGGAAGTTGTGCCATTTGGAGCACTGTACCCTTACATTGGTGTCTTCAGATAGGAAATTTACTTACTTGAACTACTCAACTTGGGACTGAAACTTTAGGAGGGGATCAGAGAACTGAGCTGACCAAAGAGATTAGGAGGCACTTCATGGCTGGGATGGGGCGGAGAGAACAGGGTCAGGCAGCAGACAGATCGGGAGGGGAGAGATCATGATGGGGTAGTATGTTGAACAATGGAATAAATACTTTGCAAAGGTACATACCTCAGGTATCCAGCCCTTCTTGCCTCTTTTTAGCTGCCAGGTTTCTGGAGATCAGGAAAACCCAGTTAGAAATCATGTTAAAATGGAGGCATACAGCTTCCTTACAAGGTTTTGCCAACTATCTCCTGAGGGCAGCTTGCTTGTCACTCCCTTAACTTCCCTCAGTTAAAACCAAATGCTAGTAGATAGGAGTCAAGTTGGACATTATTAACATTTTAACTTCCCCCTGATTCAAATTCACTTATTTGGATTTACCTCATCCCCTTCAACTGATCATTTGTTAAAGATGCATGTTCTTACTTCTAATTTAAAACAAACTGTTAACAAAATGGTTAACTTTATTATCAGGATAAAATCCAAAAAAAACTTGCATGGCTTCTGGAATTTTCCACTCAACTGCAAATGATTTGTGGTTCTCTCTCCCATCACCCCTGCAGCTGTATAAACAGGTCATATGTAAACAGGAAGTTTCTTTATAGGACTACAAGTTTCCTTCTATCTCTCTCTCTGTCACATATTGTCTCATGAAAATAAACAAATAACTCTTTATTTAAAAGTTCACTTGAAAATCTACTTTATTATCCAGTTTCTATACTACAAAGCATTTCCAAAAACACAAATTGAAACACAGGTACTATTACGCACACTGGAGTAATTTTAACCTAATCCACCCAGTGGTATCAAGTCAAGTACCTGTTTCACAATGATAGCCAACCCAATCATGCCAGCTTTCTATTGGGTAAGTTAAATTTACCCCCAAAGTTTGAATTTCCATTGCAAGGAGTCAGTCTCTATTTAGAATTCATTAATAAAGGAAGGTTAGAAAAGCTGTGTAGATCGTTTGATGGGGTGGCACAGTGGTTAGCATTGCTGCCTCATAGCACAAGGGGCCATCTGGCCCTAGGTGGACTGTCTGTGTGGAATTTGCACGTTCTCCCGGTGACTGCGTGGGTTTCCTCCAGGTGCCCCAGTTTCTTCCCACACTCCAAAGATGTGCGGGTTAGGTTGATTGGCCATGCTAAATTGTCCCTTAGTGCCAGGAAGATGGGCAGGGTAAGTATGTGGGAATACAGGGTGGGAATGTTGTTGGTGCAGGCTTGATGGGCCAAATGGTCTCCTTCTGCATTGTAGGGATTCTGTGATATTTCTGCCAGTTTGTTTTCTTTCTTGTTTTATACAGAGAGCCTCTTTCATTATAAAAAACTCAAAAGAATCTTTATCTGAAAAAAATCTTTTGAAATGTTATCAAAGCTTATGCAATCTGTAATTTGATTCATTAAACCTGGTATCATTCTGGTGTAACTGTATTGTACCCCAACTAGGACTAATACCTTTCCTGAGATGCATTGCCGCGAACAAAACATATTAAAGTAAATTAACTAAATTACATAAGTAACAATGGTAGGCTGAATAAACTAGGCTTGTACTCGTTAGAGTTTAGAAGAATGAGGGGCGATCTCATTGAGACGTATAAGATGATGAATGGGATGGATAGGATAGAGGTGGAGAGACTCTTCCCGCTCAGAAAGGACAGTAGGACTAGGGGGCACAGCCTCAAGATAAAGGGGGGGCGGTTTAGAACGGAGTTGAGGAAGAACTTCTTCACTCAAAGGGTGGTGAATCTCTGGAATTCTCTGCCCATTGAAGGGGTGGAGGCTACCTCGCTAAATATTTTTAAGACGCGGGTTGATGGGTTTTTGATAAGAGAGGGGATTAAGGGTTATGGGGAGAGGGCGGGAATGTGGAACTGAGCCACGACAGATCAGCCATGATCTTATTGAATGGCGGGGCAGGCTCGAAGGGCTAGATGGCCTACTCCTGCTCCTATTTCTTATGTTCTTATGTTCTTATGTAAGACAGGTGTTGTGTTGCGGCTGTGGAATGTGGGTTTTAGGACACGAATACAATCCTGGACAAACACATCCACAGAAAGAGTAAGTGGATAGAGGAATCCCAGATTATGATTATTGATCTGGAAGTGAATTGCAGACACTGCACAACATCAGGGAGGGGGAGAAATACCTGGACACTTTGTAGCAGAAGATCGTCCCACTTCTTAGAATAGGGTCATCTGTTTAGGCCAACAGTATGGGCTGGTGGGTGTGACCATGAGTGAGGACGGGAAAGGGACAAAGCAGACAGTAGGGTTGGAGCCTCAGAATTTGCAATTGTTGAACTGGTTTAAGTTGCAGATGAAAGTGAGGTCTACAGGGTACATATCATACTTGCCATGGCACCATGGTATAGAAAGCCATTCAGGGAGTGAGAGTGAAAAGGATTATTGTGGTCATTGGGGACAACATGGTTGACAGATAAATACCATTTCTTGCCAAGAGTGAGAACCCAAAAGGCTGTGTTGTCTGTCTGGTACCAGGTTTCAAGGTATCTGCTCAGGGCTGGTGAGAAACTTGAAGTGGGAGGGAAGAATTCAGTAGTTGTGGTCCAAGCAAGAATCAACAACATAGGTTGAACTAAGAAAGAGGTTCTGAATAGAAAGTGTGAGAAGCTAGGCACTAAATTAAAAATCAGATCTTTGAATTAGCTGTGTTCTAGTTTGGGGGAACTGGAAACAATAATGGAGAAAGTCAGGGCTATACTGTTCAGATGGCTGACACCTAAACCATGCTGGGCCCAATCTTCTAGGGACCTGACTAACTAGGGAAATAGAGAGGGTTTAAACTAAATAGTAGAGGCAAGGATCAAATTTGAGAGGATGTGGTAAACTAAACAGTAGAGACAAGTCAAGGGAGAAAGGTAGTAATATGGGAAATGATAATCAAGAAAAGGGACAAGGAGTACAGATCTCAAGGTAAGTTAACAGGTAAGGCTGGATGTTACAAAGTACTAAAAGGACAAAACTAAAGGTTCTGGACAGAACTTTCTCTTTGTTGATAATGGCTGGAATTCTTTGGTTTCGTAGAAACATAGAAACTAGAAGCAGGAGTAGGCCATTCAGCCCTTTGAGCCTGCTCCACCATTCATTATGATTATGGCTTATCATCAAATACAATACCCTAATCCCACCTTCCCCCTCACCATGTCCCTTGATCTCTTTAGCCCCAAAAATTATATCTAATTTCTTCTTGAAATCAGACAACGTTTTGGCCTCAACTACTTTCTGTGGTAGTGAACTCCACACATTCACCACTCTCTTGGTGAAGAAATTTCTCCTCATCTTAGTTCTGAAAGGTGATCCTTATCCTCAGACTATGACCCATAGTTCTGGACTCCTCAACAATTGGGAACATTCTTTCTGAATCTACCCTGTCTAACCCTGTTAGAATTTTATAAGTTTCTGCGAGATCCCCTCTCGGTCTTCTAAATCCAGTGACTATAATCCCAACTGACTTAGTTTCTCTTCATATGACAGACCTACCATCCCAGGAATTAGGATGGTAGGTCTGTCACCGTCAATAGCAAAGACGTTTTTCCTCAGATAAGGACACCAAAACTCCAGGTGTGGCCTCACCAGCCAGCATCCTATACAAGATATCCCTATTCCTATCCTCAAATCATCTCGCTATGAAGGTCAACGTTCCTTTTGACTTCCTTACTGCCTGTTGCACCTGCGCGATTAATTTCAGTGACTTATGCATCAAGACACCATGCACAAGGTCACGTATGCCCTGTTGCTGCTGCCAGCATGAACAAAGAATTTGGCATTCAGTCAAATCTCTGTTCACTGCAGTGGGACCAGAGAATCCAAGCTTCAGGCATGGTCAGAGAATTCCGGCCAATGTGTCAAGTCAGGTGAGAAAAGCAGTGTGTAGCCCACCGATTGTACTGCCAATTTTTCCTGCCATATCTTTTGACACATTGCTAAAACAAGTCATGGAGGCAAGTCCCACAGCGTTGGACAGGGTAGATTCAGAAAGAATGTTCCCAAATTCTCCATTCTCACTGGCATTGATGGCATAGGTTCTGAATGTGCTCGCCCTGCCAGCAATCTTGACCCCTGACAGATTGGAGTGCCCGTTCTAAAGAGTGTCCTCATCTGTAATCCCCCCCCACCCCCCCCGCAAACATAGGATCCCATCCCCAATGAACATGAGACCCCTCTACCTGGGAACACCCCCCCCCAACCAGGAAACCTGACCCACCCCAATACCCCCTAATGGAAGCACCCTCAAAGTGCCAGCTGTCAGTGGCCCTATGTTGCTATGGAGCATTGCCAGGGGCAATGCCAGGTGGAAGTGCCGGGGGCAGTGTCGAGTACTACCCGAGCAGACCCCCTTCCCCCTGGGGGCTGCACCTATCTTTGCACCCCTGGCAGGCACCGTTTGCCAGGTTGCCAATGGTAAGTACCTGATGTAAACCCTGCCAATGTGATGTCATGTTGGTGGGGAAGGGGACAGATTCCATCATGTAGGGATAATATAATGCTAAATACATTTAAATGTATGTTAATAGGGTTCCCAACTTTTCTTGGCATAAATCTCATTATGTTAAGGGGTGGGGACAAGATCAATGGGAAATCCTGCCAGCATAAAAGTCATTTGGAGACACCAGTTGCCCCCTCCAGTTATCTCACCCACCAAAAACAAGCAAGGAAAATCCCCCACTCTGTATCAGAATGCAAATAACATCCAAAACCAACAACTGAACTGGTAGCTCAAATAGAAATAAATAAGTTCAAGCTTAGAACCATTGGCTGCAGGATGATATAGAGTAGTACCTGAACATTGAAAGATACATGAAATGTCGGAAGGCCAGGAAGCTTGGAAAAGGTGGAGAGGTGGCTCTGTTCAATAAGGATGATATGAGCAAAATAGAGAGATATGACCCAAGCTCAGGAGACTAAGACATTGAAGTGGTTTGGGTAGTGATGAGAAATTATAAAGGCAAGAAGTAACTTGGGGGAGAGTAGTGTACAGACCCCCTAAAAATAACCACATGATAGGAGAGGATATAAAGGAAGAAATAATGCGAGCTTGTCACAAAGGTAGTAGCAAACACATGAAGGGATGTTTCGGAATGCATGGATTAGAGAAAGAAGGGGAGAACCCACCATCTGTGCTTAACTTAAACAGTTAAAGATAGTGGCTGGCATTCACTAACCTTGTCCATGGCTGAGATTCTCTGGTCCCGTTGATGTGAATGAAGATAGAAACATAGAAGATAGAAGTAAGAGGAGGCTATATGGCCCTTTGAGCCTGCTCCACCATTCATTATGATCATGGCTGATCATCCAGCTCAATAGCCTAATCCTGCTTTTTCCCCAGAAACTTTAATCCCATTCGCATCCCATTCACCCAAAGTGCTAAATCCAGATGCCTCTTGAATACATTCAATGTTTTGGTATCAACTATTTCCTGTGGTAATGAATTCCACAGGTTCACCACACTTTGGGGGAAGAAATGTCTCCTCACCTCCGTCTAAATGGTCTACCCTGAATCCTCAGCCTGTGACCCCGGTTCCCGACACCCCTATGGGGAAATACTCTCCCTGCACCTACCCTGTCCAGTCCTGTTAGAATTTTGTAAGTCTCTATGAGATCCCCACTCATTTGTCTGAACTCCAATGAAAACAACCCTAACCTAGTCAACCTCTCCTCATACATCAGTACTGCCACCAGAATCAACCTGGTAAACCTTTGCTGCACTCCCTCAATAGCAAGAATATCCTTCCTCAGAAAAGGAGACCAAAACGGCACACAATACTCTAGGTGTGCCCTCACCAAAGCCCTCTGTAATTGCAACAACACATCCCTACTCCTGTACTCGAAACCTCTTGCAATGCAGGCCAACATGCCAATTGCCTTCTTTATCACCTGCTACACCTGCATGCAATGCACCAGGGCACCCAAGTCCCGCTGCACACTCCCCTCTCCCAATTTACAGCCAGAGTTGGCTAAGCAGCAAATTCTCCATTCTCACTGGCAGTGGTGGAGGGGCGCATGACATCAGAGAATTCCAGCCAGTATCAAATTTAAGGGAAAAGCATATAACTGCGCAAAGATGGGCAGTAGGTCAGAAGATTTGACAGAATATTTTAAAAGGCAAAGAATGATTTGAAGATTAATAAGGAGGGAAAATTAGAGTATGGGAGAAAGTTAACTAGAAACATAAAGACAAATAAAATTGTTCATATGGATACTGTATTTAAAAACCTATGGAGTATAAGTGAGTTTCTGCAGTGCATCTTGTGGATGATACACATCGTTGTGCTGGTGTTGGGGAAGTGACTGTGTGTAGATAGAGTGCCAATCTAGCAGGCTGATGGCGTCCACCTTCATGTGTATTGTTGGAGCTGCGCTCAGTCAGACAAGTGGAGTCTATCCATCACACCCCTGACCTCTGTCTTGTAAATGATGGACAAGCTCCGGGGAGTCAGGAGATGAGTTACTCATTGTAGGATTCCTAGCCTCTGATCTGTTCCTATAACCACGGTATTTATGTGGCTAGTCAATGCCCTATGCAATTGCAGTAAAACAACACTATTCCTATGCTCAGATGTTCTCGCTATGAAGGCCAACATGCCATTTGCCTTCTTTACTGCCTGTTGTATCTGCGTGCTTACTTCCACTGACTGATGCATGAGGACAGCAAGGCCTCGTTGGGTATCCACCTCGTTCAATTTGTACCCATTCAAGTAGTAATCTGTCATCCTATTATTGCTACCAAAGTGATAATTTCCCATTTATCCACATTATACTGTATCTGCCATGCATATGCCCATACACTCAGCTTGTCCAAATAACACTGCATCCTCCTCACAACTCATCCTCCCAATCAACTTTGTATCATCTGCAAATTTTCAGATAATACATTTTAGTTCCCTCTTCCAAATCATTAATATATAATATGAGTAGTTGGGGTCCGAGCACTGATCCCTGTGGTCTTCCACAGGTCACTGCCTGACAATCAAAAAAAGACCTATTTATACCAACTCTTTCCTCCCTATCTGTTAACTAGTTTTCTATCCATCTTAAGACATCACCTGCAATCCCATGTGCTTTAACTTTAATAATAGTTTGTTATGTGAGGCAAGTTGCCTTAATTCTATGCTTTTTAAAAAAAATTCAAAATATCCATTGTCTCCATAAGTTCAGAAATATATGATGTGAACTTCACAGCACGGGGACTCAAGACCAGAGGATGAGTCAGTGGTAAGGATGGGGTGTGGAGTGGGGTTGGTGGGATGAAGGAATGGAAGAGATAGATGGAGGATTGGAGGAGGGGTCGAAGGGAGAACAAAGAGTAGGAACTTGGAGAAGTGAAAGAGAAAAGGACCTAGCATCCTGGTTATGGTTGGGAGTGGTGGGAGCAGTCAGTCATGGTAAGAAAATGAGGGACCTTTATGGGCAATGTCAGTACTATCCACATGTGGATCTGTCTTAGGGTGCTGGCTGGCAGAGTCCATATGGGGCTTTGAGTTCATCTGCAATCTTTCAGTTATCCCCATTATCTCCGTCAATATCCTTTACAAGGACTAGCAAGTTCAGCCATGTTCCACAGAGTGCTGAGTACAGCGCTGGACACTAACATAAACATTCAATAAAGACAAATTATTGCTTTTTCTATAATAAACAAATTTCTGTAACTTCCTTGTAACCATTAATGCATGCCAACCACAAGATGTGCCGTGCATTTAGCTCTCTGACTAAACTAGTCTCAACAAATAATGATGCTGCATTAATGAATAAAATGACACCAATGTGATGTGAAATGGAATCCTACAGTGCAGAAGGAGGCCATTTGGTCCATCGAGTCTGCACTGACGACCCTGGCCCTATCCCCATAACCCATGCATTTACCCAACTAGTCCCCCTGACACTAAGGGGTAATTTAGCATGGCCAATCCACCTAACCCACACACGTTTGCTTGTGAAATTTAAACTTGAAAAATACTCTTGCCACCTTTCTGCTTAAGTCTTATGTGAATGGAAATGGAGTGGGCTAGAAAGTTATGGTCAAGGTGAAGAACTTCCCAGCTTCTTAGCTCAAACCGCATTGCCGGTTGACAGCAGATTTCATCAATGAAAACCTCCCTCTCTCACCTGATCACACGTGTCTGCCATGCGCAACATCAGCACTTTAAATTTTAATTCTAATTGAATGAAAACCAGCAAAAAGCATAGTTTAAGTAGTGCCACTTCCTGTTCTGCCATTTAGAATGGTACACCACAGTTAAAAATCTGCCCGAAGTTAACTTTACATTATGGAATGGGTAAACAATTTCCATCAATGCTGCGCATCGAAGCACTTTCACTGAACAAATTTTCTGAAGAGAAGTTCATGTCACTTGCTAACATCACTGACTGAGATGGCTCTGGATGTCTAAGAATAACAACCAACTGGCCCACTTTGCCTGATAAAAGTGGTGATTTCACCTTAAACAGAAAACTTTCAGAATAAGATGTTAAGACCATAGGAAATAGGAACAGGAATAGATCATTCTGTCCCTCGAGCCTGTTCTGCCATTCAATAGGATTATGTTGGTTCGACATTCCTCAAATCCATTTTCCTGCCTTTTCCCTGTAACCCTTAATTCTTTACTGCTAAAAAATGTATTTATCTCAACCTAAGATATAAACAAGGACTCCATTCTCACAACTGTTCGTGGCAAGAAGTTCCAAAGACTCATAACCCTCTGAGAACTGTACGTACTCAGATCTACTCCAACAGTAAATACATTTAAAACTATTGATTTGCCTCAGCTTCATCCACAGGTACAGCATTTTCTGAAGAAACAGTATGCAATCTTATAACTCCACAGATCTACCTTTTAATTTCAAACGTGTTCTCTCTTATGACCAAAACAATATGTTATTCCCCTTGAATCATATGTCTCCGCCATACTCCCTTTATTTACTACTGAGGAGTATCTGTCTATTCATTTTCTCACTGGAGCCAGTGATCAGTTCATAATTATCTCTCTTATCTCTCTTACCACTCCAGTTTCTCTGTGGGTATGCAGACACAGATTGTCAATCATATGCCTGTGAGACCATGCATAGTCACCTGCCAATACTACAGCCATTCTTATCTTGGAAATTCTGTGGTCTTCCGCTGGGACCTTACACCTAAAGGGACAATATTTTAATTTCTTTCCACCAGCATTTTCTCACACCGGTTTTGCAAATCTTATTAAACCTTGGTGGACCTATACCATCTACCAAATATCATTCTGTTTTCTCTTGCAAATTTCACAATGTCTCACTCTGTTTATGCCCTAAGTTTTTAAATTTCTGGCAGCAAGCCTTCGACATTAAATCATGGCTATTGAGAACAGTAGGTTTCACTGATGATAATCAGATTGTATGTCTGAAAGAGGCAATACACTTCTAGTCTTCCCCATGAACATGATTAAATCATCCAATTTTATTTTACCCATTGTTGTTCTATAAGAATTTTCTCAAATGGCCCAAATTTTAACTCTTTCCTCGTGGAATTTGGACATTAAACCAGCAGTTAATTCTAAGCCATCAAGTTTTTCTGTCAACCATTGTTCAAGTAATCAAAGCCCTTTTCTGTTGAGTTCAAATTTTCTTTCTAATTTTCTCATTCCTTTTTCTCTCTAGTCTAATGGCCAATTGGTAATGCATTCCAGATTACAACAACTCACTGCATAAAAGAAAATGTCTCTTCATCTCCCCCTTAGCTCTTTCACCAACTGTTTTAAATCTATGTGCTCCAATTATCAGCCCTCCTGATACCAAGCAATTTCACCCTGTTTGCTCTGTCAAGCCCTTCTGCAAATTTAAACACATATATGTCAGATAGAAAAGAATAAATGGGTCCTTTTCAGAGTGGAAAGATGTAACTGGTGGAGTACTGCAGGGATCAGTTCTTAGCCCACACTTGTTCACGATTTATATTACTGACCTGGAGGAAGGAGCAGAATGTAAGGTTTCCAAATTTGTTGATGATACCAAGATAGGTGGAAAGACATGTTGTGGTGAGGATATTGTGATTGATCGGAAGACTGAGTGAAAACCTGCCAAATGGAATCTAATGTGGGTAGTGTGAGGTCATGCACTTTGGTAGGAGGAATCAAAAGGCAAATCATTATCTAAATTGAGAGAGACTGCAGGGTGAGTGAAATACAGAGGGATCTAGGTGTTTTAGTGCATGAGTCATAGAAAGCTAGCAAGCAGGACCGACAAGTAGTTAAGAAGACAAACAGCATTTTGGCTTTTGTTGCAAAGGGTTGGAGTTAAGAGTAGGGAGTTTTTGTTGCAAGGGTGTTGGTGAAGCCTCACCTGGAATACTGCGTATGGTTTTGGTCCCCTTAATTTAGAATGGTTATAGTAACATTGAAGTCAGTCCAAACAAGATTCACCAGGCTAATTCCTGGGATTTGAGGGTTGTTCCATCAAGAGAGACTAAACAATCTGGGTTTTCCCTTAGAATTTAGAAGAGTGAGGGGTGACCTTATTCAAACATATAAGATCCTGAGGTGGCTTGACAGGGTAGATGGTGAGATTTTTCACTTATGGGAGAATTTTGAAAAAGGGAATATAGCTACAAGATAAAGGACCAGTCATTTAAAACTGGGGTGTGTAGAAATTTTTCCTCAAAGAGGTTGGTGAATCTCTGGAATTCTCTGTACCAAAACACATTGGAGATTGAATCAGTAGAAGTATTTAAAGTGGAGGTGGATAAATATTTGATAGATTGTGGAATAGAGGGCAATGGGAAAATGGCACAGAAAAGGAGCTGAGGCTGGCATTGGTAGTCATGATCGTATTGAATGGCGGGGCAGGTTTGAAGGGTCTAGTGGCCTAGTTCTGCTTCTAAGTCTTGTGTTCTTCTGTGTTGTATATTCTTGTGTATTAAATCCTCCTCTGCCCAAACAAGAACAGACACAGCTAAAAAACATAAGAAACAGGAGCAGGAGTTTGCTATACACCCTATCCAGCATTCAAGCTGATTGTGGCTTAAACTTCTGGTTCAAGTCCACTTTTCTGCCCTCTTAGATTCCACAATTCCCTGAGAGACCAAAATGCTGTCTGTCTCAACCTTAAACATTCATGATAATGAAGCATCCATGACCATCTCGGGTATAGAGTTCCAAAGATTCACAACAATCTGAGTGAAGACTTTTTTTTAAGAATCCCTACAGTGCAGAAGGAGACCATTTGGCCCATCGAGTCTGCATTGACAACAATCACACCCAGGCCCTACTCCCATAATCCCACATATTTATCCTGTTCATCCCCTGACACAAGGGTCAATTTAACATGGCCAATCAACCTAACCCGTACATCTTTGGACTATCAGAGGAAGCTGGGGCACCTGGAGGAAACCCACACAGACATTGGGAGAATGTGCAAACAGATAGTGATCCAAGGTGAGAACTGAACCTAGGTCCCTGGCACTGTGAGGCAGGGACCGCTACCGTGCTACCCAGAATAATCTATCCAATTTCTTATATAATTAATTAATAATTTAGTAATGTAACATTCTGGAAATCAGTTTCCTAGCAGCAGGGGAAAAAAATGCTCAGAAGCCTTTGGAACTAAAACAATAAGAAATAAAAGCAACATTTACTCCCTCTTCTTCTCTAAATTCCCACTTGCATTAAATTCCTGACTTCAGCACCCTGTTTATGAAGCACGCACTTCCCCAAACATTCGACTCTTCACGTTCCACAGTGTCCCCACATAATTGAATATCTTCCTATACTGAGAAGATACTCTTCTCGTAACTTTCCACTTCAATGTATTCACATTCTTCAAATGGTGGTGTCCAACTGAGGCCTGACTGATCGTTTATAAGTATTTAGCATAACTTCCATGTTTTTGTACATTGTGGGGGGAATTTTAATGCTCAGAATCGATGGGTTGGGAGCGATGGGAGAAAAAAATGCAAACATTGATTTTGTAGAGCAGAAGCCCCCCTGGCAGCAGCTTACCCGCTCCTGAGTTTAACAGGGATATGTTTGGTTCCTGGCAAGAAACCACCTGGCTGATTTTCTAATCTGATGTTCATTGTTGGTCCAATTAATGTCCTTAGATGTTAATGAGGTTTTTAAAATTGTTTTTAACTTGGTTGCAAATTTTCCTTGAGAAGGACAGATCTTTTGGGGCTCTGGAAACTGACAAAGGGAACAAAGATGACTTTGAGCACCTCTTTGGGGTATTTAAACATCACTGTTCCATCTGAATAAAACTTCAATCCAGCTGCTGTCTCAGATTCTTCTGGCAAATGCCTCCAAAGTGTGCTCAGACACAGCTTTTGTCCACTTTGGAAAATTTCAAATCAATAAGAGCAAGTGGGAAACACCTTAGATATCTCTAATAATCCATTGGAAGAAAAGGACCATCACCAGCAATGACAACTTGCTATTTTGGGATCAGCATGTGTACAGCAGAGAGGTCCACAGGAGGGAGATTTACTGATCAGGGAGGACAAATGGACTTATCACTCATTTTCAGCTAAGGAGAATATAGAGGAGGTGAAGGACAAAAAAGAGTTTCAAGGTAGGACAATTATCTTTAGACCAACCTCCTGCCCCCATGAATTCCAGTCTATGTTAATAGTAATTGGGTTGCACCCAGTGTGAAAGATTAAGAAATGAATTATCATAATTTGTTCCCATAACCACCAGCAACCTATCCAGCAATCTTGCCTTAAACAGTGCTTCAATGATTTATCTACTCATTGCACATCTGTTTAAGGAGTCCCAGCATGTGACAACCATTTGATTAATGAACGAAAAGACAAATTGACCATTGGGATGCAATAATGGAGAAGATGTGGCATTGGTGCAAATCACTGAATGTTCTGTGGCATTATTAGAAAAAGTAAATGTAACTGCATAGCATTGTCAAACACAAACATGCCCTTGGAGAATAACTATTTCTTCAACTTGCAATATCTATTGTTTCTACATGTTGCAATCCTTAAGGTTTTTGATAGAGGTAGAGCCAAGCTATTGATTGCTGAATTACCTTTGGCCTATGACCTCTGGGTTTTGGAGACCTTGACGGTCTGACCAAAGGCCACTACACCTGCACCTGTGCAGGGACAGACTTGGGTGATGAGGCAAGAAATGAGGAACTGGCTGAGGGAAGTGCAGCAAGGAGGGATTGGAAGCACTTAGAGCAGAGTGCGACTTCCATGTCACTTTTCATCATCATCTCTATCTCTCTGCTGCACATCAGCTGGTGAAGATCAATTAAATTGCAGATATACACTATCATTTCTGAGGCAACAGACATTTTGGCATCCAAAGTCTGCTCATGGCCTGCATGGACTCATTTGAGAGCTTTGTTTGAAGCTCCATTGATGTGGGCTTTCTCTCCATAGCAGAAATTCTAACAATTACCTGCACCACTGCACTAATGCTAACTACTGTGCCACCGTGCCATCCATTGTTCAAGAAAGAGGTCAGGATTAGAGGAGTGTTGATATCTCAGATGGCTGTGGGGCGGGAGAATATTGTAGAGATAGGAAGGGACAAGACCTTGGAAGGATTGGAAAACAAGGATGAGAATTTTAAAATCAAGTCACTGCTTGACTTGGAGCCAAAGTAAGTAAGCAAATATAGAGGTAATAGGTGAATGGGATTTGACGCATTATATGCATAAGTATTTGGTTGAGTGTCAGCATTGGCTGGATTAAGGAGGAGATGGTGAAGTACATAGAAAGTGAAGGTTGGAAGATTCAGAAAGTTGAATGGATGTGAGGAACGATGGAGAACAAAAAGACAAAGGGAGCCTGTTTAAATCACAGGATAGAGTTGAATCTCAGATGTACTCACTTTTTCTTATCTAAGTAGGTTATTAAATCACTTCCTACACTGTATCCATGAACTAGGCACAACACTTCCACTACTTACCTCCTCAGCTGCCTCCAACTGCCATAGTTTTTTTCCTATCATTGCTAGGAAAACGTATGCTCTTTCTTCTCCATTTGACTGCACTCAGAAGTAATTCCAGCAAAACATCATTAACTATAGATACTCTGCTTGCTTTATGTTCATCATTCACCCTTAACAGTTTATATTTGTGAGATGCCCCTTTAAATGTAACAAGATTGTATCATGCTGATGTGCATCAGCTTGCACACAACTTGGAAATGCAAAATTCAGAGGTTAAAATGAATTAGTTCAATTCAGTTCAGTTCACAAATTCTGATTCACTCTGTTAATTTCTAGGTTCCTGCCTCACAATTCCCTCCTCCTCCCTGACCCCACGTGGAAGCCATCTTTGGATTAATATTAATGTTTATGTCTCCACTTATAAACACAAAATCCCTAATATTTTTTAAGCAGCTCTTAGCTCGACTGGCAGGGACAGCAAAGATTATTGTAGAAAAATGTTGGAAAGTCTCAACAGCTCTGACAGCATCTGTGGAGAGAGAGTAGAGCCAATGTTTTGAGTCTAGATGACCCTTCGACAGACCCTTTGTCCTTTCCAGACTCGAAATGTTGGCTCTATTCTCTCTCCACAGATGCTGTCAGACCTGCTGAAATTTTCCAGCATTTTCTGTTTCTGTTTCAGATTCCAGCATCTGCAGTATTTGGCATTTATATTAAAGATTGTTTTATGTTAAACCCCAGATTTCTTTATGAATGTGCATTAAAATTGTGCCAATATTGCCATTCTTCATTGTTCCACAATGCTTCACTTTGCACTTCTCTACATTAAACTTCATTTACCATGTGTCTACCCATTTCAACTGTTTGTCTATGTCCTCCTGAAGTCTGTTACTATCATCCTCACTAGTAATTCTGGCCACAATTCTCCCATCACAACTCACAACTTTTCTGGTGGGCCGCGGTGGGAGATGCGCGTTGCTGGCCTTGTACCAGGATTTGCACATGTGCTGGGAATGCATGCGCATCTCCCAGAGCCGGCAAACAGCTGCTGGTCAGACCATGCTGGAAATCAGTGGAAAGGCAGGTAAGTAATTTGAATCTTTTTAAAATGTATTTTCAATATGTTTTAAATCTAATTATTGGGGACTTTCGGGTCCCGATTGAATCTAACAGAGGAGGTGTCAGGGGTAAGTTTTTCACTCAGAGGGTGGTGAGTGAGTGGAATCGGCTGCCGTCGGTGGTGGTGGAGGCAAACTCGTTGGGGTCTTTTAAGAGACTTCTGGATGAGTACATGGGATTTAATGGGATTGAGGGTTATAGATAGGCCGGGTAGGTAGGGATATGATCGGCACAACTTGTGGGCTGAAGGGTCTGTTTGTGCTGTAGTGTTCTATGTTCTATGTTCTATGTTCTCCCACCCTGCCAGGAGTACTTCATTCTGGCAGGGTCTGGACTAGCTTCCCACATTTGGGGAACCAGTGGGAGACACTGCTGGAATGAATGGAGGACAATCAGAGTCCCCTAGAGGATTGGGTGGCAGGCGTGGTGCCTCCTGGACATGGGCACCCTGGCAGTACCAGCCTGTGTCCCCTGGGCACTGTCCAAGGAGCAAAGTGCCCTGTCCAGGGGGCACCTTGTCCCTGCCCACCGGGCATTGGGCAGTGCCAAGGGGCGGGGCCTATTGTGGGCCAGGCCTAGGGGTGATCGTGGGGGTGAGGATCCCCCTGCCACCCTGCATGGTGATTGGTCTGAAATGGAGGGAGGGCAGTGATTGGGTCAGGCTGGGGGGGCCTGCCTCCAGTGGGGTCTGACCCCAAGGGGGATCAGCTGGGGGATCTGCTGGGGTGAAAGTGGTGGGGGATTGCCACTGCTGGGGAGGGAAGTGGGCTGTACATTGGGACACTCTGGGACAGTGGGCATCAGGACTGGCCCAGGAATTGCTGTGGGGGCCGTGTTCAGGCCGTGGGGTTACTAGAGGGGTAATTTTGGAGGGTCCTGGGCTGGCCAGTAATTGAGCTGGCTAGCAAATGGGGGGACTGACAGATTGGGGCCACTGCGCATGTGCAGAGTTCCAGAACTGCCAGACTCCGGCACGGATAGATCCCGCCGCCCCTGGCTTTTTTAGGATATTGATGATTTGGATCTCTGCAGTGCACAGAGTGCAGAGATTCAAGTGTAAAACTGAACTGAGAAAACAGTTGGGATCGAGAACAGTTTTCTTGCCAATTCAGCACTCTTGGGAGAATCACGGCCTCTATTTTCAAGTTTTGTGTCATTTGCATTTTTCTTATTACATGGAAGTTATTCATACATGTCAAAAGTGCAGTGGGTCTGAAACCAATCCTTGGGGAACACCACTATATATTTCCATCCAGCTGGACAAACAATTGTTCGCTTCTAGAGTGGGATGTTCCAGCCTGACTATCCCTAAGGACAGAAGTTCCCCTTTTTTGAATGAGGTGTAACATTCGTGATTCTCCACTCCTCTAGCATATTCAAGAAGAATTGGAAGAATGTGGCCAAAGCCTCTGCAATTTCCACACTTACTTCCCTCAGCATCCCAGATGTATCCCACCTCGACTGGTGATGTTACTACTTCAGTGCTTTCATTATTTTTAGAACATCCTCTTTATATTTTACAATAACAAATTTCCATACCATTTATTTCAACACTTCTATGAAGACAGATGCAAAGTATTTATTTAGTATCTTAGCCATGCCCCCTCTCCAGGTTTTCTTTTTAGCACAAAGTACATTTAAATATCATTTTACTCTTTATCACTTTATAAAATACTTCAGTATTTCCTTTTATCCCAACTGCCAATCTAGCCTCATAAACTCTTAAACCCTCTTATTTCCATTTTCAATTTCCCTCTGCATTTTCTGCATTCAGCTTGATATCTCTACTGTATTATGAACTTGACAATTGGCATAAGCCCTTTTCATTTCATTTGAATCACAGTTAAGAGTGGACATTAGAGTTCTTCATATAACCCCACGGCCAAAATGAACAGAAATAGCACAATTCATTTATTCTAATCTCAGAATGATTCCAGTGTCTTGACTGATTCAGAAAAGTTTTACAGTACAATCCCATCAGGATATCTCAGATTATAATGAAATGTTGTGTCTGATACAATTTTGCAGTAGGTTAGGACCTTCACCTGAGGGAGGAGGAAAAAGGTCTCAGACGAAGAAATTGAAGAACTTGTAGGATAGCAGCAAACCTGAGGAGGGTGGTAATGCTTCGAATCCTGGTCCCCATGGTAACATTTCAGGTCTTTGCAAACACCATCACCCAAATACTAAAATGGCTGTGTTGACATCAAACAAATAAGCTGGAGAATGATAACTGAATTTTTACAGTCAGTGAGACCAGGGATTGAGCCTGAGGGAAAGCAGGGAGAGAATCTATCAGGTGAAAGAAGGAGCAGAGATTCAGGAGAGAGTGCAGAGAGAGTGTCTGAGGGGAACCATCTTCAAGAGACCAACAGTATTACAGATTGTCAAGAGTGAGTTTCTAAGAAAGAATTGCAGATCTCAGAGATAAGGAACTGGAAAACTGAGAGATTTCAGGAATGAAACAGCATATCAGTGCAAGAGTTATAAGTAGTGAATCCCCTCAACCAGAAAGTTCAGAGGTAAGGAACCCCACATGTCAGGGAAAGGAGTAAAAAAAATCGGGGGTGGAATTTTACGAGATTTTTTTCTAAGTGTTCAGCTAGTATGAAAACAGGAGAGTTGTGATCCATTTTTTGGGCAAGTTTTCACTCCCAAACTTATGCATTCAATCTTTGAAAATGTGGACTAGACTGTTTGTAGCCACTAGAGTCAATGGGTGGGGCCTAATTCCCAGACAACCAGCAGCTCAGATCGGAACCACAAACTGCACACGTGCAGGAATCCGGAAAAAAAACTCTGCTGACAGAACACCCCTAGGCCAGATACAGCCTCTTCCTCCCCCTTTCACAAACATTGGAGACCCCCCCCAACATTATTGATCCCTTTCCTGCCCCACCCAGAACCCAACCCCACCCTTTCACATGGCCCCCTCATCATTGCTCCCACCCTTAGCCTGATGGTTGACTGACATGACTCTCTGTCTCCTTTGGCACCCAATCATTACAGAGGCACAAAGCTTCCCCACACCCTTCATCAGCACACTTATTAGTGCTGATTTGGCTTACCCTTTCCCTCCATGGTAACAAGGCAAACTGCTTTAAACTCACTGGAATGTTTAACGGGCATGTGACTTGCCCAAACTGCCTGCTGCTGATCAGCCCTAACAAGGAATAACTCCATAAAAGCCCCAAGGATGGACAGACAGGCAGGCAGTGCAGAAAGAAATGGCCTCCAAGAAGACAGCTTCCCATTTTCAGATGCTGATCTTGCCAGGTTGCTGCAGGCGGTGGGAAGAAGATGGGACACCCTCATACCCCCAGCAGAACACCATCCTAAGGGAAGGAATGGAAATGCAGCCTGGGAGGCAGTCGTGGCATGCGTTAGTGCCAGGGCATTGGCCAGGAGAACTGGAAAGCAGTGCCACAAGAATCTGCAGGCAGCAAGAGTGAGTGTTTTACCTTATCTAGCATCTTCCCCCTAAATAGCCACCAGATTCCCCCCATCCCCAGCACTCTGCATGCTTTTAGCCCCTGACCCCCAAAGACCTCCCTTCTCCTGCCTAAGAGCATCACAACCCTTCCCCTCTCAGGGCCACCCCCTGATACCCTCCGGGACTCGTCCCATCAGATTTTACATGGCTCCTTCTGTCCCCACAGAAGAAGGATACCCATAATTGCCGAGGGAGGACAAAGGCAATGGGTAGTGTGGCTGAGATCCAGGTCCTCATCCCCTTTGAGGAGTGGGTGTTGTAGCTTGCTGGAGAGGAGGGCATGCAGGTATTAGCAACAGCATGATCAGGCTGGAGCATAGAAATGAGCACCTGCCTATCCTCCACTTGTTGGAGAAATCTTAAGTAAGTTGTGTGCAGCCCAGATTCCTCTCCTTCCCTTGCACTTAATCTTGTGTCCTGTGTTGCAGGAAAGGACCCTAACGTGCCTGGACCGTCTGGCATCATGGCCCCCACTGCTGCTCCCACCCATTCCACCCCTGACAGCTCAGAAGACTCCTCGGAGGAAACAGATGAATGGACTTCAAGGCCGCCACCAGTTTTGCACCAGCTTCCACCTCGCAACTCATCATTCCAGAGACTTTCATATGGATAGATCAAGTTAGTGGTGAGGCATCTGAATCACTGTCTGGTGTGCGTGACACATCTGCTGATGTACATCGGGTGGAGGAGGGAACGTTTGAGGCCTCTGACACGCTGGGTCCTGCCAGGTTACATGCTGAGCCTCTGAGATCACTTCTCCCTCAGCTGCTGGAGATGCAGCAACAGAGCCAGGGAATGCAGGAGAGGCTGACGGCCACACTGGATCAACTACAAGGCTGTTGGGGCGAGTCTCAAAGCTTTCAGGCGGACCAGCTATTGCCTGTCTTGCGTGGTTCCCAGGCTAACACTGCAAGGGTGGCATCCACAGTGGAAAGCATGGGGCAGGGAATCATCACCATGAGTAGCACGTTCCAAGCGATGGCTGAGTCACAGCAACCCATGGCAGAGTCCCAGAGGGCCAGAGCTCAAAAGGCTCAAAGGGCTTCTCGAGATTCTGTGGCCCATGACTGAGGCTTGATAGCTTGCAGAAGACCCAGTGGATCAGTGCTGAGACACAGCGGGCTATGGCTGCAGCCTTTGTGATGTGGCCCAGTCACAGCAGGTCATGACTGAGGGGCAGAGCATGTCCCAGTCTCAGAAGGAACGTTGCTGCCACTGACAGGTGGCCCCAGACTCAGAGGGCCGTCGCAGATGGCTAGCCACCATGGCAAGAATGTAAGTGGTCCACCAGGACTGGCAGGGCCAGGTGACACTTGAGCTTCTGGAGCTCATTGCAGAAGCACCACCATCCCATGGAGTTACCCAGGCGCCCTTAGGAACCCTAAGAGAGGAGAAAGGGCTCAAGTCCATGCTGGGCCTTTCACCCAGGAGACTGTAGATATGGTTGCAACTTCTGAGTCCCCCTTTCCTGACACCAGGGAGTCTCAAGGGCAGTGGGATGAAGAGGGCTTCATGGATATATCCCTGATACCTGGAAGCCAGCCAGGGCCCTTAAGATCCAGGCCCTCCAGAGAATGATAGTCAAGGGCATCACAGACCATGAGGCGCAGTGGGCAGCTGGTCATGGCCACCTCTACCTCTAATGTACATGCTGGGGATACACCCAAATGTAATGGTAGGCACTATAAGCTTAAGAAGTTGTGGTGGCATGGGTGAAGGGCAATACTAGGTAGATAAAATATTTCAGCACTTTAAAGTCTCACGTTCACATGTTTTTAAACTATCACTTATTTTGAAAGCACTGTTATTGGCAAGAACAAATGTTATTTCACCCCCACCTGTGACTAATTTGTCTCTAATTCCCCTCTAACAGGGATGTACTTACACTGACGGTTGCCGGAGGGAACCTGCACGCTGATGTCAGTGGGGGAGGTACCTTAATGCACTGGTACTGAGAAAATTAAGGCTCCCAAATATTCACTGGCTTACAGCATCTGCCGTAGCATCCCCAGAATGCACGAGAGATTCTCTCCCCTCCCCACCCAACTCACTGACCTGGAGCCCTACGTGGGGGTTTATTGATCCCCAATACCCAGATGTGGACCCAGGTGCCAGCGTGCATGCAAAGCACAGGTGGGAGTCAGACTAGTTTGCACCAGGGCATCACAATGGCACATAATGAGTCATCATCACTCTACTGTCTGCCACAGAAACTCACTAACACAGCGTACCGAGGCCCACCACTCTAGTGTTACAATGTTACAGGAGATTTTAGGACTCCAGGGTACAGGGGGGGATTGTGGAGGGGGGCAGGAGAAGGAGTGGAACCCATGTGCGTCAACACAGGCCTCCAGTGATCAAAGCACATAGTGATCAGGGCCTCCCTCACCTCCCTCGCATGCTTGATCCTCGCTTGATCCTTCTGGAGAACTCTCAGCTCTCCAGAACTGGATGATATTGCTCATCATCATCGCCTTTCTCCTCCTCTTCCTCCTCCATCTGCTGGGTGGCCTCCTCCCCAGTGATGCCCGACTGGTTGGACTCCATGTCCCTACCCCTCCTCAAAAAAGGTGCCCTCGCTGCTGTGCCAGATTATGTAGGGCACAACACACCATCGCAATGTGGGACACTATCGGGGTAATATTGGAGGACCGCACCAGAGTGGTCTAGGCACCTGAACCACATTTTGAGGAGCCCTGTGCACCACTCCACTATTGAATGTTGTCATTCTATCTGGTCTTCGCATCAGTCTCAGATCTCCGCAAAGACATCATCAGCCAAGTCCAAAGCGTGTACCCCATGTCCCCCATGAGCCATCCCTGCACCCCTGGCTCCTCCTCAAAGACCTCCAGGACATCAGAACTCCTCAATATGAAGCTGTTATGCATGCTGCTGAGGTGTCTGGCACAGGCGTGCATGATATTCAGCTAATGGTCACACACCAACTGCATATTTATTGAGTGGAAGCTCTTTCTGTTCATGAATCTCCTGGATTCTACACCGAACCTTGATGGTGATGTGAGTGCAGTCCACAGCACCCTGCACATTTGGCATCACCGTGATGGCTGCAAATCCTGCGGCCCGGGCTTCCCGCTGGGCCTGGTCCAGCTCAAATTTAATATACTGACCAACCTGGTCATACAGGACATCCGTGACCTCCTTGACACACTTGTGGATGGATGGTTGGGAAAGTGGCCATCTCCTTCACAGCCATCGAGAGTGGGTGTCCCCCCATCCTAGCCCCGAGGTGCCAGATCCGGCAACAAATGGCACAGGTGTTGCACTGTCTCTTTTCAGAATCAAAGCTATTGGCAGCACACGATGCCCAACAGTTGCTCGAAGGACACTCATGTGCAGAACTGCCGGGGTCTTCGCTCCCTCCTTCTCCTGCCTGTGTTCCATTGCGAATGGCAGCCACGTCCTATCTCCAGCGGCTGTCTCCCTCTATTGCGAGTGGTAAGGTCTGGCCTCCTCTGCCCACAGTTCATCCTTCTGCTCCTCCTCCTCAGCTCCAGCAGCAACCAAATGATCTTGCTGTTCTATGGGTTGTATTGCAAAAACCATCGCGTCGATTGAAGTGGGGGGTGGGCATTTGGGAAAGGGGAGAGGCAGATGGACATGTTAAAGAACTCTGCTCGCCCACAGCCCAGCAATACACTCTCCCCACACTCCCCCCAAAGATCCGCAGCACCACACACTCCCCATACCCCCCCAGCAACGCACACTCCCCATACGCCCTCCCCCCACAGACCCCAGCAACACACACTTTCCATACCACCACTGCCCCCCCCCAATAGATTCCAGATTGGCAACATAGCCCCCCTCCCAACTCCATTCCCCACACACTCACAAACATGCACCTAGTGGCCACAGATAGTGCTGCTTGACAAGTCCTGAGGTTGCAGCATTGCCACTTCAGAGAGTTTCCAGCTCATCCCCCACCAGCAACAGTGCTTGATGCTGTCTGCACAATGTCCCAGAGTCATCCTTAAGACCCAAAATCAGCACTTTGGTCCATGCTGACAGTCTGAGATTAGGCCCCATGAGCAACAACAGCGCCCCCATCCCTCACACACTCACACCTAAGATGCAAAATGGCTGCCACAAAATGACCTCCTCTGAGCAGCATGGAGCAGTTTGAATGCAGAGCCTTACCTCCTCACTCACCCTCAATGCTCAAGCACCTGAATCCAACTTTTATAGAGGATGTGTTTTCCTGACTGATCTGCCTGCAGCGAATGAGGTGGTTCAAGCAGGTGAGCTGGGACGATTGGGAATGAAGATCATTAATGACATTGTGATGAATACAAAAAAACATAAATTGTCTTTTCGTCCCGAATGTGCCAATTTTCTTTTCGTAAAATGGGAATGGGCATGAAAACAGGTGCCATTCCCACTAGTCGCATCACACCCGATTCTACAACATTTTTCCACCGCAAAACAGGTGCAACGAGGTCGTAAAATTCAGCCCCTAAATTTTGTCAGATCAGGGACAAGTTTTAAGTTTATTTCCGGTAAGTTTTGATCACAGTGAAATAAATAGAAGCATGGGTGGGCACATCAGTCTGAGCACATCATGTATCAAGTGGTAACCTGAGGAAATTGCTCGTGTTCTGGACAATGGCACTTGCAGGAACTGGCATCAGCTGGAGGAACTTGAACTCCATGTTTTGGAGCTTTAGTGGCACTGACAGCACTGAACTGCAGTGCATCTGTGAGGTTGGCAGCTATGTAAATGGATTGTTTCTGGAAGTGGTCAAACTGCAGCTTGTGCATGCGCAGGCAGAGAGATAATAGGTGACGGTCAGAAAGCAGGATCAGTCAGGTAGTGCAGGAATCCCTAAGTTCATCTTGTTCTCTAACTGCTATGTAGTTCTGAATACTGCTGAAGGAGTTGAAAATGTTTAATTCTCTCTCTGGGGGGAAACAAGCAAAGTGATCATGAAACTTTGCTACGATAGCAGACTTCACCAATGTGCAGAATGTCATTGGCTGCATATACATTGCCTGGGGTCTCCATATCCTCGCTTTCCCTCTTTTTTTATTAGAAATACGTCTATCTCCTTCTTGAAACCATTCAACAATTTAGACTCCATCATGCTATTAGGCAGTGAGTTCTACAAATTCACTACTCTCTGCCAGAAGTAGTTTCTTCTCATCCCAGTTTTAAATCTACCACCTTTCAACCTATACCTGTGACCTCTTGTTCTAGATTACCCCATAAGAGAAAACATTCGGTCTACATTTACTTTATCGATCCCTTTTAAAATTTTATAAACCTTGATCAGTTCCCCTCTCTAAGTTTGAAACTCCAGTGAGTATTTAATCTCTCCTCATCTGCCTTTCATACCTGGAATCAATCTGGTGAATCTCCTCTGAACTGCCTCCAATGCCACACATTCTTCCTCAAATAAGGAGACTATTGGACACAATACTCCAAATGTAACACCCTATATAATTACCACAACACTTTCCTATTTTTATACTCCAGTCATTTTGCAATAAATGCCAACATCCCATTTGCTTTTTTAATTACTTGCTGCACCTGCGTATCAACTTTCTGCGATTCATGAATTTTGACACCCAGATCCGTCTGCCCGGACACATTTTGAATCTGCCTTCCATTTAGTTAATAATTTGCCTTTCTACTTTTTCTGTCAAAACGGATAGCCTTACATTTATCCATTCGCAAAACTTTGGTTCATTCTCCTAGCCTATCTATATTCATCTGCAAAATCTTTATATCCTCTTCACTGTCTACTTTCCCATTTATTTTAGTATCATCTGCAAATTTTGCTCATACACTTTGTCCCTACTTGCAGATTATTTATATAGATTGTAAACAGTTGAGTTCCGAGGACTGAACCCTGCAGCACCCCACTAGTTACATTTTGCCAATCAGAGAAGGATCCATTTATTCTGACCCTTCTGTCAGTTCTCAATCCAAACTAGTACTCTACTCCAATCCCCTGTGATCTTGCCTTCTGGATTTGTCTTTTATGTGGCACCTTGACAAATGCCTTCTGGAAGTCCAAATATACCATATCCACAGGTTCCCCGCTATCCATCTTGCTGGTTATGTCCTCAAAGAACTCATGCGAGTTTGTCAAGCATGACTTGCCCTTTATAAAACCATGCTAACAAAGGTGAACTGGGCTTTGTTTTTCCAAATGCTCATTCATCTCCTCCTTAATGGTTAATTTCAGTGACTTCCCCACCACAGAGGTCAAGCTAACCAGCCTATAGTTTCCTACTTGTCACATGCACAGTTACTATATGACTAAGACAAGTATTATCTGTGTCACTTGCATACCCAGCAATGGTCTTCCGCAAAATAAAAAGTTCAATTCTAAACTTTAACCACATCACTGTGAGGCTTTGTAGTGATAGTGCAGTAAATATGGAACAGGTTGACAAAGCAATATTTTGTATGCAATCTTGGGCCATGCAATTAGTATTGTTGGGTTGTCTTACCTTGCTGTTTTCTAGATCCAAACATAATATAGTCAGTTATAAGTCTAGTTGCCACATCCTGCCAGTAATTGTATATTGTTGTCTTATTGGAGAGTGACCTGGAGTGAGCAAACAGATGTCAAACTACAGGTATTGTAACATGTTCTCTTTATCAGCTATCAAACATGGGGATACAGCTCTGTGCCATGGCCTTGCAATATACTTAATTCAATACTTTACCACTGAGTTCATTTCACTTGCTTTTAGCTTGCCATGTTTTGGTATCTTCAAAGACAACCTTTAAAAAGGCTACTTTTTTTTAAACTGTTTTCCTACCTTTTAAAATGTTCAAAGACCCTTTCCCCCCAATGCAGTCATACACCTTCACATTTTTTCAACAGCTTTAATGAATCAGACATTCTGCTCCTACCCCCATTCCCTAAACCTAAGTCAGTAGGTTGATTATTGACCTAGAATGCACACTAACTAATTTCAGGCAATTTATTTAACCTCAAATATACCCACTTCAAGATACAGGTAGCCAGTAGGGTATACGGACAACTTGACTGCTGGTGTAATCCAATTTAATTTCACCATCAAAAGACTCAGAAACTGCTGAACATTAAAGAACGAATAAAATCCATGGGAGCTGATGACTTCCATGCCTAAATTACTGTTGTGCATTTGATGAATTAGTAAAGTCTTTCCTACATAAAATGATGTAGTCTCTTTGTCTGCCAGTGACTTGAGAGCCTGTACAATCTGATGGGAGTTAATGAGATAATTATCCTGTCATATCTCTTTGACACTCAGTGAGATGGTGCAGAATTAACGTCAATTAATTAATTAACGGTACCAAATTTAAGAAAGTTCCGATATTCTGGTTTCTGCTTGTTATTTCAAGATGGTGTTAACTAGTGATCATGGGGGCAATTCTCCTATTGCGACCCACACATTTTAAGGTGGGTCGGGTTGGGAGATGCACGTGTCGGCCATTTCGTGAGTTCCCCGCAAGCGTTTACGACTTGCGCGCATCTCCCAACCAGAAAAAAATGGCGCCGCCGAGACTGTGCAGAAAACCGGCATGCCACTGATTTGCATTACTTTCCATACCTTAGCATGCCATTATCAGGAACAACATGGCAATCTCCACCCATGTTTGCATCTCCTACCTCTTTAGTGTGATGTCACTTTGGCGCGAATCAGAATAGGTATATAGAAGTCTCAACCTGGCATGGCAGCCTTGAACTGGCTTAAGGAGGTAAATGCTACTTGTGGAGCATATGGGATTTGCAGGCAGACCCCGCAGATGCCTGGTGGGCTTCTTCCTGCTGTCTTCAGATGCTGGCCCATGGACCAGTGATAACTGGGGTGGGGGCTTCTTTTTCTCAGAGCTCTCTGGGTGAGGTTCTACGAAGGAGTCCTTCTCAGCTCTCTCCTCCAGGACAGTGCTGTAGCTCAGTATGGGAGGGTCCCAGAAGGACTCCTGCTCAGCCTTTCCCTCCAGGGCAGTTTGCACTGGCATTGTCTTCGCTGGATGTGGTCAGGGATTTGCCTGAGTGCTAGTGTTCCAGGGTGGCTGAGGCCTAACCACATGAAGCAGCTACTGCTCCAGGCCGGGGTGCAGAAGTTCAGACATAGACTGCCTGGAATCTGCTGTCACTGGACTCACATCTGGTGCTGATTTGCAGTCTGTCCCTGCCCTCTGACATGGACCAGCAACACATGCCTGTAACGGATGCTGCATTTGCACAATAGCAATGGCCAATGAGGGAGGGGGACATTTGGACCAAGGGGCTGGTGGATGTTGGGGAAAGCACGCTGTAACATATAGCTGAATCTCCAAGGCTCAACAGACAGCACCTCTATGCTTGGGAATCAGGACCACTAGCTCTGTGGGGTGTGGAGAATCAGAGACACATTAGTCACAGCTGTAAGGCGCAATTAACAATTTATTGTGTTCTCAATGTCATTGATTAATAAATCCTGACTACTGGTGATCTTCATCCATGCCCTCTTAGTGAACTACAACTTTCTTACTTTGTGGGTCTATTGTTTCTTCAAGGTGTTATCCCAGGATACACATCGAAGGTGGAGGTGTGCAACTGTGATGCACGCCCCTTTGCCTGTGATGCCCTTGGTGGACGTCCCCTGCGTGGCCAGGACTTGGAAAGTCCCAGCTGACTTGCGGATGGCACTGTTTCTGTGCCACCCTGTTCATCTCGCTGGCCAGGAGATGCCCCAGTGTGGGGAAGGGGGGAATCAGAAGGTCTTTGAATGTCTGGGATGTCCTGGGTGAAAGGCCCTGGCATGGGCTCAAACTCTTCCTCCTCTCTTGGGGTGCCCAGAAGGGCTCCAGAGAGGATGTCAGGTAGCTGGACTGAGCTCCAGAAGCTCCAGCATCACTTGGCTCTGCCAGTCCTGGGGGCTTGGATGCAACCACCCCATGACCTGTGATCCCTCAGCCCTGACCCTTTGAACATAAGAACATAAGAAATAGGAGCAGGAGTAGGCCATCCAGCCCTTTGAGCCTGCCCCGCCATTCAATAAGATCATGGCTGATCTGTCGCTGCTCAGTTCCACTTTCCCGCCCTCTCCCCATAACCCTTAATCCCCTCTCCTATCAAAAACCCATCAACCCGCGTCTTAAAAATATTTAGCGAGGCAGCCTCCACCACTTCAACGGCAGAGAATTCCAGAGACTGGGCCAAGCTCTAGAGCCCCTCCGCTACAGCATTCTGTGAGCAAGCCACGCTCTGGAGCCTTTTAGCAGTAGCCCTCTGAGCCTGGGCTAAGTGGTCAAGGCTCACAGCCACTGCCTGCTATGTCTCCAGAATGCCAGCGAAAATCCCAGCCATGGCCAGCAGTGTCTCCCATATGCCCCTGACACTCATGGCCACCGAACGCTATGCCTCCTGGATGCCCCTGGCCTATTGTGTCTCCAAGATGGCCTGGACCTTGGCATCCATGAAGACAGACGCTTGAGCCAGACTTCACACTGTGGTTGCCACATTACAGTGTTGGCCTAGTTCACACACTGTGTCAGCACCACCTTTTGCAACAGCACTCTGTTGGACTCCTCTAAACAGCCTTGTAGCCGCAGCATGGTTGCTGATAGCCATTCCACAACTCCCCAGGTTTCTTGATGCATCTCCATCAGTCTTGGGAGGAACACACTCAGAGGCCCAGCAGCTGGCTTGGGGACAGCTGAATCCTGGCTTCTGGTAGACCCGTGTGTGCCTGAGCCCTCCACCCAAAGTGCATCAATATCTATGATGTGCTCACCAGGTTGTGACCCTTGAAGCCTCAACATTGTGGAGATTGTGTCTGTGTTGTGCTGGTGCCGCTTCAGCGGTGCTGCCCTCAGAGGATTCTTCAGTGCCTCCCTCCAAAGTGTCATCCAGTGGGTTGTGGCCAGTTTGCTCCGGAGCAACAGGGCCGGCAGCAACACCTGAAGGGCTGGGTTCCCCTGGGTCCAGAGCTGCAATAAAGAACACACATTAGGGGGAGGGAGGCAAAACATTCCATGCAGCATCGCACTTACTTCGAGGAGGACCTGGGCTGAGGGTGTGCTTCTGCTCATTTGCATGCTGGACACTGACCTGGCTGTCAGTGACCATTCAGGAAGGCCCATCAACCCCGGCCAGCTCCATGGCACGCTCCTTGATGCTGGTCAGGCACACCACCATCAGTCTGTGTCGTCTTATGTATGTTGTGAATGTTCTTTTCCTGTGGGAACATAAGATGGAAAACAAGCATTAATATATTGCAATGCATGGTGTGCAATGGTGCCTGTGTCTCAGGCAGTGTACTGGCAGTTTTAGGAAAGCGGTCATCACTGAAGGGTGTTCATTGAGGGGTGAGGGGAAGGGGTTAGATTCTGTTCCTGGGAGAAGGGTCACTTGTTGTATGCTCTTCAGGTGTCGAAGCAGGGTTGGAGATCCGTGCCAAGCATGTGTGGAGTTCCAAGTGGGATGCTTACTCACTCTTGCTGTTTGAAGAAGGGTGTATATGGTTTTTTTGACACTGCTGGCCAGAGCGCGGTGCCAGGCTACTGGCATTCACCACTTCTGCCACCTCCTCCTGCAATGTCATGGTAGATGCAACCCTTGGGTGAGAGCCCTGGCCAGGGAAGATCCGCTCACACCTCTCCTCCTCGGCATCGAGCAGCCGCTCCTGGTCGGCCTCTGTAAATCTGGGTGCTGGTTTCCGCTCAGACATCCTTATGGTATGACTGGCTGTGTGTCTGTTCCTGCAGCTTATTTACAGCTTTGGCTTATTAGGAGAGTGCAGGTGCAGTGAGTGTGGCCAGTCAAGGGCCCATTGGCAACAAATACTTGTGAGAAATTTTGAAGGCTGTGTTTAGTTGAGTGTCATGGATCCCTTGGGGTGCTGATTGGCTGCCATTCAATAGACTGCTGTGTCCAGGGCGGGGTTGCAATACTCAAGGCTCCCATTCAAGAGAGGGAATGATCACAAGCTGGGGTTGTGCATGTCAGCACAACGCAAGTTCTCTGCAGAGCAGCAGTGAGGACAGTATATTCAAAGATGGAGGGATGAGGTACCCACATTATCTGGATCCATGGGGGCATAGAGTGAGTGGGCAGCCATGTCTGTGCGTAGAGGGAGACGGGGGGGGGGAAGGGGCTGCAATGTCTGTATGGAGAAGGGAAGGCCAGTGATATCTGTACGGGGGCATTGGGGTGGCGGGGCAGCGATGTCTGTATGGGGGAGGGGGATCAGTGATGTTTGTGGGATTGTTGTGGAGGTCAGCGATGAGACTAGTGATGTCTGTGGGGGGATTGCGGGGCCAGCAGTGAGGCCAATGATATCTGTGGGGGTTGGATGGCAGTGATCTGGATGCTGGCAAGTCATTTCAGCATTCTCCCAGTGATGTGTACATGCACGGATTCCCACTCATTCTGCTGATTTTAGGCTCTTCGGTGTGAATCAGCCCCTCCCCCTGAGCTTTTAATGAGATTCACAATTGTGATCTCTGCGGTGCACAGAGTGGGGAGATTCAGGTCTGAAGTGGCACTGAAAAAACAGTTGTGATCTAAACCAGTTTTCCCACCAATCCAGCACTTTTGGGAGAATTGCCCTCCCCCCCAAATTTCCCTTTTATCTCCAATAAAACCAAAGTTATTGCTAAAAAAAGAGACATGCTACTAAAGCTTTTCATCTTGCACTCATCAGGATGCTCAAAGAAATTACACACAGTAAATGGTAACAACAATTTATACTCCATGAGAAGAGAGTGTTGATTAATTAACACATGGGTTCTGATTGCTGGAGGCATGGCCATGGGGAATTTGGCATGGTACAGCTAAATGCCGAGCTTTGTTCACCTTCAAACAAGGCAAGTTGACTGATTGGTCAAGGCATTGCCCTAGGGAATGAGCCAGTGAATGACTGATCTCCAAATTTTGTTTAGTTGAAAAAGATACAATGAATGGGCATAATCCTTCTGTCTTTAAAGGATGGGACCCTGTGTAGGAATATATATGGCTTCTAGTATATGTAAGTGAGCCATACTGCAAACTTGACTATTAATCTTAACTTGGTTTTTAGTGTAATTCTTAGCACAATTAGGATTGTTTAGCAAATGTTGTCAAATCACCCAATCATATCTAATGTGGGCCCCTCTGTTTTGAGTTTTGCAAGCATAGGCTGGGTATGGTCTGTACTTTGTCTGTTATAAACAGCCAAAGGGATGTACTGTTTGATATGATAGGTCAGCTGTTGAGATGTACATCCTTTATGCCAAAGCGCATTGGGGTCACAAAACATTCACATTTAAGGATTATGTTTTATTGTGCTTGCACTTTTTTCAATTCTTCCTGCTTTCAGAATTATTCTTTCTTTTCCTTCCACCTATCTGGGACTTCCAATGACAACAAAGGAATTCTCTGTTGACAGTAAATATGATAGCGAATGATTGCAGAAGTTTTGGATCAGTGTGACTTGATCTATACTATAACTCAAATCATGAATGAAATCATGGACAAAATCAGGGCAATAGGACAATTGGTATTTTAATCCACTACATGAACTGAATTAAAACCAAGAAGGTGTCCTTCCATGACCAATGTCACAGATTAACATGCAAAATGTGTTGCATTGTTAAAAGCAATGCAATTCCTATTTAAGGTATACAGTGGCTATCCCCTTAACTTGGCATTCCAACTTTAGTGATTAATTATTCTCTGCAAACTTCCCTCTATAATCTATCTCAAATTGTCCTCTTGATATTTTGGGCTCCATCTACGCTTCTATTCAATCATGAAATAATTCTACAATCATTTTACACAACAGTCCAGATATTATAAATAAAGATTTAAACTGTTATTTCAAACTGCCCACCCCATTGCTTATGGTGTATTTAAAACTTGGCTTGATGCTTGTGACCTTACTATTTGGTATGACAAGATGGTCATATAATTGCATTGATACAGAGCAACGCCAACAACGCAGTTTCAATCCTGTACTGGCTGAGGTTATTTATGAAGGCCCACTTTCTCAACCTTGCCACTCACCTGAAGTGTGGTGATCCTCACCTTAAATCACCACCAGTCAGCAAACCCACTCAAAGGGGAGAGGAGCCTATGGTCAAGTGGGATGAAGGCAACAGTTTACCTTTTTTACAATTGCACTGGAAGATATCAATTAATGCTTCAAGAAGATTTGCATCCTAATTTAGCAATATGAAAATCAACACATTTTCTTGATATAGTTTGCAAAACTGCTTATATATCAGCTAGTTATTTATCCACAACAGTTAGAACATGACTGGGCCATATTTTTATGTATTTTGTCAATGCAATGTTGCAGTTGCAACTTAAGAAGATTAATATATATTTATTTATGCTTTGCAGTTTTATTGCAATACAACATGGTTTGACTCAGTTTAGTGTGTTTGTCGCTATATGCATGCCCCATAGCATGGTGGAGCACTTAGCACTTGTGTAAATGATGTAGACCATCACATTTCAAGCCACATGTGCTATTTTATATGGCAATTTGTAGGCACTAAGTGGTAATTGCCTGTGGCACTGTTAAAACCACTTTTCATGAGGTTAAATGGAGAACCTGCATATAAAATACAGCTGCATCTGTCATCGCCAAGACAATTCCAAAATATCTGAAGGCTTTCTATTTGCAAGGCACAGAAGCCTATGTAAAATAAGTTGTAGAAGTAGTTACATAGATGGATCTGAGGTTCACTTTTCACATCTGTTGATATTTAACAAATCAATGCTATATGATCTCAGTGTATATGAAGGATTTACAATGATCTTTCACTGAAGAATAGTGTCTTGCCAATTTATTAACAAGTGCTGGAACACCCCTATTGTCACCTGTACATTTCAGATTCTCAGCTAATTTTACAGCACAGAGCTGCTCCATGCATCTGTGTTCTTTCTTCAAATCTGTATCATCAACTGAGAAATAAGGATTTCTAAACAAACTGGGCGCCACTATTAGTCCTCACTTGTTACTCAGAAAAGCTTTACTCAATTTAGTTAGTATATGCCTGCCGATTATCATAACTGTCTTTCATTTGATGTCAGAAGCCCTTCATAATCTCTGTGTGTTTGAATGCCTTTTAACCACTTTGTATGTATTACTCTTTTTTTCTCTCATATTGTCTTTGATCATCTAATTCTAAATATTTACATTGATGGAATTTTACCGGTATGTCTTGATGTCTTCCAGTTTTGGCATTCCTTCTTCATACTAACAGTTTAATGGTGGTTGATTGTGTCCTGTTTCACTGCCAGCATGTTTTGTGATTTGAATCTAATCTCCATTGTCATTTATTTCACAGTCAGTGTTAATTTTCCTGGAATGGAGAGCTGGGTTTCAATGAAGGGTGCCTTCTACCTGCATTTTGATTGTCGTATTTTTTTGCTTTACTTAGCATTGGTTAACAGTTTCTTGCAATGTTTTAAAGTCTATGAAGCAGGAATAATTTATGCCTACATTCTAGAGAACATTGCCTCCTTGGCTGGGAATTCCAAACAGTTTTATGACACAACATTAAGGCATTCTTAACAAGAATGCCAATTTCTTTGTCTCAAAATTTGTTCTTTCTAAGGTCCTTTTTCACTGTCCTAGTTTCAGCTGTGTTTTTATGTCACAATTATTTGCTTTCTGCATTTCTGGTATTATCAGTTCAAGCCTTGTGTTCCATTTGCATGTATTTTATTCTACTTTACATGCTTCACATCTGGTTGGCATACTTAAGTTAAACATCTGGCAGGCATACTGCAATTTAAAATAAAATTTTAATGCAGTGCTAAAAAAGTAGACTGCTACTTTGTGTTGACAGTATAAACTGCAGATACAAAGTAACATTAAAGAGCAATTTTAACATTAGCTTGATGGCCTATGGACCCCAATTTGATGAATGTGCATAATAATGAATAGCACTGAACTGTTTTAGGCCTTTGTTGAGCTTGCTGGAATGTTTCACAGATGCAAAACCTTAATTGACCATTCTTTTGTCTTAGACTTCCTTACTTTCACAACGTAAAGTTTCATAAATGTTCCTTTGCTGTTTAACATTTTAAAAATGTGGCTTGATCCAAAGAATTTGCATTTGTATCACATCATAACTTGTCTTTAGGATGATCCAAAGTGTTTCACAACTGAAGAATTACTTTTGAAGTGTAGTCATTTATGTAGGTGAATGTGAATCTAATTTGCAAAAGCCAATAAGCAGAAAATGTATGAATGATGGATGGTCTACATAAGTAAACATAGAAAAACAAAGGACAGGAACAAACCAGCTGGCCCATTAGCCTGCTGTAGACTGTCATGGTGTAACTCATGCACAAGGTAGTTTTCATTGAATTGAACATAAAAGTAAGGATGTTATGCTTCAGTTATACAGGACATTAATGAGACCAGGAGGCAAATTCTCTAGCCTCCCAGCCGCGTGTTTCTCGGTGGCAGAATGTGACGCACTGTTCGCTGGTGGTGGGATTTTCTGGTCCCACCGCTGTTAATGATATCTACCATTGATGTCACCCCACATCACTGTGAAACCTGCGGGAGGGGGTGCCCTGCACAGCAGGACCAGAGACACCCGCTAGCATGAACAGCTGGAGAATTCCCCACAATCTCAAATACTGCGTGCAGTTTTGGCCTCCCTATTTAAAGAAAGATGTGAATGCCTTGGAGGCAGCTTGGGAGAGGTCTATTATATTGATACCTGGAATGAACAGATTGTCTTGTGAGTGAAGGTTGGACAGACTGGAGTTTAGAAGAGTGAGAAATGACTTGATTGAAAGATCCTGAATGGTCTCGACAAGGTGAATGTGAAAATGATATTTCCTTTTGCTGGTGAGTCCAGAACTATGGGACATTGTTTTAAAACTAGGGGTCACCCTTTAGGACAGAGATTAGGAGCATTTTTTTTTCTGAGGGTTATGCGTTGTTGAAACCCTCTGCCTCAGAAGATAGAGGCAAGTTCACTGGATAGTGTTAAGGTGAAGATAAATAGATTCCTGTTAGGTAAGGGAATAGAAGATTATTGGGGACTGATGCAAATGTGGAATTCAAAACACAAACAGATCAGCCATGATCTTATTAAATGGCAGAGCAGGCTTGAAGGACTGAATGCTTCCTTCTGCTCTTATTTCATATGTACTCCCCTTCCCTCAGAAAGCAGCATCAAAAACCCAGGAAAGTCAAGAAAGCCTAAGGAAAAAAAACCCTAGGACAATTTAAAATAGTGTACTTCTGGGTTATTTCTTTTTGACACACAAAACCAACCATATCACCTAGAGTAATCAAGTAGTCTCCAGGGGATCATACATAGTTTTAGGATAAGGGGTAGCAGATTTAAAACAGAGATGAGGAGATATTACTTCTCTCAAAGGATCACGGGTCTGGAATTCACCAACTTAGAGCATGGTTGTTGCTGGGACTCTGGTTAAATGTAAGGAAAAGATGGACAGATTTTTAATTAGTAAGGGTTTGAAGGGCTATGGTGAATGGGCAGGAGACTGGAGTAGAGGCTGAGATGAGATCAGCCATGATTGCATTAAATGGTGGAGCAGGCTCAAGGGGCCGAATTGTCTATTCTACTCCTGCTCCAATTTCTTATGATTCTCATGATTTTATTTTTTCAATCTAATCAAGTCCAATTCAGAGTCTCAACAAGTTGAGATATTCCTGATCCAAGCTGACAACACAGTAAAAAGTCTGACAACACCAGGTTTTACGCCAGTCCAATGCCGGCATACCCACACCAAGCTGACAAGACAGGGCTCTCATCTCCTGTCTTGGGCTTGATCTACATGATCCAAGCTGATTGGAGTAGGCATAGCTCCTCCTCCAAGGCTTGATCTCACTTGCATCTTAGCCAAAAGGCCAAAATGCCGCTTTTAAAAATTGCTTCAAATGAAGCTGAAATGTAACCTAATGACTTCAACCAAGCACAGCATGTCGATACTACATGAGTTTTTGTAGCATTTTCTGTTTTTATTTCAGATTTCCAGTGCCTGCAATATTTTCCTTTTATGTTTTATTAACTACTTTGTTAACTTGTCTTGGCACATCCAAATATTTCTTCATAAGCACTCCCAGAACACTCTCGTCTTGCACCCCCTTTAAAATTGCACTATTTAGCTTGTATTGTTCATCTTCCATCTTCCCAGAATGCACTACTCCGCACTTCCATGTTGATTTTCATCTAGCATGTATCTGCTCATTCCAGCCTGTTTTCCTCACTGTTTACTACACTTGTAAGTTTTATGATATCTGCAAATATTGAAATCGTGCCCTTGTATCCCAAGTCCAAGATGTATATCAAAAACAGCAGCACTGATTCCTGATGAACACCACTGCATATCTCCCTCCTGTCTGATAATCAGCCATTCACCAAAACTGCTTTCTATCAAGATATTCTCTATGCTGCTACTGTCTCTTTTACTCCATGATTCAATTTTACTAACAAACCTATTTAGATGATACTTTATCAAACACATTTAGGAAGTCCATATAAATACATCAACAGTATTGCCCTCAGCCAGCCTTTTGTTTCCTCAGCAAAAAACTCAATTAAGTTAGTCAAACATGATTTATCCTTAACAAATCCAAACTGATTCTTATTTGTTAGTCCATTCTTCTCCACATGACTATTATTTTTTGCCCAGATTATTGTTTCTAAAAATGTTCCTACTGCCAACATTAACTGTATCCCATCTAGACCTGGTGATGTATCAACATGACCTTGGAATGCCTGGAAAAACAGCCAGCATAATCAAGGACTCCATGCACCCCAGACATACTCTCTTCCACCTTCTTCTGTTGGGAAAAAGATACAAACATCTGAGATCACATACTAACTGATTCAAGAACAACTTCTTCCCTGTTGCCATCAGATTTTTGAATGGACATACCTTATATTAACTTGATATTTCTCTAGACCCTAGCAATGACTGTAATACTATATTCTTCTCCCCTATGTACTCTATAAACAGTATGCTTTGTCTGTATAGCATGCAAGAAACCGTACTTTTCACTTATCCCAAGACATATGACAATAATAAATCAAATCAAATCAATATTAAGTACTGTCAGCCTTTCGAGTAGCTCCTATCTATTTATACATCATCCAGTATCTGACAACTACCTCATATATCATAGCCTTGGAAAAGTCTTCTTTCCTGGGAAATGCCAATGCAAAGTATTTATCTAGTGCTTTAGCCGTGCCTTCTGACTCCACCAGTAGGTCTTCATTTTCATCCTTAATTGGCTCCATCACTCATCTGACAATCATTCTTTTGTTAATTTGCATAGACAAGAACTTTTGGGTCACCTATTCCCTTTTATGTTATGTCACACTATATTGTAAATAGGAAGTACATGGGTGTTCCTGGCATGTGCTAGATTCAATAAATCCCTAAAAACTATTCAAAACCATTCACCTAGGTCAGCAAAGTGGCACAGTGGTTAGAACCGTTGTCTCACAGGGACCTGGGTTCAATTCCGACCTCGGGTCACTGCCTGTGGGGAGTTTGTTTGCATGCTCTCCCCGTGTCTGCGTGGGTTTCCTCCCATGGTCCGAAGGTGTGCCATTAGGTTGATTGGCCATGCTAAATTGACCCTAATGTCGGGGGATTAGCAAGGTAAATGTGTGGGGTATGGGAATAGGGCCTGGAAGGGATTCTGGTCAGTACATACTCGATGGGTTGAATGGCCTCCTTCTGTGCTGTTGGGATTCTGTGATTCTATGGTTCTATGAAATCAGGTGATGGGTCTGATCACTTGCTCAAGCTGCCTGAATGACACTTTAGTTACTTGGTTCACCTAAAAAATTCAACATTGGTTGACAGCCCCATAGAGCCACTATTCAACACATACTTTCTGCTTCCTTAGCCAAGTTATGGCAGTTCATTTTATACTTTCTATTTTCTTAATAAATCAAATATGTGTCAGTGACATATGTGTCAGTTCAGTTGCTTAGTTCTAGACATTTGTTAGCTTCTTAAGTATGTTTTCAGCTCTGAACATCCAGATGATTGTTGAGTATGCCATTATATTCATGACTTGAGCTTTGTAGATGATTTGACCAGTTGGAAGATGACCCACTAATTTAAAATCAACCAGCCTCTACCCTGTACCTGTAACCAATGTTGACTGACAGAATGATGGGAAGTTAAACGTTTTAAAGTTTATTTATTTGTGTCACAAGTAGACTTACATTAACACTACAATGAAGTTATTGTGAAAATCCCACAGTTGCCACACTCCGGCTCCTGTTGAGGTACAATGAGGGAAAATTTAGTATGGCCAATGCACCTGATTGGCAAGTCTTTCGGACCGTGGGAGGAAACCAGAGCAGATTCATGGAGAACATGCAGACTCTGCACGGACAGTGACTCAAACTGGGAATCAAACACAGGTCCCTGGCGCTGTGAGGCAGCAATGCTAGCCACTATGCCACCATGCCATCCATAAGTGATGGGAGCTGTCAAACTAAAAGAGATATGACTGTTTTTTTTCTCTCTTGTTCAATATAATGATTACCTGACACGTGGATGTCATGAACTGTACCTGCACTGGTAAATCTGAGTCATGCTATATGCTAATATGAACTGGTTTGTTATGAGAAGATTTGTGAATGGACAGAACACTGTGGAAATTTCAGTGAAAACCCACTCCTAATCTGATGGAGGGAGATTCATGAACTGTCAGAGGCACCATCAAAGGCGGCATGGTGGCACAGTGGTTAGCACTGCTGCCTCACAGCGCCAGGGAGCTGGGTTCAATTCCCAGTAATTGTGTGTGTGAAGTCTGCATGTTCTCCCTGTCTCTGCATGTGTTTCCTCCGGGTGCACAGGTTTCTTCCCACAGTCCAATGATATGCAGGTTAGGTTGATTGGCCATGCTAAATTGACCCTTAGTGTCAGGAAGATTAGCAGGGTAAACATGTGGGGTTACGGGGATGGGGCCTGGGTAGAATCATTATTAGTGCAGGTTTGATGGGCTGACTAGCCTCTTTCTGCATTTCTGGGGTTTCTATGATCTGCATGAGATGTTAAATGGACCTGTCTACTCTCATAGGAATACATAAAAGATCCAATGGCACTTTTTGGAAGAAGGAGAGGAACAGTGAAGTTTTTTCAGCCAATATTTATCCCCCTGTCAACATCACTGAAGGAGATTATCTGGCCATTACCATGTTGTTATTTGTGGGATACTGCTGTGTGTTAATTGTTTGCTGCAAATGACGAAGCTTCAGAAGTAAATTGGAACATTCAGAGAATGAATCTAGACCTATTAGCAACACAGATTAAGAATAAGAGTTCTCTCCCAGAGAGTTGTTTGTGGAGTCTCTTCCCCAAAAAGAGTTGAAGGCCTTATCATTGAATTTATCCAAGGCAGATTTTTTGATAGTCAAGGGAGTTGACTGAAAAGTGGAGTTGAGACTTCCATCAGATCAGTGATGATCTTATTCAATGGCGGACCAGGCCCAAAGGGCTGAATGGCTTGTGCCTGCTCTTATGTTCTATGTTCCTGTTGTAGATATGACAAACTGCTGCTACTGTACACCTGTGACAGAGGAAGTGAATGCTGAAATTTAATGATTCTTTGGCGATCAAGGCTGATTCGGCTAGGTTAGTGTTGAGTTTCTTGAGCATTATTGGAGCTGCAGTCATCCAGGCAAATGTATACCATCACATTCCTGACTTGTGTTTTGTAGATAGTGGACAGAATTTGGGAGTCAGGGGGTGAGGTTGATCACTGCAGAATTCCCAACCTCTGGCATTTGTGCGGTGTGACTATTGCCATTTAAAAATTAATTTCTTACTGCATGTTGTCAGACTTATTGAGTATTGTTGAAGCTGCACTTTGATGGACCTTGATGGAATGGGCAAGAAAGACCTATTTTCCTTACAGTGACCCAGAATATAGATTTTACATAATGGCTTGGAAGAGAGGGGAGTTGCAGAGAAACTTTATTGCCTGGAAGGATTAGGTCAGAAAGCTTTTCTTGCACACAGATACATCATGGGCTAAATGGCCTCTGTGCTGTAAATGTTTTCAGTTTCTGTGTATAAAATAATAAATAAGAAAAGATAAGGTGGACCCAGTATGTACAAACAAGGAGCAGAAGTAGGCCATTCAACCCCTTGAGCCTGCTCCGTTATTTAATAAGATCATGGCTGATCTGATAGTAGAAACATAAATTTAGAAATACTCAGGTCAGACAGCATTTGTGAAGAATGAATTGCTCTTAAATTCCTCAGTTCTATTTAATGATGCTTGCCATTTTCTGATTGCAATATTTAAGCTGTTGCAAATACTCCAATGACTCCTGTAAAAATGAATTAGAATGGAAATGAAAGAATGCCATAGTATACGGACCAAGTGCTGGAAAATGAGATTAGAATCCCATTAGGTACTGATGGCTGGCACTAACACAATGGACCAAAGGGTCGCTTTCTGTACTGTAAAAAAATTCTGACCTGTTCTAGTAGTCACAGTATTTATATGGTTGGTTGAGAAACATTTCTGGTCAATGGCGACCCCCCAGTTTGTTGATAGTGATTGGTTCATTAATGATGGTGCCATTGAATGTCAAGTTGAAATGGTTAGGTGATTTAGCATCCTGGGGTAGGCTGCTTGTAATAAAATGGTTCGTGGGGTAGTTTACTCTGTGAGAGAATACTCCTATCCTTCCTGTATACCCAAGCTTGTAGCTCTCTCATATTCTGCTGCACAATAAATTAGTTCCAGTAAATGAATATAAGAAAGTGTAACTTCCCCTATTATTGTGCTGCTACTTTGAAATCTAGTCCTTTCTCTAAATGACTATGTGGGGGGTGGTGAGTGTCTGGAACAAACTGCCAGAGATAGTAGTAGAGGCAGGTACAATTTTGTTTTTTCAAAAAGCATTTAGATATTTACATGGGTAAGATTGGTTGAGAGGGACATGGCCAAACATGGGCAATTGGGACTAGCTTAATGGTAAAAACTGGATGGACTGATACTTATCTGAGAAAGAATTCCTGACTCAGTAGTTATACATGTTGCACCCTTGTTCAGTTCAGCTTGAATTTCTCAGATCGACAAAATAAAGAACTGAAAACTGATTCTTCTCTTCAGTTTTCCATTAGGAAACCAACCGACACATGACACCAGTGAGCGCAATTTTAAAATAGCCTTCACAGTTTTAAACAAACTTACAAAAGACAAGAAGGTATATTTTGTTCAACATTCTGCCTGGCTAATGCTTAGTTTCCAGTCATAGCAAAGAGGAAATGTGGACAGTGATCCACTGGGCTGTAATTTGCTCTGCTATTCCACCCTAAATTGATGGAATAATAGAGCAACATGGACCTGCTGCCTCACCATCCTGATGTGGATTATCAATTTCAATCCAAACGGAACTACTCAGCTCCTTTCCATGGTAACTATATAAAGATTAGAATCATAGAATCCCTACAGTGCAGAAGGAGGCCATTTGGCCTATCAAGCCTGCATCAACAACAATCCAACAACACTCCCTATCCCCATAACCCCATGTATTTACCCCGTTAGTCACCCTGACAGGAAGGGGCAATTTAGCATGGCTGATCAACCTAACCCGCACATTTTTGGACTGGGGAGGAAACTGGAGCACTCGGAGGAAACCCATGCAGACACAAGAAGAACATGCAAAACTCCTCATAGGCAGTGACCCAAGCCAGAACTTAACCCAGATCCCTGGTGCTATGAGGCAGCAGTGCTAACTACTGTGCCACCATGCTGCCCAGGGTCTTCCAAATCTGGAGGCCATCCAGGAGGGTAAATGTCAGCAACCATTGATTCTTGGATCTTCAGGATTACTCCATGAAACCCCTAGGTCAATTAATCTACATAAATTCTGGTGCAAACCTCATCATCTTGTTTGTTGGACCTTTTTGTGGTTACCACATCAGTGTAGAGAGAAAAACCTTTAAGCAGTAAATAGGAAACACCCTTTCCCATCTTACTGTAAAGTCCACATTTGCCCTATGTCTAGTTCAGTGCAGGTGAATGTGATACTGGTCCAGTTTTGGGTGTGACACACACATTGCATCTGCCAAAGGAGGCTGAAGTACTGACCACCCAAAATTGGACTTTGGGCCTCAGCTTAATATTTTGGGTGACATAGTAGCACAGTGGTTAGCACTGCTGCTTCACAGCTCCAGGGACCTGGGTTTGATTCCCGACTTGGGACACTGTCTGTGTGGAGTTTGAACATTCTCCTGGTGTCTGCATGGATTTCCTCCCATTGTCCAAAGATGTGTGGGTTAGGTTAATTGGCTAAAAAATTGCCCCTTAGTGTCCTGAGATGCATAGGTTAGACAGGTTAGCGGGTAAATGTGTAGGGATATGAGGGTAGGGCCTGGATGGGATTGTCTGCACTGTAGGGTTTCTATGATTTCTATGATCTAGTATCTGACCCATCTCCAGAAATAGTCCGCTCATGGTGAACTATGGTTAAATACTTAGAAATGGATCAGGGGAGGCATAATGGAAGGTTAGGTGTTGGGGGAGGCTGGGGAATGGCAATCATAGGATCCCTACAGTGTAAAAGGAAGCCATTCAGCCCATCGTGCCTGCACTGACAACAATCCCACCCACGCCCTAACCCCTTAATCCCATGTATTTACCCTGATAGTTCCCCTGACTCCAAGGGGCAATTTATTATGGCCAATCTACCTAACCTGCACATCTTTAGATTGTGGGAAGAAACTGGAGCATCCGGAGGAAATCCATGCAGACATGGGAAGACCATGCAAACTCCACACGGACAATGACCTAAGCCAGGAATTGAACCTGGGTCCCTGGTGCTGTGAAGCAGCAATGCTAACCACTGTGCCACCATGCCGCTCTCATCTGTCAGTGGTTCTTGAATGTGCTGTGGAGCAACAAAAGCACTAATACTCCTCCTGTCTTCAAATCATTTTTTTCAAACTTATATTTTTCGTAGTTTGTGAGTGGCCAGAAGGTGCTAGCGGTCCAGTAGGCTGCATGGGTGCCATGAATTGGGCATAGCTCTTCCTGAAATGAACAGCACAGCTCTGTAACAACCTCCTAGTTAAACTTCAAAGCATTGATTATAATAATATAATCCCATAAGCTATAAACCAGAAGAAAGCAAAAACATTAACCATACAAGGTTATAGCAAGTCACCTCCCAACATATATATATATTAAATCATTCATGGGTGTGGCCATCACTGGCTATTTATTGTCCATCTTTAATTGCCCTTGGGAAGGTGGTGGTGTCCAGCCTTCTTGAACTATTGAAGTCCTTACATTGTAGGAACACTTACATTGTTGTTAGGAAGGGAATTCCAGGATTTTGACCCAGTGACAGTGATGAAATGGCAATATATTTCCAAGTCAGCATGATATGTGATTTCGAGGGATCTTGCAGGTGGTGGAGTTTCCATGAATCCTGCTGCCCTTGTCCTTCTAGGTGATAGAATCATAGAATCTCTGCAGAAGGAGGCCATTTAGTCCATCGAGCCTGCACCAACAACAATCCCACCTAGGCTCTATCTCTGTTCCCCTAAGCATTTAGCCTGCTACTGCCCCTGACAGTAAGAGGCAATTTAGTATGGCTAATCCACCTAGCCCACATATCTTTGCGCTGTCTTAGAGGTCTGAAATTTGGAAGATGCCATTGAAGGTGTCCTAGTGAGATGCTGTAGTTTCTTTTTATAGATAGTACACTACTTCCACTGTGTGTGTTAGGAGGAGTGGACGTTGAAAGTGGTGGACTGAGTGCCAATCAAGCAGGCTGCTATGTTCTGTATGGCATTGAGCTTATTGAGTGTTGTTGGAGCTGGACTCAACAAGGGAGTGGAGAGTATTCCATCTCACTCCAGACCTGTGCCTTGTAGCTGGACAGTCTTCAGGGAGTTAGGAAGCGAGTTAGAATAGAGCTAACATTTCAAGCCTGGATGACCTTTTATCATAAGGGGTCAAGCACACCAGCATCACCTGAGCTTCTGCAGGTATTATAGGATCAGAGGTTCCAAAGAAGACTAATATCAGACTCAAAATGTTAACCCTGTTTCTCTCTCTCTCCACAGATGCTGCTAAACCTGCCGAGGTTTTCCGCCACTTACTGTTTTTATTCCCAATCTACAGCATCTGCAATATTTTGCTTTTGCTGTCTGCAAGTTAGGTGAGTGGCCCTTTAAATAATGCCAGTGTGGACACCCTTATGTTGCATCTTCAGCTGGGAGAGGGTGTTAAGAAGACTTGTATAGTCCAATTTGTCAGAACATATCCCAACTTAGTGTTAAAAGCTGATAGAAGCCACAATCTAAACACTCTGCACACTTCCAGACATGCATGGTGTGGCAAGCCCATACCAGTGCCCTGTCCATCAAACTGGTAATGTTCCAGTATTTCATTTCAGAAATATCATAGCCCCAACACCAGTGGTGTAACAGAGCTGAATTTCATGGGCAAAATATTGAGGGTGATGACAAACTTTATTGCCAGCCCCAGTATTGGCACTATTGCAAATTGACAGACTGGAGAATTGTGGGATCCCACACCTAAGCTGCATCAATATTGCAATGCAATTTTAAAATTAAAATAGTCTAGTTGAACAGGAAGTGATCTTGATTCCAAATTAGAAACACCAAGAACTTGCAGGAGGTAGGAGCTGTCTGCCTGACACCCACAGCAAAGGCAGGAAGCAGCCACACTAGGTGGAGAGTTGCAACTCCTTTACCAATTAGAGCAGGCAGCTTCTTGGAAGGTGAGGCTAAAACAGCCATGTTCAGCAAGGTTTGGTGCAGCACTCTTACAGGTGCTGGTTGGTCACTCAGATTTCAATGCAAAGCAACGGCAGAGAAAATGGCCATGGCGAATTTAACAGTTGTATACATGCATAAGACCGCTGGCGCTCGCCGGGAAAAGAATTAAAAATTCCAAATGAGAATGGACAGGCTCTTTAATGAGCTCCTTAATGTGCTTAAGGGGGAATTAATTAGAAGTGAATGTGTTTCCCATTGCCTCCCCCACTAGCCCTTTGAAAATTCAAACTGTCCTGGAGGCATTGGGATTCCAATATGACCTCTGGGGACCATCATTTTCAAAGCCAGCTAGCCCACACCAGTACTCGATCTCATGGCCCTTTAAAAATCCCAGCCCACTTCTTTGAATTGGATGCTACAGCTCTGCAAATGAATGCTGAACTATGGCCAATATCAGAGAAGTTGTGCCAGTGCCTGGCCTGGTCTAATGACCAAAGAAGACAGCATGGCTCTGATATCCACTGATCCCCTTGTATGTTTTTTTTAATCTTGTGGCACTTCAAATATGAAATACAATATCTGGGGCTCTTTAAAAATTTCTACTTTTAATTTCATCTTAACGTAGTCTTACATTACAGCATGCATTTTGAGTCAGTTCCACTTCCCGAGCTGTTCTGGAAGTTAGTACTGTTTGAATCCCTTGATTTGATTCCTCCAAATTTAAGCACTCACTGCTATGGTACAATCTTGTAAATGCTTCTGTTTCAATTATCTTTCTCATGATTTGCTGATAATATTTGGCACGTTTCAACATAAACATGTGCCACGTCATAAAAAAGTCTAAAAATATATTTGAAAGTGTTTTCTTTTTAATTGGAAGCTATGCAAAAAATGAGATCTTGCAATAAAAAGGTATTGGAAAATGAAAATAAATTCATAAAAGCAAAAGCACCTTCCTCTTACAGCTTCATTTTAAGCAATACAGTTAAAGGCAGAAAATGTGAATTGGACTAGAGTTTTGTGGAAGTGATTCCTTGCCTGATCTAGAACTAGGGGGTCACTGTTTAAAAATAAAGGGTCACCCATTTAAAACAGATGAGGAGAATTTCTTTTCCATCAGAGGGCAGTGAGTTTTTGGAACTCTCTTCCTCAAAAGGCAATGGAAGCAGAGATGATGAGTTTCCCAACTCATCATCGAATTTGCAGAAAAACATGAAGTAAATCGCATTGATTTTTTCAGTAGGAGTTTCAAAATGAATCTCCCACGTTCTGTGCACTGCAGGGTGCACTAACATGAATCACGCTAAAAATCAGTAGGTGGAGTCTATTCCTTCTGGCAGCATAATGCTGAGCAGACCACTACACATGTGCTGATCTGTCAGCGCCGAGATCGGCGCATGCACAGTCGTTCAGCATTTCTGACCTCTCAATTGCCCAGAGGGTACTTCCCCTCACCCCTCCCTGACCTCTTGAGGGAGGCCTTGATAGCTTCCCTTCACACCAGCAGGTTCGGGCCGTTAGCTCCCTGTAAACCTGGCTGGAATGAAACACTCTTGGCAGGAACAGAGACTCACAGGCCAGGAGACATAAGAACATAAGAACATAAGAAATAGGAGCAGGAGTAGGCCATCTAGCCCTTCGAGCCTGTCCCGCCACTCAATAAGATCATGGCTGATCTGAAGTGGCTCAGTTCCACTTTCCCGCTTTCTCCCCATAACCCTTAATCCCCTTGCCTACCAAAAACCTATCTACCCGCGTCTTAAATATATTTAGCAAGAGAGCCTCCACCACTTCATAAGGCAGAGAATTCCAGAGATTCACCACCCTTTGAGTGAAGAAGTTCCTCCTCAACTCTGTTCTAAACTGCCCCCCCCTCCTTATCTTGAGGCTGTGCCCTCTAGTCCTGTTGTCCTTTCTGAGCAGGAAGAACCTCTCCACCTCTACCCTATCCATCCCTTTCATCATCTTACACGTCTCAAAAAGATCCCCCCTCATCCTTCTAAACTCTAATGAGTACAAGCCCAGTCTATTCAGCCTCTCTTCATAGCTCAACCCCCTCAACTCCGGTATCAGCCTAGTGAACCTCCTCTGCACTCCCGCCAAGGCCAAAATATCCTTGCGCAAGTGCGGTGACCAAAACTGCACACAGTACTCCAGCTGTGGCCTCACCAGCACCCTGTACAGTTGCAGCAAGACCTCCCTACTTTTATATTCAATCCCCCTCGCTATGAAGGCCAGCATCCCATTTGCCTTCCTGACCAACTGCTGCACCTGTAGGCTGGGTTTTTGCAACTCATGCACAAGGACCCCCAGGTCCCTCTGCACCGTAGCATGCTGCAGCTTTTCGCCCTGTAAGTAGTAGTCCTTCCTACTATTATTCCTACCAAAGTGGATAACCTCACACTTGCCAACTGGGACTTCAGTCCCAGGCCCACTAATTACATTTAAATTGTATTTAAATGATTATAATAATTTATTCAGCTCTGGGCTGATTTCTGGCACTGGAAATCTGGTGCACGGAGATTCGTAGAGGCCGTGGCGCCCAGTGGGAAGCCCACTAAACTTTTGCAGCACATTGGGCTGTGAGAATTGCCCCCAGAGTCTTTGAATGTTTTCAAGACAGAGGAAGAAAGGTTCTTGATAAGTAAGAGAGTGAGAAAGGTTAGGTGAAAATGTGAAGTTGAGGTTACAATCAGATCAGCCAGCGTCTTATTAAGTGGCAGAGCAGACTTGAGGGGCTGAGTGGCCTACTCCTGCTCCTAATTTGTATGTTTATATCTTCGTGTCTTTTTGCTTCCACTTGTATGGGCAATGCCAAGCAGAATAAATCTGCGGGCTGAAAAATAATACCCTTGTAAAAATTGACACAAGACCTTAAACTGTAAGGCTCTTATCCAAAACAAAGATTTGGACTCATTGAGAAATTCTTTAACCAAAGATAAAATTCAGTGTACATTTCTTATTAAAGAACTGCAATAGCTTCATCACTCAAAGTACCATATGTAGAGGACTATTACAAGGACCCATGAGATATGACACAACTACTCTGGAGCAGTAATGATCAGGACAATGAGTAGGATGCAAGTCATATCCCATGGGTAGTCATTATACATTCTGTTTACACCATATATTAAAAATAAATTAGGCAACCTTAATTAGGTAAACTGGGGAAAAGCATTTGATAGTACATTATATTCCTTAGTGGCTTAATTCCAGTGTAACTGGAGGCAGTGCAAGTTCTAATTAGTCTATTGTGTATATACATTTAGAATGCTTGCATTCTGAATTTTTTTTGTAGAATGATGCTTAAAAAATAAACCTGATTCTGGAGATCAATCTGTAAATAAAATTTACTCAAATACAATCAAAAATATTCAAATTCATTCACCTTGGTTAGAAATCTTTCGAAATGTACATGGATTATCGCAGAAAGCAGCTCATTTATATTAGAACCTTTCAATTCAGCAGATTATACTTGTAAACGAAAAAAATTGAATAAGAAATATTTTCTGTATAATTTGCAATAGAACCAATTTTCTATGCGTTACATATATCTGAGCAATGAGTTCAGTGCATGTGATTCACAGTGGTTCATACTTTACTAGTGCTGCTATGTTTGAGGCTTCACCATTAGCCTGCTGAAGCATAGGAATAACCATTTTGCATCTTGGCCGCAACTTTCCACCCAAAAAACTAAGGGTGCAATCTTACCAGCTGTTCATGCCCCACTGCTGCTGCAAGGGAGGTTGGAGAATTTGGTGCTCAGCTCTCACCAATGAGCTCAGTTGAAATCAGGCACCAATTTGGAAGACTGCTCCAATTGCACAGTGCACCACGACTCCTCCCCATCGCCCCGCTCATCGGCGGCATGTTTCCCCAACCCCGTCCCAACATGGAGAGCATTGGGGCCATCCCACTAGTGTCTTCTTCTCCTTGTTATTTCTTACCTCTATCCATATGGATTGTACATCTTCCGATCGAAGATCAATTCTTGCTATCACACTTATTCCATCTCACACTAACAAAGCCACTCCTCACCCTTTCCGTCCTGCCTGTCCTTACAAAAAGTCACATACTGCTGAAAATTGAGATCCCAGTTTTGATTTCCTTGTAACCATGTCTCAGCATGATCAAACCCATTAACCTCAATGTATGTTGTTAATTAATTTATTTTGTGCTGATTACTACATGTATTTAAGAGCCATTAATTTTGCCTTGTTACCATTTTTTCAATTTTTGCCTTAATTGTTGCTTTTTTTAACATTTGTACACTCTGTCCCTTCCTGTCACACTCTGGGTATCATTACCTAAATAATTTCATTGTAATGCTGCCATATCTTTTTGCGATGTAAGCCTGCATATTGCCTCTCCAGAACTATACCTCTTCTACTTAGTTTAAAGCTCTCTCTATTTCCCTGGCTATGTGGTTTGCAACAACACTGCTCTCAGCTTGTTTCCGATGTAACTCATCCCAATGGTTCAGCACCCCCCCCCACCAACTTTCTCCAGTTCTGACGCCAGTGTCCCACAAACTGAAAGCCACTTCTCCCACACCAGTTTTTGAGCCATATATTCATCTCTCTAATTTTATGTACACTATGCCAATTTGCACACGACTCAGATAATAATCCAAAGATTATAACTTTTCATATTCCATTGTTTAATTTCATACCTAGCTCCTCAAACTCTATGCAGAACTTCTTTCCCCATTCTACCTATGTCGTCGGTACCTACATGGACTAAGGTAATGGGAGCCTCCCCCTCCCACTGCAAGTTCCCCTCCAACCTGCACCAGATGTCTCAAACCCTGGCATCAGGGGGGGCAACATAACCGTCAGCATTCATGCTCCTTGCTACAAAAAAGTATCAATCCCACTCACTGCACTGCTCACTAGTACAACTACTTTCTTATGTGCTCCCTCCACTTGAATGGCTTCCTGTACCACAGTACCATGGCCAGTCAGCTCATCCATCCTGCACTACCACTCTCATCCATACAAGTTAGACAATTGCAGTGGGTGACATTCCTGCACCTCTGCCCTCTAAGTCCCCTTACCTACCTCAGCTGCAATCACACCCTCCGATCCCTGATCATTTTCTGAACTGGAAGATTCCATCCTAAGGGGTGTTGCTGCCTCCTGAAACAAAGCTTCCAGAGAACTCATGCCTTTCTTGACATCTCACAGTGTCTGCAGTTCAGCCTCCATCTTAATGACTCTAAGCCAAAGCTCCTAAAGCCACAGGACACAGAGTCTCTGTGGCACCCTCTCAAAAAAGCCCAAACATGGTGTTGGGATGCACACCAATAGCAAGCATCTATCAGATCAAAGATATGCTGCTCTCAACTGGTATCCTGGTTTACTACAACACATCTCTGCCAACGCCAATCACAGCAGATGCCTTGTTGATGGGAATAGGGATAGTTCTGATCCTAGAGCAACTGAATGGATGAGGCCAATCAGTATGTTACATATCTAAGGGGTTGTCAGACATAGAGACGTGGATGCAGTCATTAAAAAAGAAGCTTGCTATGTAAGTGAGTGTGGTATTTTCCATAATACAACAAACACATGGGTTTGGCATCAATATTATGCTGTGTGCTGTCTTCAGTCATCCCCAGGCTAGTGAGATGTTTTGGAAAATCCTGTTTAAAATCAGAACCGATCCTTACTGGTCAATCTTGTTAAGTTTTTTGATGAGGTCGGGATCAACTCAAGCTTTTCTGATCAGGAGTGAAAATTCTTAGTTATGGATCACATACAACATTTCCCATCATTGTTGGTTCTGATATTGGAGTGTTTCTTGCAACATACCTTTGACCTGGAGAATAATTCCTCCTGGCCCATATAACTGTGTTGGAGGTGGCTTGAGGCATTGTTTCACCAGCCAGGTTTCCTTATCCAATATGACTGTCAGACTCCTGTATCTAACTTGATATTCTGGAGGTGAACATTTACAGATATGCCAGCATTTCAAAAGATGAATCTGGGATCCTTAATTTCTCCAAAGAAGCATTGTTGTACTTCTTTGTGTGGTTATCTAGCTCATTGACTTATTCCAAAAATATGCAAGATAGGTGGATTGGCCATGTGAATTTGCCCCTTACTGTCCAAAGATGTGTAGGTTTGGTGGGATTAGCCATGGTAAATGCATGGGGCGGGGGAAGGTTAGGCCCAGGTCAGATCGTCTTTCAGGGAGCCGGTGCAAACCTGATGGGCCAAATGGCCTCCTTCTGCACTGCAGAGATTCTATTTGGGATCCTCTGCATTTCTCTAGGTTTCAGGATATCTTTGCAAAGTGTCCCAAGCAGTTGCAGTGAAGGCACTGCTCAGTGATTGCTGGACTGCTCATGCCTATGAGCTCTCTAGCTGCTATAGCACTAACACAGTCTGCAACCATCTTGTGTTTTGCTTGATTATTGCTTTCCTTGCCCTGGAATCTCCTTGCTGTTTTGCTGCTCTATAAGATGGGATTGTTGGGGTTGCTCTGTGATACAGTTTAACTTCACCACACAAAATAGATCGAATTTTCTGGTGGACTTTGATTGTCTCAAGATTTGGATGGCTTTTTCCAAAGTCAGATCTTTTTTAGATTGGGGTACTTCTAAAAAGCTATTATTCAGTCTCTTATGAGCTTCAACATCATGTTACCATAGTTACAGACCTCGATCAAACTGTACAAGTTATTTATGAAATAGTCAATGGGTTCCCCAGGATTTTGGACTATCTTGCTAAATTTTGCTCTTTTTTATTGCTTCTTAGAGTAAAGTAGGTTTCATGATCCCTTCAAAGTTGTCAGGAAATTAATTTATTCCTTGTGTGACAATTATGTTATTGGCTATAGGGCTTCCTGAATAGTCTATTTGTTCAGCCTGTCTTTCCTTATTCAAGCCTGATGCTATCATACTTCTTCAAAACCTTCTTTTCCATAATGCCCAATATTGCATTGGTCTGACCCTTACATCTGCCTTAACTGGTTGATTTGGTGTTAATTTCTGCAGAAAATCTTTTCAACATTCCATTTGGGTCGGTTGGTGGTCTCTCAGAGCTTAGCGAATTGAATTGTATCTGAATTTTTGCATTGACTTCGCCTTAATTTTTTTCATTCATTGCAGTTGCCACTTGTTAAGGCGCTGTCTCTGCCACTGTCTTTAAGCCATGGTCATTAAACCATAAGTATGCCAGTACTACCTGATTATTGCACTGAATTTTAAATCTTATTTCAACCTTTTGTTGGAATTTGCTCACTTTTTTGAGATCTGGCCTTTGATTCAGCTTTGGATGGGGTCCCACAATGCATCTCGACATGTTCTGCTGGCGCTGTCTTACACTGCACAGTGGATCTTTCTTCTCCCTTCAGCCTCCACACCTATAATGGAGCTCTTTAGGCAATATCCAGTTTCCAATTAAACACACTTCTGTCAGGTTAGATTATTATCTTTATCTTTAGGGATTTGAGGATACTTCACCTGCTGCCACCATGTTGCATAATGCTTCCTGTCTTATGGAAAGAAATAGAGGCTTGTATGGTTGAACAATAATTGCATATTAATAACACATAACCATATACATATGTACAGGCTACAACCCTGATTAGGTGCTATCTTCATGCTGACTTCATAGAACCCCTACAGTGTAGAAAGAGGCCATTTGGCCCATCAAGTCTGTACCAACCACAATCCCACCCATCCCTGTAGACCCATGTATTTACCCTGCTAGTCCCCTGACACCAAGGGCAATTTAGCATGGCTAGTCAACCTAACCCTCACATCATTGGACTGTGGAAGGAAACTGGGGCACTCAGAGGAAATCCATGCAGACACATAGACTTCTTCCAGGGTCTACTACATTCTACTGCTCTCATGTCACTCGCTACATCGTGACAATGGTGGTACATTTCCCTGTCCATTAACCCTCCCAAACACTCTCATACCACACCAACCTCAGTAAAGTCCACCTCCCTCAGTGTGGCAATCATTCATCCAGTGTTGTATGCAGGCCCCCTATTGGTCTTTCCTCTTGCCATCCTTAATTGGGTGGTAGGTGCATAGGAAGCCTGATATTTGGCTCTCATGAACTTTCCCCATCAACACAATTCTGATCCATGTAGGGATGGCACTTTGAAATATTCGTGACACCTGAAGTTTTTGAAAGTATGGAAGATTCCTGAGATTGACAGTGTTTAAATTAATATTTCACAGCGTGCTCATGCCTGGCTTTTGGACCCGACAAAATCTGTCCGCAAAGCATTAATCATTTCTAATTCATGCTGTCACAATTTTTCCTTAACAATATGAAGTGAATGTTATTTTACTGCATGGACACTTAAAGCACTAAAATCACATCCCGCTGTCTCCTGCAAGTTATTATCAATGTATTGAAAGAACATTAACATCTTTGTTAAAATACTTGACAGTGGATTATTACACAAATGCATTAAATGTCCGTTCATTAAAATCACAAACAGTAACTGTTAAGTTAGAGTTTTTACTGTTTGCTTAATTGCAAATAAACACTTGAAATAGTGACATTTTAAATTTGGAACTAACAGAATTGATTTTGAATTTCAAACATTATTACTCATCTAAAGTACAGGTGGGATTTCCCACTCCCCAGGTGTGTTTTCCAGCGGCAGAGATGGCTGGCATCTTCCAGTCACGCCTACATCGTTCTGCATGGCTCTCCCATCCTGCTGCTGGGAACCCACAACCAGAGGATCCGACTGGCAGGAAGGGTTGGAAAATTCAGCCCACATGTATTTTAATTCTACACAACTCCATATTTACCAATAACAAATATGTAATTGTACCTGAATAAATTACTGAAAGATAAAGAAATATACTTCAAAAGATCACTATCATTCGAATACCAACCTTGCAAGGGGGGAAACAAATTCTCCTTTAGAAGATGGGGTTGGGAGGAACACAGAAAGGGGAAGAGAGAGGAGGCGGAGGCCTGGCATAGTGATTGTGTCACCACACTAGTAATCCAGAGCTCAGGTTAATGCTCTGGGAACATGGCAGCCGGTGGGATTTAAATTCAATTAATAAATCTGGAATTAAAAACTGGGCTTGGTAATAGTCACCTTGAAACCATTGCCAACATTTTAAAAAGATATCTGGTTTACTAATGCCCTTTAGGGAAAGAAATCTGCTATCCTTACCTTGTCTGGCTATAGGTGATCCCAGATCCAGACTCTTAAATGCCCTCTGAAATAGCATCAAACCATTAGAGAAAAGTCAAAACCAGACAGACCACCTGCCATTAGATTAGGGACCAGAAATGATAACAGCAAACCCATACCCTGCAAAGTTCTTCTTAGTAACATCTGGGAAATTGTGCCCAAAGTCAACTCACAGAAAACTCAGATCCTGCGCAGACCAGCTGGTGCACTTATTCGCAGACATCTTTGACCTCACTTTACACGAATCTGAGGTACCTACCTGCTTCAAGAAGATGACCATCATTCCAGTACCAAAGGAAAGCCAGGTAGTGTGCTTTAATGACTATCGTCTGGTGGCTCTGATGTCCATCATAATGAAACGCTTCGAAAGGTTAGTCATGGCATGAATCAATTTTGGCTTCCAGATGGCCTGAAATTCACCATAGTTCACCTTTCATCACAACAGGGCCACAGCAGATACCATGTCCTTGGCCCTACACTCAACCCTGGAACACCTGGATAACAAAGACACCTATGTCAGTATCCTATTTATTGACTACAACTCAGCCTACAATACCATTATTCCTAAAAAAACTCATCTCCAAACTCCATGGCTTGGGGCTCAGCTCCTCCCTTTGCAAATGGATCCTAGACTTCTTAACCCACAGACTGCAATCACTAAGGATCAACAAGACCTCCTCCGCAATCATCCTCAACACTGGTGCTCCACAAGTTGTGTCCTTGGCCAAGCTATTCTAATACAGTACATCACTAACATTTACCTGGGCAGGGTATGTCCTGTATACAGAAAAGTGATTCATCTAACTTGATCAATTATTGCCCCAACAGGCTACTTCCCATCATCAGCAAAGTGATGGAAGGAGTCATCAACAGTGCTCTCAAACGGCAATTACTCAGCAATTACCTGCTCACTGATGCACAGTTTGGGTTCTGTCACAGCTACTCAGCTCCTGATCTTTTTACAGCCTTTCAGCAAAGGTGGATAAAAGAGCTGAGGTGAAGTGAGAGTGGAATCCCTTGTCACTAAGGTGGCATTTGACTGAGTGTCGCATCATGGAGACCCAACAAAACTGGAATCAATGGGAATCAGGTGGAAAACTCCCCGCTGCTGGTGTCATACTTGGCACAAAGAAAGCAAGATAGTTGTAGTGATTGGAGGTCACTCATCTCAGTTCCAGAATATCACTGCAGAAGTTCCTCTGGGTAGTGGTCTTAGACTCAACCACCTTCATCAATGACCTTCTCTCCATTATAAGATCAGAAGTGGGAATGTTCTCACAATGTTCAGGATCATTCCTGACTCCTCAGATACTTAAGCAGGTACTTAAGATTCCCATTGATTCCAGTTTTATTGAGTCTCCATGATGAAACACTCAGTCAATGATGAAGGTGGTTGAGTCTAAGACCACTACCCAGAGGAACTCCTATAGTGACGTTTTGGGCTAATAAGTGGCAAGGAACAATCATGCTTCACAAGTGCTAAGCAATGCCTGTCTCCAAGAGAGGATGTATCCATTGCCCCTTGACAATCAAAGGCATTACCATCACTGAATTCACCACTATCAACATCTTGGAGGTTATCATTGACCAGAAAGTGAACTGGACAAGCCATATAAATACTGTGGCTAGCAATGCAGAGAAGAGGTTTGGAATTCTGCATCGAGTAACTCACCTACTAATTTGCCATAGCCTGTCTTGTGCGTTCTGCAACGCACAAGTCAAGAGTGTGATGGAATAGTCTCTCCTTGCCTGGAGGGAATCTTCACAGTAACTTCATTGCAGTATTAATGTAAGTCTATTTGTCTAATAAATAAACATTACTTTATGAGTGCAGCTCCAACAACAATTGAGAAGCTTGGCACCATCCAGGACAAAGCAGCCTGCTTGATTAGCACCCCATCCACATTCATTCCCTCCACCAAAAATGCACAGCAGCAGCGATATGTACCATCTACAACTGAACTGCAAGAACTCACCAAGGTTTCTTAGACAGAACCTTCCAAACCTACAACCACTACCATCTAGAAGGACAAGAACAGTAATCACATGGGAACATCACCACCTGGAAGTTTCTCTCCAAGCCACACACCATTCTGACTTGGAAATATATCACCATTCCTTCACTGTTGCTGGATCAAAATCAGCACACCTCCCTATTGGCACTGTGGGTTTACCGACACCACATGGATTTTAGTGGTTTAAGAAGGCAGCTTACACCATCTTTTCAAGGACAATTAGGAATAGGCAATAAATGCTGGCCAGCTCAGCAATACTCACATCCTGTGAAATTATTTAATATCCAATATACAAAGGTTCCATATAATTTCTTAAAATTTGACAGTAAACTGTAAACATTATGGCAGGTACACATTCTCCTCTAATGTAAGGAACAGGTTCTCACGAACAGATGTCACAATTGCTCATCTTCCCCAACATGAAGATACCTCAACTGAAGTACGAAGGAGTTATTGATTATGGCCATTCAGTATAATGCCTATATTATTGGACTAGCAATCCAGGGAGTATGAATTCAAATCACACCATGTGAAAATGAATTAGAGTTTTTTTAAAAAATCTGCAGATAGCTGGTATTGGCAAAGATAACAATGAAGCAGTCAGATTAATGTAAAAACCTAAATTTAGGGATGGAAGCCTGCTGTCCATATCCTGTCTAGCCTATATGCAATTCTTGCCCCCATTACTGTAGTTGACCTGCCAGTCTATTGTATCAAACCATGCAAAAATTAACAGCTCAGAAACAATTCTCAGGAAAATTTGGAATGGACAATAAATGCCATCTTTGCTAGCAATCCAACAACCGAGAAGGGAGTTTTAAAAAACTGTGAATATCTGAGTAAGGATTTCTGGTGCTGTAAAATGTTGCGCTTTGTAGTTACCTTGGGACTTCACAAAGAATTTGTTGTTTTAGTAGATACTAAAGCATTGAAAGGAAAAGAACAGATTTGGTTGAATAGAAATCATCAACATCATATCTGTACTACACAGTAAAATTGTCTGCAGACTGAAAGATTAATAATCTTGATCTTCACTCCCTTGACTTTCACCCTTCAATCATTCATCCAAGTCAGAATGTAACAAGGAAGCATTGGGAGAATTTGCAATAAAAAAGAAAGGCACAAAACAAGTTAAAAAAGAAACTTCCTCAGAATTTAAGTCTTGGGGTAATCACAACAAACAAAAACTGGCCTACAAATCTACAGATTTTCCAGTAGTAAGTTTTGCCAGTGATAGCTTTTGATTTGATTATACACGTTGTCACTTACCTGCTGCTTCAGTGAAGGTTTCATTTATTCTATCAAGTGTAAATGTCAGAAGTTCAGAAATATTGACAGTCTGAAATATTTAATGTATAAGAAACAGTCTGCTTTTTCCAGATAGCCAGTGTTTGTTTCCCTAATTGAATAGTACACAAAGAGAATAGAACTACTGCCTGCAAGAAGTTGCCGGTTTTGGTAACTATGAAAAAGCTTAGCCACACATCTGTGGCAATTGTGTACAGTGTCTTCATTGGTGGTTTTTATAAAATGTTATATATTTCAGGGAGGGAGATCTATTTACCAACATGCTCACTATGTTGATAAATGTGGTGAATAAGTGTATATGATGGTAGAAACTTCAAGACATTGAGCTGATTTTTTTCCCAACTTACAGGAACAGGGTGAGCCAGGAATTCATGAAGAACTTGGATATTGGATTTCCACACATGTTGTGGAGTTTGAGCTCCACAACAGATCCTTGACATTACTGGTTGATTCCCTGCCTGATTGACAAACTTGGCTTCCAGTTGTTCAGGGAACTGATTAGGGAAGACTGCAGGAACAAGCAGGTCCTTGTTTGAGATGGAGTGTGGGGAAAGGGTGTTGAAATGGAAGCTAATTATGAAGGAGATGATAAGACTGCATTAGGTAGAGAAGGGGGACTGATGCAAGAAGGAGGGTGTGAGTGATTGGGTGGGTTTCAGTTGTGGGGAGGGAATCGGATCTTTTGTGTCGGGGGAAGTTGGGATCCAGGATTTGTTGGGGTGGATGGTGGGGTGGAAGTCTTGTGGTGGAGAATATTAAGGATCAATGGTTGGGGGAAGGGGTATTGAAGGCCTCTTTGTAAGGGATATCACATGTCAAAACTGGGATGATGGTTTTTGAGGGGATGCCCAATTGTGGACATAAAGACACTCACCTCCTGAAGTGATCAAATCCTTACTCGGATGAAACTGCTGAATTTCTCACTCAGGAAACCTGAATGACAATGAGACTCAAAGCTTCGTTATGGTGGAAGTATCTACCCGCCTCCTTGGAAGAGTCAGCAGCCTCACTAACCCTTCAGCCTCAGTTAAAGCCAGAAGTGGCTGCATTGAAGATGCTTTTGAGTGTGAAACAGATTTCATAGCTCAATCCTAACCTGACCCAAAATCACCTGCTTTTCAGGTTAAAAGGCTCTCCATTAAATCACCAAGCAAAATATTTATACTTTGGTGCACAGAGCATTCAGAGATCTTGCAGACCACAAGTCTTTGATCTGTAAAAAATTCAATAAAATACATGATGATGCCATTTAGATCATATAAGGTGAGGTATTTCTAAATGTTTTGGTGTGATGTGTCTTTTAATGATACATGTACTTAATTAGCTACATGTTGCAAAAATTATCTAAGTAAAAATGATTTATAAAGCTCTGACAAGGGGTCCAGATCATATAATATATCCTGAAACAGAATGATTGGTATTTTCCAAATACTGAAAACTATTTTATGTGGCAATCTGCATTTATTGGTTGAACGTTGAAGTTTCCAGTAACGTGAACAATTTTATGTATTATTTCATAGATTTCATCGAATCCCTATACTGTAGAAGGAGGCCATTCGGCCCATCAATATCGACAACAATCCCACCCAGGCCCTATCTCATTAACACCACAAATTTACCCTGCAATTCCCCCGAAAACCATGGGGCAATTTAACATGGCCAATTCACCTAACTCAGACATCTTCGGAAACGAAGCACCCGGAGAAAATGCACACAGACACGAGGAGAATGTGCAAACTCCACACAGTCACCTGAGGCTGGAATTGAACCCGGGTCCCTGGCACTGTGAGGCAGCAGCGCTAACCACTGTGCCACCCATCATTGAAGGGAGTGATATCGAAAGATGATGTAATTAAGTGACTGTTTCTCAATTGTGTGACTTGTAGAATTCTAATAGCTTTATTATTTTGTATGCATATTCCCATAAACTAACCTGTAATGTTTGTATGCAGAGCACAGGACACTTGACAAGATTTGCAGATACAGTTTTTAATGTATCACAATGAGCAACAAACA